>NW_025896065.1:0-354671 GCF_002878395.1 Capsicum annuum
TATTTTATTTTTTTAGCTACGACTCCTTTTTTAAAAAAAAAAAAAAAACTGAACCAATTTAAGCTACATCAAGACTACTTGTTGTCCTATTGTTTTATATTTTACCATGATAGTTTGACTCTTATTAACACATTTATTCTTTATTTTTTCTTTTTTTGTGGTGCAGTTATAGAAATCTTTTACATAAGGTAAAGTTCTTATTAATTTAGGAGTAATAAATCTAAAGATAATAATTAAATGATAAATATTTTAGAAAAATAGTATATGACTATTTTGTGATTTTAGAAGCTTTTATTGAAGGATAAAATTAACAGAAAAATTGTTAGAAATCAGCAATCCATGATATATTAAATTTTATATCATTTAGATGATATAACGTACGTGTAACAAAACCAAAAAAAGAAAATCATTAAAGCATATTGTTTATAATAATAATAATGATATACCAGAGCTCATCATTTATTCACAATTGAAACAATTACATATAATTAAATTTTAGAAGAGAATTCATATAAAAATAGAATGACTAACCATTTTCTCGTGATGGAATGTAACAATTTAAAGAATCTGATAAAAATTATAAATAAGTCAATGTTAAATCATTAATTATTTATGTCATTATTATAAATAAAAAGCATAACAAAAAAATTTCTCAATTAGCAATTATCTATCAAGAATACATGATAACTTATTATTTTCAACATTCAGAACATACTAAAATCATAAAAGAAAAATTTTCAATTACCAGTTGTTTATCAAAGTACAAGATAATTTATTCTTGTAAATATAAAAAACATATTAAAATCTAAAAAAACGTACCTTAAAGAACAAACAAATTTATCTCTTCAATGGACAATACTATCAATATTTCATAAACACACAAAAAGTTTTTTAATTAGCAATTGTCTATCAAGAATACGTTATAATTTATTTATTGTAAACTTCAAGAACATATTAAAATTCTAGAAAACTTACTCCAAATTAATGACCATCAAATTTATCTATTTAATCATAGATACTATCAAGATTTTAAACATCAAGAACATATTAAAATTTTAGAAAATTTACCTCAAATCACAAGTAATTTATCTCTTCAATTATAAGATACATCAAAAATTCAAACAAAAAATGCTTCTCAATGCGCAATTGTCTATCAATAATACATGATAATTTATTTTACATATTTTAAGAACATATTAAATTTTAGAAAACTTTCCTCAAATCACAAGTAAATTTATCTCTTTAATCGAATTTACTGTCAAAATTATAAGTATAAAAACATGTTAAAGCATTAGAAAACTCACCTCACATCACAAGTGAATTTGTCCCTTCGATCATAAGATAAATCGAGATTCCACACACGAAAAAACTTTCAATGAGCAACTATTTATCAAGAATACAAGATAATTTATTTATTATAAATTTCAAAAGTATACTAAAATTTAAAAACTTACCTCAAATCACGTTAAAATTTATATACATTAATAAGAAAAATCTATATCTAAACCCATTTTTTCTCTATATGTGATAACTTTGGAGAAAAATATCGAAAGCTAAATAAAGAAAGATAACTATTATTAATTAATTAATTAATTAAGGAATCCTAATGTTAAAGTGATTCAAAAGCTAAACAAAATTCCCTTAAAATTATGCATTTTAAGGATTTTTTCTTTTTTTTTTTTCTTTTGTTTTTTGGCCAACTTTCAAGTTTTAGTAGATTTAGTTGTTTTTTTTTTTGGGGTTTTTCTTTTTTTTGTTTTTGTTTTTTTTCTTTGGCCAACTTTCAAGTTTAGTAGATTTAGTTTTTTTTTTTTTTCCTTTTATCTAGAATTTTTTTTTTACTTTTTTTTTACTGTACAATCATACATTTTATATGCATGTTTTCCCCTTCTATATTTTAGAACTTCTTTTTCAAGTACACAAGAAATTTTTTTTTTTTTCATATTTTTCTTACCACATATTGTAGGATTCATTTTAAATATTTAAATATAATAATACAATAATTAGAAAAATAAGTGAAAAGATAATTTTATCTACTACAAAATTTTTTAATGAAGGGTAAAAAGTTCAGATCACTTTTTTTAGGGTCTTCACACTTTTAATATATCATATTTTATAGATTATAGATTATAGATATAGATAAGCTATCGGTTCTCTAAAAGATAACGGTGAGGGCATTGAAAATTTAAATTACACATTTCTTCATTTCCTTTATTTTTCTAACATTGCATTAAGCAAATTCAGTAAATTTTATTTTTAAATAAAAATATCAACTTCGACAAAAAAATTTATTATTTTACCTTATTTTATATTTATTTAATTTTGCATTTGTTATTTTTTTCTATATATAATTATATGTATATGTATTAATATTGGAGAAACTTTCAGAAATAGCTTAACTTTCAGCAAATTGGGAGCAGATAGCCTAACTTTTAAGATTATAATTTGTAACCAATGCATCAACAGTATGCAATTGACTGTATTCGATAAAAAATATAAATACAAATATACAATGAGTAATTACATGAATCGACCTTTTTTTCTCTCTTTTTTTCTTTTTCATTTTTCTTACTTTTTTTTCTATTTTATTTTTTTCTTTTCATTTTTTTTCTCTTCTATCTCTAACTTCTATTTCTCTTTTTTTTTTCCTTCTAGTCTTTTTGTCCTTTTCTCCCCCCATCCAAACCCTACACCACCCCTTTTTTCATTTTTTATTTTTTTCTGTTTTTTTCTCTCTCTTTTATCTCTAGCTTTTTTTTTTTTTGTATCTTTTTCTTATTGTTTTTGTTCTATTTTATTATTTTGTGCACTTTAAGAAAATATGGCTACGTCGGATGATAATGAAAGTATCATAATTTGTTATTGTATTTGTATGTGCATCATCATTTATATTTGTGTATGCGTTAATGCAATTTTATTTATATTTTATTGCTCGCAATATATTTGTATTGATTTAGTGATTTATATTTTTATATTTGTTGATATAATTGTATTTGTATTTGTATTTTATAGTTCACACTTATATTTGTATTTTATAGTTCGCACCATCATTTATATTTAATACAATTCACACTTGTATTTTTAAGAATTATTTTGTATTTGTATTTTATAGTTGACTACATATTGTATTTTTTATTTTGTGATTTTATTTTGTTTGTATTTGTATTCTATTTTTATTGATGCACTTGTATTTTTAAATAATTAGTTTGTATTTGTATTTCTAAGTTGATCGCATATTTATTTGTATCTATAATTTCATTTGTTTCATTTTTGTATCTGAATTTATAACTGACTGTATTATTTGTATTTTTAAAAAATCAAAAAATAATTATTACTTTTCTTTCTATGAACACTTGTTCTTATATTCATTTATATAAATTATATTTTATTGATACAAATTGTATAATAGAATGATAAATTAAACAAATACAAATGCTAAATTATGCAACTACAAATGTTACATTTGTATCAAATGGTACATGTTTATACAACTTGAATAATACACATATAAATGATACTTGTTTATACACAAATACAGATGGTAGATTGACATACAAATACACACACTTCTATTTCTCTTCCAAACTTGTTTCCAGAGCTGTTTGCGAAGAGACCACTATTATTCATGGCTTCGACAGTTGGAAAATTCACTGTCATCGATAAAATCACGCAAACTAACTCAAGACCGAGTACAACAAAGGTGAGGGTGATTCTTGATTTAATGGACATATTGCCGAGTAGGTTGAGGCTTCAATTTATGGACAAAAAGACTAGTAAAGTTTAGAGAATTTCAAGAGTTTATCTATGATAACTTACCATCATATTGTAGCCATTGCAAACATCAAGGACACAATGATAGTAAGTGTCGCTTGCTACAAGAAAATGTTGAGATTATTAGAACAAGTTTGAACAAGTGAAACTAGTTAATAGTAGCAGTTAATAGTTTTTTATTGTTTCATTGCCTTAGTTACTGTTACATTGCTTACTTGTACAACCGGTTAGTTAGTTAGTTTGTAACAACTTTTCAGTTAAGAGAGTGATAGTTAGGAAGCTTCTAGATGATTCTAGAGATTTGATACAATTCTATAAATAGTCCCTAAGTCATTTAGAAGTTAGTAATTGTAATTGTTTCTTCTCAGTTCATATCAATGAAATCCTCTACTTTCTTTCCACTTCATTCTCTTCCTTTATCTATTCTATTTTAGTTATGAGATGGTGTATGTATGTTGTTAGTGTAAGTTTTGCCAGAGATGTTGTATTTCAAAGAACTTGTATTTCCATTTGCTACCAAGCAAAGTGATGACAATGCATCAAATTTAGTGCAACTATATGAAGATGGCACCAGTGAGACAGGCTCAGATATGCCTGAAGATCAAGGTATAGAGGAGTTGACTCAAGATAATTCAAAACCTAAACATTTGGCTAAAGTATTACCATAAGTGCAGTCAGACATTTTCATGCCAGCCATCACAAAAACTGGTGGTGCTCAGCCTTCACCTAGAAGAACTCCAAGAATAAATAAGGAACCTATCTAGTTGAAATATTACACTACAGAAGGAAGGAAGAAAGGCACCAGATCCCATTGCTAATTATCTATATTATGGTAATACTTCACTAACATATCAATGCTATGTGAACAAATTTTCTACTTTAGTGTAGCCATAAAAATTAGTGAAGCTATTGCAGATGAGAAATGGTTTCAAGTCATGAAGTTGGAGGTTCAAGCTCTTGAGGAAAATAATACCTGGGAGGCGGTTGACTTATGGACAGAAAAGAATGTCATAGAATCAAAATAGGTATATAAAATCAATTACAAAGAAAATGGTGATATTGAAAGGTTCAAAGCAAGACAAGTAACAAAGAGCTATAGTCAGCAAGAAGGTTTAGACTATCATGACACTTTTTCACCTGTTGCTATGATGGTAACTGTCAGGTGTGTCATTGCTCTAGCAGTTTCAAGAGAATAAAGTTTGTACCAGATGGATGTGTATAATACTTTTTTTCAAGGTGATCTAGATGACGAAATATATATATGCAAATGCCTGAAGGTTTTCAGCAAAAGGGTCAACATAACGTCTGCATGTTACTAAAGGAGCTTAAAAATCCCTCAAGACAATGGAATATTAAACTCACTTAATCTTTGTTGAAGGTTGATTTTACTCTGAGTACATATGACTACTCTCTGCTCACATTGAAGAAGACAGGAGGAATGATGATTATATTGGTATATGCAAATGACTTTCTCATTACTAGAGACAATGAGTCTATGATTATAAAAGCTAAGAAAGCACTGCATTAACAATTCAAGATCAAGGACTTGGGTGAGCTTAAATACTTTCTAAGTATTGAGATATTAAGATCAAAACAAGGGATCATTTTAAATCAGAGAAAGTGCTTGCTTGAATTGATCTCAGAGACTGGTCTTACTGGTGTAAAGCTTGCACTTACACCTGTGGAGTCCAATATTAAACTGGCCTCTGTAGAGTTTGATGAAGCTACATGTATAACCAATGATGTGGTTTTGAAGGATGCCTCTCTTTATCAAATACTTAGTTGGAAAAACTTATGTATGTCACAATTACTAGACCTGATATTAGCTATGCAATACATATTAGGGTTTTTGTCCTAATTTTCTTACCAAATTTAAGTTTTATTTTTCTTAGAAGTAAAATCAAAGTAATACCATAAATACTTTACCTTTTTTTGAAAAAAAATATAAAACTTTTCCATATTTGACAAACCTATTTTTTGGAAGAAAGGTTTTGAAACTCTATAAATAGAAGATCCCTCTTCTCATACTATAACACAATAACATCCACAATGTATTTGTTATGAGTCCTGTTTAGGAGGAGATTTTCTCCAAATAGTATTTTTTTTATGTTTTTTGATATTAGTTTTCAATAGGTAGGTCACTTGACCAAATCCTATCTATAATATGTTTTTTAGTATATTTTTTTTGTCGTCTGAATTATCACCACAATGATTTGTAACTAATAGCTTCTGCAGGACGCCATCTCAATTTCGAACCCAACAAGTGGTATCAGAGCATACGGTTCAAAGATCCAGTAGTGTGGTGAGACAAGATTAAACTAGTTCAAAGCAATTTCAAAATCAAGCTACAACTAGTTTGGTAATAATGACGATTTTGTTTAGCTACATGTGGAGAAGAAGTTTTAAGCATATTTCAACAGTACTGTTGCTGCATCTTTAAAAATAAAAATAAAATATTTATTTTTAACCCATTTTTAACCATAATATTTTAAATCTTATTTTTAACCATGACAAGTAACAGTGATGAAGATTATGCGAAGAACAAAATCATGCATGCGAAGAAGGTGTATCAAATTATGTCAAGAAAATCAAGCCAAAAGAGGTTTTTGTCCAAATTTTCTTACCAAATTTAAGTTTTATTTTTCTTAAAAGAAAAATAAAAATAATACCATATTCACTTTTACTTTTCTTGAAAGGAAAATATAAAACTTTTCCATATTTGGCAAACCTCTTTCTTAGAAGAAAAGTTTTGGAACTCTATAAATAGAAGACCTCTCTTCTCATAACATAACACAATAACATCCACAATGTAGTCGTTATGAGTCTTGTTTAGGAGGAGATTTTCTCCAAATAGTATTTTTTTTTTATATGTTTTTTGATATTAGTTTTCAATATGTAGTTCGCTTGACCAAATCCTATCTATAATATGTTTTTAGTATTTTTTTTTTGTCATCTAAATTATCACCACGATGGTTTGCAACTAATAGCTTCCGCATGACGCCCTCTCGATTTCGAACCCAACAGTTCAGACTTTAAGCCAGTTTATGAAGATGCCTAAAAGATCACATTTTCAGGCTGCACATAATGTGGTTAAATATTTGAAAGGGTCAGTAGGACAAGGCATTTGGATGAAGACTCAAGGCACTACAAATATAACTTGCTGGCGTGACTTTGATTGGGTAGCCTGTCCTAATACTAGAAGGTCTGTCACTGGTTATGTGATACAATTTGGTGGATCATTGGTGTCATGAAAATCTAAGAGTAACATATACTTTATAGGACCTCAGTTGAAGTTGGATATACAAACATGGCTTCAACATTGGCTGATTTAACCTAGTTGGAGGGTTTAATCTCAAATTAAGGTGTTTCTATTCACAAACCTATCACAGTATTGAGTGATAGAAAATCAGTTATTCAACGGGCAGCCATTCCTATATTTCATGAAAGAACAAAACATATAGAGATTGATTGTCACTTCATTAGAGATAAGATCAAGATTGAGTTAGTCAAGACTATGTATGTTCCCACACAACATCAGGTGAAAGAAATATTGACCAAAAGCTTGAGTCATGAGCAGCATTCTCATCTCCTTAGCAAGCTTGGTGTGGTTAACATCTTGCATCCTTCAGCTTGAGGGGAGCGTTGAGATTATTAGAACAAGTGAAAGTAGTTAATAGTAGTTAATAGTGTTTACTGTTTCATTGCCTTAGTTACTGTTGCATTGCTTACTTGTACATCTGGTTAGTTAGTTGGTTTGTAACAACTTGGTAGCTAAGAGAGTGATAGTTAGGAAGCTTCTAGATGATATTAGAGACTTTGTACAATTCTATAAATAGCTCCTAAGTTATTTAAAAGATAGTAGTTGTAACTATTTTTTTCTCGGTTCATATCAATGAACTCCTGTGCTTTCTTTATGCTTCCTTCTCTTCCTTCATCTGTTCTATTTCAGCTATGAGATGATGTATGTACGTTGTTAGTGTAAATTTTGACAGGAAAGAAAGTGAATAGGATTCAAGACGATCCAAAAGCAGTTGATGGAGTCTCGGTTGAAAAAATTCAAGGTGATGCAAGAGATTATTTGAATGCTAGGTAGTAGCTTATAAAAGACAATGATAAGGTGTAACATAAAGCAGTGACTAAAGATTCAATTCCTCAACCTCTTGGTACAAGAAGTGAGCAACTGAATTAGGGTGTCAACTCAAAAATTCATCACAAAGCGGGACAACCTGATAGAGTACAACTGATCATGAATTAACAGCAACTTGATAATTTCCATATAATACTAATAGGAAAAACGAGGTTGTGGATGATGAACATGGAAAAGATGGCCAACAATTTAAAGAGATGGATGCCACAACGGAAGTTGATTTGGGAGTAGTCATACATGATTTTGAGGTTTCCATGTGAGCCAAGGAGTTAAGCAAAGGTAAAGATACGACTAATGATGAGAATTGGACCAATTGTGACATGAAAGCAAGACATGGGCACCGTAGTTAACACCTTGATTCGTGACAATGAGCCGAGCATTGTGACAAAGAAAGGTGTTCGATCAAATTCCTCAAAGGACATTATTTGTCCCAACTCTTGATGCTTTTTCGATTAGAGAGGAACAACATCCTAGTACGAGTAGTCCTATATTTCATGATGAACATTAGGAACTGGCTAACATGTTGCTTGTTTGGTTTTATCCATCCCCATTTTGAAGCCCTTAATGGATACTTTGAACAATTCAAAGTAATATTAAGTGCCAGCACAATCCGTGGAGCCATTTGAAGAGCTACAATATGGCTCTAGACAACAACTAATATCCATACGGAGTGACCAAAATATGGATACAATGGTGGTATCTACTCCAGTGCACTCAACCAGTAACATTAAAGCTAAGAGTGACCAAAGTGGGGGATGAGCGCGAAGAGTTGGGCAGACATGATGGAGAAGGAGCTGCAGCTTACATATCTTACGATACGCGACAAGTTGAGCCCAATAGCTCGTGTTTGTGTCTAGTTGTACCATGATAGTTCCACCACTAGCAGCAGAACAACTTATGGTTCATCAGACAAGTGCTCCAAATAGTGAAATTAGGAATGAAGATCTTCTATAAGATGCAGATTTTTTTGATGAAAGCCATGAGGATGAAAGGTTGGATATCTGATTTGCAAATGATGCTAGGGATGCTGACATCTCTCCTAGGTAACAAAGAAGTGAAAAACACAAAGGTAAAAGCAAAAGTCATGGTAGACATCATATTTAGAATGATAAAGTGTCGGGGGAATTGTCCCAAGCAACTATCAATGATAGTGACAAAGCAAAAGAAACAATGTTCAACTACATCAAGATGGTTCGACAAACGCAAGAAGAATTAACGTATTTTCAAGAACTCTTGAACAAGGTTCAGGAAGGAGATAAGGAGAAGAATCAAATTGATATAGGGCTACAATTTTTTGAATTTGTCACAAGTACAAAGATGAAGGGGCCAAAAAACAAATGGGGACAGTATTTTTGAGCCAAAAAATAAATAGACTACGTTTGCTCCATTTCAAATAATTCAGGAGCCCTTTTCCGTGGAAACAATAGCTTTAAAGTTTTCCTTTTACCCTTAATTAAGTGATATACAACCACATAAATATCTAAAGATTATTTTAGGCCACAAATTTTAAAAATCGTTCTTTTTCCTCAAATAACGTGTCAATTCAAATGGTGTCACATAAATGTTATGGAAGGAGTAAGACGATTAACAACTTTTAGCTAAAAAGCTAAATAAAGCAGACTTAAATTAAGAATAAAGATGCAATTTTTTTCTAAAAGGAGTGTAAGGCCTCATAAAAATTTTGACTCTAGGCCACAAATGCTATCAACTTAAACATGTTAATCAACTTGAGAAAAAATTTCATATAGATTCTATATAAAAAAAATGATTTTTATGGTTGGGTTTGACGTGCAAAATTGTGCTTATAATGATGTGGCATTTGGGACTAACTCAACTTCAAAATTTAGCTCAAGATGGGAGGATTGCCCAAGTCCATATAAGAAGACCACAAGGCCATTCTCCGAACACTATTAAAGTAGGACTCTAACCCATTTTAATAGTGTTGAAAATAAAATAACTATCTCCGGTATGCATTCGTTTTTATCGATTTTGTATTAAAACATCTGTCTAGTTAATATACTTCGTCAGTGCACTAAGTAGCTAACTAGTTTGTGGACAAATCAGTAGAAATTCTTTATTGACATGCTTGCTTTATGTGTTTGTCAATAGCTACCTGTTGTAAGTTAGAAAAATTATCATGGGCAATTTGAAACAACAGTTCGTTTTTTGGGCAGGTTTCATCTGTTGTGCTTAGTGAGGACATTGCCAATCTTCTAGATTTTATAGAGAGGTTAAATGATGGACGTGTGCAAAGTTCAGTTCTTAATATGGATCAAATTGAAGAGCTGACAATTTAGTCTGCATTTTTTCATCAATATTACTATTTGTTTTCGGAAAGTTGTAATGGCCAAATCATGTCTTGCATATCAAAAGAGATTCATGATCTGGTCCAGTCACTTTTTCATCAGAGTGGAGAAGACACACTGGTTAAATTAAAGGATCATGACGTTCCTCGCCTCCTGGAAAATATCAAAAGTTGTATTAGCTCACATAGCTATGCTGAATCAAGTCATGTGACCATGATCGAGGGTCATTTGATTGAACTTTTGGATGCCATCCTCATGTATCTCCACTATCTACCCCAATGTTTTTCTGAGTTGATTTTACCATCAATGACTCAATAGTCAATATGAGCTTCTTCAGAAAGTATTTGGCAATTTAAGAGATTTCCATGGGTTGAAAGTAAATGGTTGCTTTGATTATGAGATAATCGAATATGTCTTACCTCAGATTCAACTTATGACTCAGAAAGTAGTAAAATTTTTTCTACTCTTTTGGATTACCGACTTGATGTATCAGACAAATCAGATGCCTCTTGATTTAATTTGAAGATAGCTACTCTACTTATGGAGGTTATTCCTGTTGAACTGCATGTTATGCACATATGTTCTACGTTCTTGAAAGCTTCAATGTCGGCAGAAGTTGTACGCTTCATCAAGCAACTCTTAGAAGAATCTCTAGACATTCTTAGAGAATCACTGATTCGTATACAACAGCACATCACTAATGATATTACTCCGAGCCCTTCAGCGTACAACTTTCATGTCTTGATAGAGTTCCTATTGATTATTCTTTCTGATGTGCTCCTTCATGAAAAATAGTTTGTTCTCTTAGCACATGTTGGAGCACTTACCAAGGATGTATTCATTCTTGTTCGAAATTTAGAAAAGAACGCACAAAGTGAAGAGAATATGAACGGAACAAGTGGTGCAAGTCTAAACTTGCTGGAAAATATTGAATTTCTGAATGAAGATCTGAAGAGTGTTTTCTTGAAAGCCCCTGCAGAGTCACCTCAGCTCCACTTCCCCTTAAGTGATGGACCACTCTTCATGACTCTTCTACTCAGAAACTTAAATGACTTGCTCAATTCTAATGTTTATTCAGTTGCTTTGATAAAAGAAGAAATCGGTCAGCTGAAAGAAGACCTAGAGCTCATAAATTCGTTCTTTGGGAAAGTTGAGCAAGAATGGAATAGAGATCTTTGGGCTCGTAAATGTGGCATATGCAGTGGAACATGCTATCAACTCAATTATTGTCAGGATAATGGTCTCTTGCAGCTTATCTTCGTATTTCCTGATACCATAGGAAAAATCAAGCTTGTATAAAAAGAGGTACAAGAAAAGATCTCCAAGAACACAAGTACAATTTTTGTGAACTCTCCCAACAAGAAAGTTGAAAACAAGTCATCAATAGTTGGTAAAATAATTATAGGTTTTGAGGAGGAGACTGAGTGGATAATTAGGAAGCTCACCAGCGGACCAATGGAGATAGATGTAATTTCCATAGTCGGCATGCCACGACTTGGAAAAACTACTTTGGCTTACAAAGTATATAATGATAAATCTGTTGTTGATCATTTCGATGTTCGTGCTTGGTGCGCAGTCAACCAGGAAAGTAATGAGAAAAAGTTGTTGCAAAAAATTCTCAATCAAATACATGGTTTGGAAGAAAGTGACAGTGAGTATGAAATAGATGATGACGTTGCTAATAAGCTGTAGAAACGACAGTTTGGAAAGAGGTACCTTATTTTCTTGGATGACTTGTGGGATGCTACAAGGGGTGGGCATGGTACGGTATTTTAAACTTCGGTATGGTAACTTCAGTTTTTGGTATCTAAAAGAACAATACCATTACCATACCAAATTAGTTCAGTATGGTTCGGTATTTTTAAATTTGGTATTTTACGATTTGGACTATGTTATGTCATCTGCTGCTGTGCTGTACTATGTGTTTGTGTGATATCTCGTGACTTGAGCCGGGGGTCTTTCGGAAACAGCCTTTCTACTTCATCAGAGGTAGAGGTATGGACTGCGTACATCTTACCCCCCCAGACCCCACTAAGTGGGAATACACTGGGTTTGTTGTTGTTGTTGTTGTTGTTGGTATTTTACGATTTGGTAATTCGGTAACCATACTTTATTTGATTTCTAATTACATATATTCATATGGAAAAACTACAACTTTAAATTTAAAAAATGTCTCAATCATGTTAGGGTAACAACTATCTTTATTTCTCAATTACACAAAATTAACATTTCAATCACGATTGAATAGCCCGAGATACAAACTCTGAAAAACATTACCTAAACTTAAGCATAGTGCTCCTAAATAATAAGCTTCCCAAAAAATTTATTTCTGAATAAAAGTTACTTCTGTGTTCAATTGACTAATCAATGATATATAAATATATTTAATAATCTTAAATATAATATATATATATATATGGGTTTTATATGTTATTAAAAACTTCGGTGCGGTATACGGTATTTTGGTATTTATTGCATAAATATCAAATACCGTACCAAATACCAAAATAATTTAAAATTCCTACCAAATACCATAACATCAATACCGCGGTATAAATTTTTTTAATTTCGATCTGGTATTCGGTATATACCATACCATGCCCACCCCTAGATGCTGCAACATGGGATGAGCTAACAAGGCCTTTTCCAACTGAATTTCAGAAAGGAAGCAGAGTTATTTTAACAAGTCAGAAAAAGAAAGTGGCTTTGCATGGAATATCCCACAGTGATCCTCTTGATCTTCGATTGGTAAGACTAGAAGAAAGTTGGGAGTTATTAGAGAAAAAGGTATTCGTAGAAGAATGTTGCCCTGATGAACTAAAAGATGTTGGTGAAAAAATATCCCAAAAGTGTGATAGGCTTTCTTTGGTACTTGATTTGATCGGTGGTATTAGAGTTGCCTCGAATTTTTTGACTCTCTGCTGATTATGCCTCAACATGCCTCCATGTTCCAGCTTGAGTCTTGGCACTTGCCCAGTTTTAGGAAATTGAGTAGATCATGATGCAGTTACTGGTCATCAGTTATTTTTTCTAAAAGTGCAGCCTATTTCTCAGGGGCATTTTCTATATATTTTTGGTGATATATATAGTTTTCTTTGTAACTGCTTGAGGCAGTGTCTTTGTTGTACTGAAGATCAAAATCTTCTTTATCCTCATACCTTCATATTTTGAATTCTTGAGGATTTGATTGTACTCTACCTTCTATATAGTGAATAGCTTATCGTTGCCCGTGGTTTTTTCCCAACTTAGGTTTCCACGTTAAATTTATGTGTCATCTATTTTATTTCCAGATTTTTTTCTTGATTTTATATGTGTATTGTTCCTTGATGTAAGTGAGTTTCTAACAAGTAGTATCAGAGCCAGGTTCATTCCCGTTTCGGGCTCCCGGTCCATGCGCCAGTGCCAATTAGGCCTGGGCGTGAGTGGGGGTATTAGAGTGGGTAAAAGTCCCACATTAGTTGGGGAATGGACTAGTGGTTTGCTTATATAAACTTGGGAAATCCTCCCCTTATGAGCTAGCTTTTGAGGTTGAGTTAGGCCCAAGGTGCATTTCTTGACATGCTATCAGAGCCAGGTTCAATGATATCTACTGTAACCAAGTTTGATATCGAGAAATTTGATGGAAAAATTAGCTTTAGTATCTTGAAGGTCTAGATGAAGGCTGTTCTCACACACAACGATTTGAAGAAGGCTTTAGATGGCAAGTCTAAGAAGCCTGATTCTATGAACGACGAACAATGGGAGGAGTTGGATGAAAAGGCACTCTCTGCAATTCAACTTAGTCTTTCCAAAGAGGTTTTGTGGGAGGTTATTCATGAGACTACTGCTGCAAGTCTCTGGTTGAAACTTGAGTCTCTTTATATGACCAAAAGCCTTTCCAATAAGCTCCGTCTCAAAGAGCGTTTATACACGCTTCGTATGTCTGAAGGTTCTTTGATCCAATCTCATCTTGATGCATATTATTCAATTATAATAGATCTGAAAAATTTAGAAGTTAAAATTGAGGATGAAGACAAGGCTGTCTTATTAATTGTCTCTCTGCCATCTACCTATAAACACTTCAAGGAGATTATGTTATATGGAAATCATGAAACTTTATCTTATGAAGATGTTCAATCAAATTTGTTGTCCAAAGAAAAATTTGATCTTGAAGTTCATTTAGAAGATAAAACAGAGGGCTTGTTTATTAGAGGTAGATCATAGAACAAAGGGTGTTATTCCGGCAAGACATTTCATTACTGCAAGAAACCTGGGCATGTTATTTCTGAATGCAAAAAACTGAAGAATAAAAAGAAGAGAGAAGAAAATAACAAAATATTGTAGAAAACTACTGAAGCCGGAGTTGCTGAATATGATTCCGAAGGTGATGTTTTGTTAGCTGTCTCTACTGATAAGAAGAACTCTTCTGAATGGGTTTTTGATACTGGATGTACGTATCATATGTGTCCTCGTAAGGATTGCTTTTCAACATATGAAAAAGCTGAATTAGGTGTTGTCCTAATGGGGAATGATGCCCTTGGGATTGGTAATGTACAAATAAGGACCCATGATGGCGTTATCAGAACCTTGACCAATGTTCGTCATATTCCTGGCTTGAAATACAACCTGATTTCTTTGGGTACTCTTGAATCTCTTGGATGTAAATATTCAGCAGAAGGTGGAATTCTCAAGGTTTCAAAAACTGATCTCGTCTTGATGAAAGGAATAAGACGTGGGACTCTCTATTACTTGCAAGGTTCAATTGTGACAGGATCTGCAGCAATTTCCACATCATTATTTGATGATGATCTCACTCGTTTATGGCATATGCGCTTGGGTCATATGAGTGAGAAAGGTATGTCTCTTCTTATCAAAAGAGGTCTTCTCGATAATTAAGTTACTGGGAAATTGGTTTTCTGTGAACATTGCATATTTGGAAAACAAAAGAGAGTGAGTTTTTCAGCAGTTATACATCACACATATGGTCTTCTTGATTATATTCATTCTGATTTATGGGGGCCTTCAAAGGTTACATCTCTCGGAGGAAAATGCTACATGATGACCCTTATAGATGATTTCTCTCGCAAAGTCTGGGTTTATTTCTTGAGACATAAAAATAAAAATTTTCTTAAGTTCAAGAACTTTAAGGCTCTTGTTGAGAATCAAACTTCAAAGAAGATTAAAAAACTTTGGACTGATAATGGCTTGGAGTTTTGTGAGTCAGATTTTAATAAGTTTTGCACGAGTCATGGTATTGCTAGACACAAAACTCTTATTGGGAAGCCCCAACAAATAGAGTTGTGGAACGTATTAATAGAACTCTTCTTGAAAGATCTCGTTGTATGCTTTCTAATGCGGGACTATGGCATCATCGTGATTTTTGGGCCGAGGCAATTCTACAGCTTGTTATCTTGTCAATCGATCTCCTCACTCATCCATTAACTTCAAAATTCCAGAAGAAGTTTGGTCAGGTAATCCGGTGGATTTCTCTAATTTAAAAGTATTTGGATGCCCTACTTTTGCCCAAGTTAATGATGGAAAGTTAGCTCCTTGGGTTGTGAAATGCTTATTTCTTGGCTATGCTTCTGAGTCTAAAGGGTATCGTTTATGGTGTCCTAATTTTTGAAAAATAATTTTGAGTAGAGACATCACTTTTAATGAAAATAATCTATTGTGGTTTGGAAAAGAGTCTTCTGTATTATCTCCTAGTATAGGTGATCCACAAGATACTAGTGAGAAGGTGGAGTTAGACGTGAGAACTACATCTCAGAAGGTTGACCCTAACTTTTCTACAGACCCACAATGTAGCAATGATATTCATGTTGATGAACAAGATTCTAGTACCACCCATCCCGTTGAGCCACAATTGATGGATGATTCTTCTATTGCTCATAATAGACCAAGGAGAGTTATTAGAAAGCCCAACTGATACAGTGATAATGATGGTCTAATTGCCTATGCACTTACAGTTGCACAAGAGATTTCTGAAGGAGTTAAACCTACTTCATATTCGGAGGCAATCAACAGTTGTAATTCATCCCAGTGCTGATAGTAATGCAAAAATAAATTAAAAGTTTGCATAAGAACGGGACATGGGAGTTATATGAACTTCCTAAAGGCCGTCGTGAATTAAGCTGCAAATGGATTTTCAAATGGAAAAAAGGAATTCCTGGTGTTGAAGATGCTAGATGGAAAACTCATTTAGTTGTTCGAGGCTTTGATCAAAAGGAAGGCATTGATTTTAATGAAATTTTCTCTCCCATTGTTCGTCATTCTTCCATTAGAGTGCTTCTTGCCTTCATCGCATTATTAGACTTGGAATTGGAGCAATTAGATGTTAAAACGACTTTTCTACACGGAGAATTGGAGCGAGAAATTTATATGAAGCAACCTCAGGGCTTTGTTATTCCTAGCAATGAACAATGTGTTTTCCATTTGAAAAGGTCCTTGTATGGACTTAAACAAGCACCTAGGCAGTGGTACAAGCGATTTCATGCTTTTATGGTTAGTCAAGGCTACACACGAAGTCAATATGATAATTGTGTGTATTTTCAAAAGTCTTCAAATGGTTCCTTTATTTACTTGTTATCATATGTGGATGACATGTTGATTGCTTCAAAAGACATGTCTTTGACCAATAAGCTTAAGTCTCAACTAAGTAATGAGTTTGAAATGAAGGACCTTGGTGCAGCAAAGAAGATTTTGGGAATGGAGATTTATAGAGAATGACAAGCTGGAAAGCTATACTTGTCTCTGAAAAAATACGTTCATAAAATCCTTGACAAGGTCAATATGAGTAAGAGCAAGTCTGTCTCAACTCCTCTAGCATCTCACTTTAAGATATCTTCTGAATTCTATCCTAAAACAGAGGAAAAGATTGAAATAATGTCCAATATTCCCTACTCCAGTGTAGTTGGCGGTCTCATGTATGCCATGGTATGTACTAGACCCGATCTTGCATACACAGTGAGTATGGTAAGTCAGTATATGCACAATCCTGGAAAGTATCATTGGGATATGGTGAAGTGAATTTTTCGATACTTGAAAGGTACGATTAATCTTGGCTTGGTCTTTGATAGGAACAAGGTGACATCTAATGATGTTGTTAGGTTTGTTGATTCTGATTATGGTGGTGATATTGATAGGCGCAGATCTCTGTCTGGGTACAAATTCACTTTATGTTCTGGTTCTATTAGTTGGAAAGCATCTTTGCAATCTATTACAGCTTTATCCACTACAGAAGTGGAGTACGTTACAACTACTAAAGGTGTGAAAGAGGCTACATGGTTACGTGGTCTTATTCTTGAGCTTGGTGTTTCACAAGATACTACTGTTGTGTTCTTAGATAGTCAGAGTGTAATATATCTAACAAAAAATGATGCTTATCATTCCAAGACTAAGCATATTATTGTGAAATATCATTATATCAGAGATACAATGACTGCCGGAGAGATTATAGTTAAGAAAGTGTACACTTCGGAGAATCCGGCAAATATTCTTACTAAGCTACTTCCCATTGCTAAGTTCAAACATTTTTTGAATTTAGCTAGTGTTTACAAAACTTGATTGCCCTTCAGGGCTTTTATGGTAATGACGAGAATCTACTAAATGTGAGTCAAGGTGGAGATTGTTAGAGTTGCCTCCAATTTTTTGACTCTCTGCTGATTATGCCTCAATATGCCTCCATGTTCCAGCTTGGTTCTTGGCACTTGCCCAGTTTTAGGAAGTTGAGCAGATCATGATGCAGTTATTGGTCGCCAGTTGTTTTTTCTGAAAGTACAGCCTATTTCTCAGGGGTATTTTCTGTATGTTTTGGTGATATATATAGTTTTCTATGTAACTGCTTGAGGTAGTGTCTTTCTTGTACTGAAGATCAAAATCTTCTTTATCCTCATTCCTTCATATTTTGAATTCTTGAGGATTTGATTGTACTATACCTTCCATATAGTGAATAACTTGTCGTTGCCCATGGTTTTTTCCCAACTTGGGTTTCCACGTTAAATTTATGTATCATCTATTTTATTTCCAGATTTTTTTCTTGATTTTATATGTGTATTGTTCCTTGATGTAAGTGAGTTTCTAACTGGTGGAGTCATTTCAAGGAAGGAAAAGAAAGAATTTTTGTGGCTTGAAGCTCTCAATAATTTGAGTTCCTTTATTTTTAAGGATACAAAGAAAGTGGTAAAGGTTATACAATTAAGTTATGACCATTTGTCAGATTACCTAAAGCCTTGATTTCCTCACCTTGCAAGTTATCCGAAGGACAAATATATGGTAATATCCGAGTTGAAAGACTTACGGAGTGCTCAAGGACTTGTGGAACTAACTGATTTGAAAAGTGCGGAAGAAGTAATGAAGGTTTATGTGGATGAGTTAGTTTCTAGTAGCTTGGTAATAGTGAGAGGTGGTAGCAAAAAGAGATGCCAAATTCATGATCTGGTGCATGACTTCTGTTCGATTAAAGCTAGAGAGGAAAAGGTTTTTGACATCACAAGTTCAAGTGCTTTGTCTTCCTCCTCCTCCTCCTCCTCCTCTTCTTCTTCTTCTTCAGATCCAATGCTACGTGGGATGACCATTCATTATGATGACATCTTCATTCGAATGAAATTCCATTCCTGTTCAATACAGATGAGAAAAATCCTTCTATTAAACACCTTTTCTCTTTGAAGATACACGTGAATCGTGAGTATCTGTATAACAATGTCCTTCAATACAACTTTCACTTAAGACACCTGAGGCTTCTTAAAATGATGGACCTGACGGATGTAAATTTCACAGATTTTTTGATGAATGAAATAGGCATGCTTGCTTATTTGAGGTGCTTAATCATCCGGACAGAGGCAAAAGCTCTCCCTCTATCATTTTCAAACCTACGGAATCTAGAAACTCTGGTAGTGAGGAATGGTGGAACAGACATGGTATTATCGCCTAGTATCTGGTGTCTTGTAAAGCTACAATGTGCGTCCATCTATAATTGTTCTTTCTTTGATTCAGATATTGACGAACCAACAAAGTTAGAGAATCTGACAACAATAGATCTTCTCAACTTTTCCTGTTCGGGAGGCTCAGAGGATATTTTCACAAGGTTTCCCAATCTTCGAACCCTTGGATTCTGCATTAGTAAATCAATGGATTGTTCAGTAGAGCATATTTACTTTCCAAGATTTGATGTTCTTAATAAACTTTAAAAAGTTTCAGCATATTTTGTGTGCAGTGGGTTCGATCTGACAGTAGATGCACTGTCAAGAATTGGGAGATCACTACCCAACCTTCAAAGGCTTGGACTAGTAAGGGCAAGCATCCATGGTGGTGAAGAATGGAACATGGCAGAAGTCACCTTTGAGAATCTCAAATCTCTAAAATTCGATAATATGTCTTTTTCTGAATGGCACGTTGCAGATCAATCCTTTCCCATGCTCTCGAGGAATTACTTAAATACTATTGCACTAAGCTAAAATATATCCAAGAAAGTTTTGGGGATATTGCTTCATTTAAGTTTATTTCAGTGTGGGGAAGCCCTCAACTTATAGAGTTGGTGCTCAAGATTAAGGTGTTGCAGAAACGATGGGAGAAGACAATCTTGAGGTACACTACAAAGGTATGCTATTTTAGAATATGTGATTATATAAAAATTCATTAACTTGTTTCCTACATTAAATTCCCTCTCACAATATGTTTTCCAATATTGCTTTTAACATTTATAATCCTCTTTCTTTTAACATTTATAATCTTCTTTGCAGTGAGAGACAGGTTGACCAGAATATTAATATGTAGAGACCTCATATGATGGATTGATCCTCAAGACATTTATACCTTGTTTCTATCCATTTAGTTAATTCATAACGTTGGGGTTAGTAACTGATGTACCAAGACTTGATTCATTTCAGTTCATGTCCAATACTTAGTATTTTCTTGAATGGACTTTGGAAGTGATCAATTTTAGTAATGGTCTGAAATACTTGTTTTCTTTATTGGAATGGATGAGATCTGATGCATTATATACTGTCGCAGTTGTAATCGTCATCCAGAACAAATCATGAAACTAGCAAGTTTCAATGTCCAACTTGGAATTGGTCAACATTTTCTCTTAATGGTCTTTTTTCATATAATTAACTTTGTATGATCTTTTCCATGATTTTGCTTGTATGATTAGGTAAAATTATAAAGTATAATACTATTACTGGAATAAAAGGAATGATGTTTTTCATTGATTGTAGATTGAGTATAAATAGATTCTATACCGCAATGTGATAAACTAAGAAAAGGTTAATACTTATCTACATATAACCCAAATACAAAAGAGACCTAAAGGGAAGGAACTACTAAATTGAAATTTAAAAATAGAAGTTGATTTTATCCTTTATTACATCCCCGCAAGTTGGTAGTGTCAACAACACCCAACTTGGATAATTGTTGTACAAAAGAGGCTTTTGGAAGTGGTTTTGTGATTATGTCAGCCACTTGATCAACTGAGTGAAGGTGATGTACTTCAATATCTTTATTCTGGACCTGTTCACGAATAAAGTGGAAATTAATGGCAACATGCTTCGTCCTACTATGAAAAATTGGATTGTAACAAATGTTAGTGGTGTTTATATTATCACAAAAAACCTGCGGAACCCTTTTAAGTGAAAGATGAAGTTCACGAAGAACATTTGTGAGCCAGTTGGTTTCTACAACAGCAACAACCACACCTCTATACTCAGCTTCTGTAGAGAATCAAGATATTGAGTATTGTTTCTTTGAGGACCAGGAAATTGGTGTGCAACCTATGAAAATAACATAACCAGATGTAGAGGTGCGATGTTCTAGATCACCAGCCCAATCCAAATTAGAATAAACAACCAAACGAGAATCTGGAGCTTTTGTAATCCTTATACCATATTGGCAGGTATGGCGAAGATCACGAAGTAACCGCTTGACTTCTTTCCAGTGAAATTGACGTGGGATTTGCATAAATTGAGAAACCTTGATAACTGTGAAGGCAACATTAGGACGTGTAAAGGATAAGTAGTGAAACTTCTTTATTACCCATCGATAAGTACCATCAGTTGGAGGATCATTCACTGAAGCTGTCAAAATGGTAGTTGAAGTCATAGCTGTAAGTGCTCCTTTACAGCCTATCATGTCAACATCATCTAAAAGATCCATAATATACTTGTGTTGGGACAAAACAAGACCATCAGCAAAAGAGATAACCTTAACACCCAAAAAATAATGGAGCTGTCCAAGGTCTTTCAAAGAGAAGCGATTGGAAAGACCTTCTATTATATGACGAACCCCATGAATTTGATTTCCAATGATGATTATATCATCTGTATCGCTAAGAGCATAGACAATGAACCCAAGATTATGCAAAATAATAAAGAAGAATCAGATTGAGACTTAGTAAACCCAACAGTTAACAAATAATTTTTGAGCTCAGTGTACCATGCTTGGGGAGCTTTTTTCAAGCCATAAATCACTTTGTTCATCTTGTAGACATGGGTGGAGAGGCTTCGATCTTCAATGCCTGGTGGCTTCCTCATATAAAATTCTTTCTCAATACATCCTTGTAACAAGGAATTATTGACATCGATGGATAGGCCAGTTATATAGCGTCGCAATGGTAAGCACCAAACGAATAGTTACTGGTTTGACTACCGGGCTAAAGGTTGAATGGTAGTCTAATCTTGGATGCTGGGTAAATCCCTTTGCAACAAGCCGAGCTTTGTACCTATCCATGGAACCATCAAATTTATGTTTTATACAAAACAACCACTTGCACTCAACCACATTCATTAAAGGAGAAACTAGAACCAAATCTCGATTCCTAACAAGGGCATCAAATTCAGCTTTCATGGCTTTTCTCCAGTGAGGGTGAGAACATGCTTGTTTATATGTACAAGGAACAAATGGCAAGGAGAGTTGGACACTTACACTAAAGTGCTTGGGTTTGAGATTATTTCATTTAGAGTGTGTGGCCATAGGATGAGTTAAAGTGGTCACCACAGGTGAAGGAATGGGTGGAGTCAAAGTAAGTGTGCTCTGGGAAGGGTTGTAATTAGGTGATTGAGAAGGTAAGCTATAAGGAAGTGGCATCAATGAGGTGTTTGGATGTGGACAATTTTTATATTAATAGGTGATTAATGGTTTGAATGATGGTGGTGGTTGAGTATTATTGGGTAGGGGTGGAATTGCAGGTGGCAACAAAGGAGAATATAAGTTTATACTTGATCCAATGGAGATACCTTTTGATGTGGAAGACATTGAGCTGGGCAGTGGAGACTACACGGGTAGAGCATTTGGGAGTGGATGACAAGAACTGAACTTGATGGTTTATGATTCATAGGTTGAACATCAGAACAAATCTCCCAAGCAATATTATCTCTCTATTTGAGTTTTAAATTGGAAGACATTTGAAAAGGATAGGTATCTTCTAGAAATAGAACATCCTTGATAAGTACAATTTATTTTTAATGAGATCAAGACATTGGTGGTAATAATGTTTATTAGAAAAATCCTAAAATACACAACTGGGATTAGATCTTCGCTCTAATTTATTTTTGTCGTATGGTTTGATCCATGGGTACCATAAATAACCAAAAAATCTAAGGGATTCATACTTTGGAGACTCGTGATATAGAATTTCATATATATTTATTTTGTAAATTTGGAGTTGTTAGACGGTTTATAAGGTAGACTGCTTGGTGACAGACAAAACTCCTAAACATTGGGGGCAAGGAGGCTTGGTACTATAAGGTTTTGGCCGTCTCAATAACATGCCTGTGACGACGTTCAACTGGTGCCATTCTTTGGGTATGTAGGAAGGTGTCACTAAATGTTCAATATCATGAATTTTGAGATATGAGGATAAACCTTGAAACACACCATCACTATCGGTGTAGAGAGACAAAATTTTAGTTTGAAATCGTCACTCAAGTAAGGGATGTAAAGCTTGAAAGACATCAACAACTTCCTTTTTTGATTTTATAGTGAACAACCACATGTATTTTGAGTACTGGTCAACAAATAAGACATAATATCTCTTGATATCAATTGATAAAATAGGAGAAGACCCACATAAATCCCTATAAATAATTTTCAATGATCGTTGACTTTGCAATGAATTTTTAGATAAAGGTAACTTGTGCATTTTATTAGAATAACATGAATTAGAAAATAAATTGGCTCTAGAATGTGAAAGTAGAAGAGAAAACTGATGCAAAATTCTATTTAACTTATGATGACTTGGATGACCTAAATGCCGATGCCACAGGTATAGAGGAATGACAATATTGCATTGTGGTGAATGACGCCCACTGCCTGACGGACACATACAACCTATCTCTATTCTGCCCCCGAAATAGAGGCGCCCCCATACTCAGATCCTTCACAAGATAAGAAAAAAAGGAAAAATTCAATGGAGGTGTGGTTATCACAGGAAAATTTAGAAAAAGAAATACAGTTATTTTTTTTATAGAATAAGAGCATAAGGTATTGAGAAGCTTAAATTGCTTATTTGATTCATTTATGTTAGTGTTACTGATTTAAGATATTGGAATACTGCTACCATCTCCCATTGCTATCTCCTTTGGAACGTGGTAGTTGTGCACATCACTAAAGTTTTGATCATCTGAGTCCATATGATGAGTGGTGCCAGTATCAACAATACAAGGAGCCTCTTGAGTTGAAAGCCAAGGAACATAGTTTGCTGGGGCTTGTAGGTGATTGTGTGATTAGGACATGCAGAGTCACACAACTGGATATTTAGAGTGTTATTATATCATTGTTGTTGGTTATTTTGATGGAAAGAGTGGTAGGTCTTATCAAAAGAATTATACTCATGAGGGTTAATTGTCTCTGGATACCAAATGAAGTAAATACTGTTACTGGAATAAAAGGAACGATGGTTTTCATTGATTGTAGACTGAGTATATATAGATTCTATACAACAAAGAGATTAACTAAGAGGTTAATAATTATCTATATATAACCTAAATATAACAGAGCCCTAAAGGGAAGGAACTACTAGATTTGAAATTTAAAAATATAAGTTGATTTTATCCTTTATTATAAATAACTTGAAATCTCAAGCTCAAATAATTCATTGTATGTTTAGTTTCTGTTTCTCATTTAGCAATAAATAATTGACTAACCACTTTATTATATGACTAATTCTCAATCTCAACTACAACATTATGTAACACCAACCTTGGCTACAGTGGACCGGCCTTTGTACACCAGCAAAGGGTATATAAGACTCTTGAATTTTAAATTGTGTACTGATTATGTACTTTTTTTCTATCTATATTGGTATAATTAAAGTCCTAAAAAGGATGTGTAGTCTTTTTTCTTCTATAATTTCTCCGCCTAAATAGTTATCACCATTTTTGTTTGCACTCCTTTTTAAAAAACATTAACTACATGCTAAATTGACTACATTGCCCTTATTTATTAATTTTTTCTATTTAATACTTCTCTTTTGCACACTATGTTGATATCTCTCCATATTTATGATTAAGAGTGAAGGTGAAAAACAACAAGTAATTATGTCTTGGTTTTGTGAAATGACAAGTATTAAGGAATATCTGTTTTTAGTAAGGTCGACAACTAATTTGGAACAAGGGAGAATTTAGTTTTTTGGAGTCAAGGATATGTATGATTATTTGTGACTTTGTTGGAAGTTTGGTAACAACTATCCAAAGTTCAAAAGTTATTGGTGATTGCTTAACAGGAATTGCAATCAAAACACGCCCGCCATTGATGTTTCTTGTCACAAGATTTATTTGTAATTGTTGTATTTTATTACTCCTTACACACATTTTCATATAATTTTAATCATCCTAACATATCTATAAAATCACATGACTAGAAGTAGTATTTTAGTCAAAAACAAAGGGAACGTAAAGAGCAAAGCTACAAGGACAAAAATATAGGGAAATTGTAGCTGTAAATTGCTACAAAAGAGACTGTAGGGAAGGGGAAAGCTAAAACTTTTGAGTGATTTCTATTTTTATGGATGGTTACAAATGCACAATGTGCCTCCTAATTATACTAGTCCATGGATGATTCTAAATATCCTTCTAGATACATCTACAAGAAAAATCTAGTCATCCTTATTCTCTACTATTCTAAAATATCTAGATAATTCTACCATATATTTATTCAAGATACTACACTAGGATATTTTAGAAGAACCTATTCCAAAAAATATCTAATATCTAGGATTTTCTACAACAAAAATATCTACTAACTAGGAGTTTCTAGACAAATCTTAATTTCCTAAAACTCCTCCTTAAGATCTTTCAATGAAACTCCTGCAACGACATTTGAAACTCAAACTTGTTTATAGGAAGAGCCTTGGTTAGAATATCAGCTTGTTGTTCTTCACTTCTGTAGCTATAAAACCTTTAGGTTGTTCAACTTAAATATCTTCTTCAAGAAATCCATTTAGAAATGCAGATTTGACATCTAAATGGTAGATTTTCCACTTGTATTGTGCTGCAAGAGCAACTAGAAATCTTACTGTTTCATGCTTTCCAAAAGAAGCAAAAGTATCTCCAAAGTCTACTCCAGGCTGCTGGGAATAGCCTTTAACTATGAGTCTGGCTTTATGTTTGAAGATGGAGCTATCTGGATTGAATTTCGTTCTATAGACCCATTTGACACCAAGGATGTTCTTTTGTTCGGGCCTATCAACCAGCTCCCAAGTATTATTTTTATTAATCATGGCAAGCTCCTCCCCTATTTCAGAAATCTAAGCTTTATAATCCACTGCTTCTTTAAAGAAAGATGGTTCGACAAGAGCAAATTGCATTGCTCATAAACTTCAGCTAGCGATCTGGTCTTCAAAACTGGAGAATCAGTTGTCAATTCAAAATTTGAAAAGTGTCTTGCTCCAGTAATAGGACTGGAAGAAATATCACTCATCTACAAATTTTGAGCTGCAACTGAAGTACTCCCATCTTAGTTATTTATAACAATACCTCGATCCCAATCATAATGGCTAGACTAGTCCACCGTAAGATCTCTACTGATAAGCACCTTCTTCAAATAAACATTAAACACTTTGTACCCTTTTGTAGTTATGCTATAGCCCAACAAAATATAGAGTTCTGCCTTGTTATCCAATTTGCCTCTTTTAACATCTGTAACATGTGCATAGCAGACTGAACCAAAAACTTTCAAGTATCTCGCAGACGACTTTATATCCCACCATGCTTCGAATTTCATCATGTATTGAAGTGCTCTAGTTGGTAATATGTTTAGAAAATAGATGACACTATTGATTGCCGTAGCTTAAAAATATTTAGGCATGTTCTTTTCTGCGAACATGCATCTCGCAATCTCTATCACTATTCTATTCTTTGATTCAGAAACCCCATTATATTTTGGAGTGTAGCTAACAGTAAATTGTTGTTGAATACCCATATCTTTACAATATTTTCTGAACTGGTGTGAAGTGACTGGATATACTTTAATTGGCAGCCACTCTCCCTTTCTACCATAGCCTTGAATTCTTTGAAAATAGAGAACACCTGAACTTTGGTACTTAGAAAATAGACCCATGTCATTCGAGTTAGATCATCTATAAAGAGAATAAAATGTTTATTCCCACTCAAAAAAGCCATCCTCATTGATCCACATATATTTGTATGAACCAACTCTAGCTTTTCTTTCACCCTCCAAGACTTCCTTTAGGAAAGGATCATCTATGCAATTTATCAAATTGACATGACTCACAAACATCTCGATACATGTGAATTTTGGGTACATCAAGCACCATACCCTTGGATTGCATATACACCAATGAACTAAGGTTGTAATGAATGAATCTTTTATGCCAAAGCCAAGTATCACTCATTTCAATATTGAAAGAGCAACTTTAAGCAGAATAACATGAAATTGGAAAAGAATTACCAATCATCCTAATTTTATCTACTTCATAACCTTTAGTATCATAAATGACACATTTTTTTATCCTTATAAGTAAGTGAATAATTATTGTGAAGCAACTGAGCAACACTAAACAACTTTTGAGTCAAGCTTGGCACATAAAGAACATTATTTATAATTTTCATACCTTTGTTTGTAGGGAATTTCACCGATCCTCTTCCTTGAGCTTGCAGCAGTGCACTATCTCCAAGCTTCACTTTGGTCCTATCAGACCTTTCCAAGCTAACAAACAGATTTTGCTCAATCACCATATACTATGTGCACGCACTATCGACATACCAATTATATCAATCATCATGTGATGTGTGCGAAGCCATGACTACCTCCTCCTGTGTTTTTTCAACTTGGTAATTTTTTGCAAAAGTTACTCGTTGGAAAGACTGACCACTTTGAGTTTGCTTTTGCCTGAAATACTTCTCAATATGCCCATACTTCTTTTAGTATCTGTATTGAATAAGAGACCTCTTGGACTTCTGCCAACAATTCTACTCCAAGTGGTTTATCTTCTTACCAATGCCACAAGGTAGAATTTTTTCTCTTCTCGACGATATCTCCAGAGTGGTCTAAAGAGACTTTTTGCCTTCTTTTTGTTTCTTGAATTTATGCCTTACTTGACAGGAATCTTCGATTGTCCCTTCGCTTCTCATGGTTACCCGTTGCTCTTGGATTTGCAATTTAGGGATCAACTCAGCTATTGAAAGAGTAGTCAAGTCACAAGACTCTTCAATAGATGAGATTTTTAATTCAAACTTATCCGAAAGGATGACCATGATATTCTCTAAAACCTTCTAATCCAAAAAGTTTTCACCAAGTATCCTTATTTGGTTCACAATATCCATCTGCTTGAAAGAGTATTCTTTCACACTATTCAAATCCTTCATCTTCAAGAGTTCAAACTCCCTCTTCAAAGCTAAGACCTTAACAGACTTAACTCTGTTGCTGCCTTTAAACTCCTCCTTTAGCTTATCCCAGGATTCTTTGGCTATCACATAAGCCATAATCCTTGTAAACATCACTTCCGTATGGCTTGAATGTATGCAAGTGAGAGCGCTTTGAGATCTAGTCACCAACTCATCATACTTTTTGATATCATTGAGAGTTGGGTTGTCTCTCAATGGCTGGACAACAGGTACTCCTCTCTTAAAGATATCCCACAAGTTGAGAACCTTCAAATAAGCCTTCATTTCAATGGCCCAAATATGGTAATTGTCCCCCGAGAAAATTGGAGGACCCATTGTTGGTTGATTTTCTGGTTCCATGTCTTTTTAGTAAATAGATCCAAGAAAAGGATCTAAAAATAAGATGAGCCAATCAACAAAAATAACTTCAGATCCCGTAAGAAATAGGCTCTGATACCATATCAAAATAAAGGGAACGTAAAGAATAAAGCTACAAGGACAAAAATATAGGGAAATTACAACTGTAAATTACTACAAAAGAGACTGTAGGGAAGGGGAAAGTTGAAACTTTTGAGTGATTTCTATTTTTCTGGATGGTTACAAATGCACAATGTGTCTCCTATTTATACTAGTCCATGGATGATTCTAAATATCCTTCTATATATATCTACACGAAAAATCTAGTCATCCTTATCTTCTACTACTCTAGAATATCTAGATAATTCTACAAGATATTTATTCAAGATACTACACTAGGATATTCTAGAGGAATCCACTCCAAAAAATATCTAATATCTAGGAGTTTCTACTACGAAAATATCTACTAACTAGGAGTTTCTAGATAAATCTTAATTTCCTAACACTCTTTCTTATGATTTTTCAATGAAACTCCGTGCAACGACCTTTGAAAGTCAAACATGTTTATGGGAAGAGCCTTGGTTAGAATATAGGCTTGTTGTTCTTCACTTCTGCTACTATAAAAACTTCAGGTTGTTCAAAATAAATATCTTTTTTAAGAAATCTATTTAGAAATGCAGATTTAACGTCTAAATGATAGATTTTTCACTTGTATTGTGCTGCAAGAGCGACTAGAAATCTTACTGTTTCATGCCTCGCGACAAGAGCAAATGCATCTCGAAAGTCTACTACAGGCTGCTGGGAATAACCATAAACTACGAGTCTGGCTTTACGTTTAAAGATAGAGCCATCTAGATTGAACTTTGTTCTATAGACCCATTTGACACCTGTAACACCCCGTGGTTTTCCTGACTCGGTATCACTTCATGGTATGCTTAGAGGGGTGCTCATCTAAAATGTTTTCTAAATATAGAAAGGGACTTAGTCTAATTTTGAGCTCCAAATCTTTGAAGAATTATTTCACGACCTTCCCGACCTTTAATAGTTAACATTTTAGCTAAATCATGATTAGGGAGGTCAATAGGTGTTCCCGAACAGGTTTTAGATTTTTTGGGCTGTGTTTAGACCTTGTTTGGTGTCCCCAAATAGTGGACCAATGCAATCTTAGCACACCGCGTAACCCATCACGTTGGTCAATTTTTGTGTAGGAACTGCCAGGCAAAAGTATTGAGGCTTGGCGCAATTAGGGCGCGGCGTGTTAGGTATAACATCGCCAATCGCGTCGATGCTCAGTTGTTTCAGATTTTTTTAAAATCCGTGTCCAAGGAGGGGCAATTTAGTCATTTTCCCCACCCTTTTTCAGCTTTAACATGGGATTTAATCCCCAAATCACCAAAATACATGATATTTTCTCACAAATCACTCAAGAACACTTTCTATTGTTTCAACCCAAAAGTCCAAGAGAACTCAAAATTTAACTGTCACTTTTCAAAATTTCTTCATGAATCGGAATCCCTAGAACAAGAGCTTTAAGAATCACCCATCAATAGTTCGAATAGCATCCCTAAAGCAAGACTTCATCCAAAAGTCATAATTTAAGGTACATGGGGTTTATGCTAAAACTACATGGGCTTGTTGAATCTCTTGAATATGATTTAAAGATATCAAGCATGAGTTTATAAAGGGGTTTTGGATCCTATGTTATAAGTTAAGCATTAGAATCATTTTTAATGGTAGAATTGTTTTGCCCTTTTGGTCTTTTACCTTAAATTGATTTATACCTATATGTATATGTATGAAATTAAAGATTTTATTAGAGCATTATATTTAAAATCCCTCTCTTTTATTGAATTAGAGTTTATAAACTTATTGGGAATGATTTGAAGTACACGGTTTATGATTTGAAAGTTGTCTTTTCAATATCTAAGTATTTGACATAATTTAGAGATGATGAGAGGGAGTTTTTTCTTATACCTATATGCTTGTTTAAAAGAGAGAATTGCATGTTATTGAGTAAATTGACATGATCACCTTATGTTATTGAAATTTTGACAAAGAGAAAGTTCCTTGCATGTGTTCACATGAATTTAAAGAAATAGTTTTTTGAACTGATTTATTGATATGGTAGTCCCACACTTATGTTTTGAAAAGAGAGATTTTAATATGCTAATAATGGCTAAGAGATGTGACTTGCAAGTCAATGGTAAGGCGATACCATATAAATGTAAACCATAATAGAGCTAGACTTTTTAGAGTTTGATTTCAGATAATACATATTTTAAAGAGTTAAAAATGGGCTTAAAGAGGGTTAGGTGGTTGCCTGAAGAAGTCTTGATTTCATGTAACTCATATCCCAAAATCAAGTTTTGCCGATACGGGTTCATTATTTTCCCCAAGTGGGATTATATGTTGGCCTAGTGCCCTATGGCGTACAGAGAGACAAAGACTCCAGCTCTTGTGGCAAACTTGGGTTGGGGGCTTGGCTGCCGAGTTAAGAGCAGATTCCATATAGCCCATAGAATTTTTGAGTTGTAGGGTATACCATCTAGCACAAAAGTAAAATAAAGAGTTAGTCATAGTGTTTTCAGATGATTGTTCAGAGCTTTTTAAATATGCCGATGTATTTTCTCATCATATGTTATGTTTATGAACTGTTTTCAAATTGCTCTTACTTATGTTAAACAAAAACATTGTTATTTTAGATTTGCTCTGCATACCAGTACAATTGTATTAACCCCTACCTTTCAGGGTCTGAGGCTCAGTCTAGAGGTCTTGCTAAGCCGTAGATTTTCCAGATTGAAGTGAAGTGTGCAGTTGGTAAGCCTCCTTTATTTCGAAAGGCCTATGTCTTTCAGACTTTTGTTATTTATGTTGGTATTGGTCCACTTGGGGCCTTGTCCTAGTTTTCAGACAGCTTTGTTTTATATGTAGTAGAGATTTTGCAGACTGAGTTAGATACTATCTAGATGTTGTTGAATTTTAGTCTTCATTATTATTTTAAACTCAGAGTATGACCATGGTTCTATATTGATTTACGTTCTCCATATCTTTTTTTTGTTGTATGAATATTGTACGTGATTACCAGATAGAGAAGGGCATCCGGGCCTTCATGGTTCAGGATATTCATCAAAGCTAAGGTCCCAGCTCTGGTCGTGACAAACTTGGTATCAGAGGGCAGTTTATAGTCCCAGGGTTTCTAAGAAATCACTTTGGGTAGAGTCTTGCTTATGAGTGTGTAGTGTGACACACTTATAGGCAGGAGGATACTAGGAATTTAGGAATGTTTCCCTTCTTTATGGTTTAGTTCATGCTTTAGAATCTGAACTGTCCTTTAATCAATGATCTCTTGTATTTCAGGAAAGCAGCCATTCCTCCTCGTTGCTCTAATGATTAGAACTCCTAGACTTATGATGTCCGTCCCACTCATGGGATATGGACATGTAACAGGGCTCATACCACTAAATTTACTACTTCTTCAGGAGTATCTCCTGTCTAGACCAACCCACCCAGGGCACCTAGAGACCCCTAATTGGAACTAACCATACCCAACCTCTCGAGAGGGAGATATCAAATGCTAAGTTCAAGCAGTTGATGCACATGCTTGCACAGTTGGTGGCTTCACAGACCCAGTGGTCAGAGAATGTTGGGTATGCACCTAGAGCATCTGAGACTTCACGAGTAAGTTAGTTTATGAGGTTAAACCTGCCTAATTTTATGAGCATAAAGGTGGAGGAGGATCCATAAGAGTTTGTAGATGAGATGGCAAAAATCTTTTGAGTGATGCATGTATATGAGGTAGAAGGGGTTGAATTAACGGATTATCAACTGAAGGAGGTAGCGAATCAGTGGTACAATGAGTGGGAAGATTTAAGGGGTGAGAATACTGAGCCCTATATGTGGGGAAATTTATGGAAGTCTTTCTGGATCGATTCTTTCCTCTGGAGTTGAGAGAGTCCAAAGCTGAAGAATTCATAAACTTGAAACAGGGAAAGATGAGCGTTAAGGAGTACACTTTGAGATTTAATCAACTATCCCTTTATGCTTCGGAGATGGCAGGAAACATGAGGGCCCGTATAGGGAAGTTTGCATTCAGTCTTTCGGAAGATTTAGTGTTAGAAGGCAAAGGGGTGATATTGAACAGGGATATTGACTTCTCCAGGCTGTCTATTCACATGCAACAGGTGGAGGAGTAGAAGAAAAAAGTTGCTGAAGTAAGGGAGAAAGACAGAAAGGCCAAAAGGTCTAGGACAGTAGATTAGACCTATAGTCAACACTAGGATAGCAATTGAGGTAGCAGTTGGCCAAAGAAGAAGAATTGAAATAATGCTCAGTCTGAAGTCAATGCTCCAGTGCCCAGACCTCCAGCTGATTGGTGTTTTTAGAACTTCCAGTCTGTCCAGGGACCGAGAGTATAGGGTACACAGTTCGCAAGGAAGTGTGGCACAACCTGCTAGATCATATCGTCGATGTAACACGTATGGAAGGCACCACCGAGAGAGATGTCAATTTGGCACCATGGTATGTTATTTGTGTGTCCAATAGGTCATATCCAAAGGTAATGCCCAACAGTGAGAGGTAATGTTGGGGGAGCTAAGTCACAAGAAAATTCTTTTGTGCCACCGCCGCCTCAAAAGGGTGCCACTTCAGCTGCTGGGAGCGGTCGCAATCGGTTGTACGCTTTATCCAATCACCAGGAGATAGAGGCCTCACCAGATATAGTCACGAGTATGTTTCAAATCTTCTCCCATAATATGTATGTGTTACTTGATCCTAGGTCTACCCTATCTTATGTGACCCCATATGTGGTAGTCGATTTTGGGTTTGAGCCCAATGTTATTGCAGAACCATTTTCTAGTTCCACTCTTGTAGGTGATTCTGTTGTGGCTAGGAGGGTATATAAAAATTGTGTTATGTTCATTTATATTTGTGATATCGTGGCAGACCTTATAGAGCTTGATATGGTTAATTTTGATGCTATACTGGGAATGGACAGGCTCCATTCGTGTTATGCCATATTAAATTGTAGGACTCAAAAGGTTACCTTCTCTTTTCCAATGAACCAATGATAGAGTGGGAGGGGCATTCTGTAGCTTATAGGGAGAAATTCATATCTTACCTCAGATCCCATAAACTTATTTCCAAGGGTTGCTTGTATCATCTTATTCAGGTTAAAGATTCAAATATCAAAAGTCCTTCTCTTCAGTTAGTCCCCGTGGTTAATGAGTTTTTAGAAGTTTTTCTCGATGATCTCCCAAGAATATCACCTGATAGGGAGATAGAGTTTGTTATTGATTTATTATCGGACACTCATCCCATCTCTATTCCGTCATTAGAATGGCTCTTGTGGAACTAAAAGAGTTGAAAGAACAGCTGACATATCTTCTTGGCTGAGGTTTTATCCGTCCTAGTGTTTCCCCCTGGGGTGTACCTGTGCTCTTTGTACATAAGAAAGATAGTTCTCTCCATATGTGTATAGATTATCTTAAGCTGAATAAGATCACTGTTAAAAATAAATATCCTCTTTCTAGGATTGATGATCTCTTTGACCAACTTCAGGGTGCTAAACGTTTTTCAAAGATAGACCTTCATTTGGGATACCATTACTTGAAGGTTAGAGAGTAAGATATTCCCAAAACAGCTTTCCTAACCTGAGACAGTTACTATGAATTCTTAGTCATGTCCTTCGGGTTAACTAATGCCCCTGCAGCTTTCATGGACCTAATAAATAGGGTATTCCGTCAGTTTCTAGATCTGTTTGTCATAGTTTATATTGATGACATTTTGATTTATTCTAAGAGTGAGGAGGACCATGCTAATCACCTCTGAATTATCCTTCAGACTCTCAAAGATCATAAGTTGTATGCAAAGTTTTTCAAATGTGAATTTTAGCTTAATACTATTGCTTTCTTGAGGTATATTGTATCTAGTGAGTGAATTAAAGTTGATCCCCAAAAGGTTGAGGCAGTGAGAAAATGGCCCAGACCCATGACTCCAATTGACATTTGGAACTTCTTGGGTTTGGCAGGGTACTACAGAAGATTTGTAGAGAGTTTTTCCTCCATAGCTGCTCCACTTACTAAGTTGACACAGAAAAAGGTGAAGTTTGTATGGTCTGACTCCTGTGATAATAGTTTTGAGAAGTTGAAAGACAAGTTGACTACTGCACCTATTTTGACTCTTTCGGATGGTACAGAGAGTTTTGTTGTGTACTGTGATGCATCCTGGGTGGGACTTGGGTGTGTACTTATGTAGCATGGTAGGATGGTAGCTTATGCATCTCTGTAGTTGAAGGTGCACGAGCGAAATTATCCCACACATGACTTGGAGTTAGCAGTTGTGCTGTTTGCACTTCAAATTTTGCAACATTATCTGTACGGGGTATATATTGATATATTTACTGACCATAAAAGTTTATAGTATGTTTTCTCGCAGAAGGAATTAAGCCTCAGGCAGAGGCATTGGTTAGAACTATTGAAAGATTATGACATGAGCCTGCACTATCATCCGAGTAAGAAGAATAAGGTAGCCGATGCCCTCAACAGATTATCTATAGGCAGTTTTTCTCATGTTGAGGAAGGAAAGAGGGAGATGGTGAAAGATATTCATCAGCTTGGAAATCTAGGAGTGTTACTTTTGGATTCCAAAGATAGAGGGTTAGATGTGCATGAGATAGCTAAATCTTTACTATGTGCTGAAGTGAAGGAAAGACAGGCCGAAGATCTCATTTTGATGCAAATTAAGAAAGACGTGTGTCAAAAGAAGGTGATGTATTTTGAAATTGGTGGTGATGGAATTTTGAGATACCAAGGTAGGCTGTGTGTTTTAAATGTGGATGGTCTGCGAGAGAGGATCCTTGACGAAGCTCACACTTTGAGGTATGTTGTTCACCAGGCTTTACTAAAATGTACCATGATCTTAAGGCTATATATTGGTGGAATAATATGAATCATGATGTGGCTGAGTTTATTTCCAAGTTTCTAAATTGCCAACAAGTTAAAGTGGAACATTTGAGACCAGGTGGTACTTCCTAGGAGATAGCCTTGCCTTTATATAAGTTGGAGATGATCAATATGGATTTCATCACGGGACTTCGAAGGTCCCGAAATCAGTATGATTCTATTTGGCTAATTATGGATCGGCTGACCAAGTCCGCTCAATTTTTTCCTGTGAGAACAAACTATTTGGGATATTATTATGCCAAGTTATATATTGAGGAGATAGTCCATTTGCAAGGGCACCCGTATCCATTATATTTGATCGAGGTACGCAATTCTCTTCAAAGTTTTGGAAATCTTTTTAGAGGGGTTTAGGTACTCAATTGAACCTAAGTACTGCATTCCACCCTCAGTCGGATGGACAAGCTGAATGCACCATTCATACCCTTGGGGATATGTTGAGGGCCTGTGTTATTGACTTTAAAGGTAGTTGGTTAGATCACTTACCACTGATAGAGTTTGCCTACAATAATAGCTATCATGCCAGCACTAAGATGGCACCTTTTGAAGAGCTTTATGGGAGAAGATGTAGATCACCAATTGTTTTGTATAAAGTGGGTGAGACACGACTGTTTGGGCCTGATCTTGTTCATCAGGCAATGAAGAAGGTGAAAATCATTAGAGAATGACGTAAGACAGCCCAGAGTCGCCAGAAATCTTACGCCGATGTAAGGGGAAGGGAGTTGGAATTTGAGGTTGGTGATTGGGTGTTTTCAAAAGTCTCTCCTATGAAGGGAGTCATGTGATTCGGGAAGAAATAAAAGCTGAGTCCTTGCTATATAGGACCATATCAATTGTGAGAAGGATAGGTAGAGTTGGTTATAAGTTAGATCTGCCTGTAAGTCTGGGCTCCGTTTATCCAGTATTCCATGTGTCCATATTGAAAAAGTGCATTGGAGACCATTCCCTAGTGTTGCCTGTAGAGGAGATCAAGGTGACAGACTCCTTGTCATACGAAGAAGAGCCTATTGCAATCTTAGATCACCAAGTTAAAAAGTTGAGGATTAAGGAAATAATTTTGATTAAGATACTGTGGAATAATAAAAAAGTTGAGGAAGCTACTTGAGAATCAAAAGATGACATGCGAGCTAGATACCTTAACCTTTTTGAGTCAATGGGTGACGACATAGAAGGTATTATTCTACTACTCTCTATATCCCTCCTTCTTTATTTCCTTATCAAGTTTGAAATCATGCTTGCCTGTATTCTAAGTCATCATTCAGGGACGAATGATCCTAAGAGGGGGATAATGTAACACCCCATGGTTTCCTCGACTCGGTATCACTTTATGGTATGCTTATAGGGGTGCTCATCTAAAAATTTTTCTAAGTGTAGAAAGGGACTTAGTCTCATTTTGAGCTCCAAATCTTTGAAGAATTATTTCATGACCTTCCTAACCTTCAATAGTTAATATTTTAGCTAAATCATGATCCAGGAGGTCAATAGGTGTTCCCGGACGGGTTTCGGATTTTTTGAGCTGCGTTTAGACCTTGTTTGATGTCCTAAAATAGTGGACCAATACGATCTTGGCACGCCGTGTAGCCAATCGTGTTGGTCAATTTTTGTGCAGGAATTGGTAGGAAAAAATACCAAGGCTTGCCATAATAAGGGCACGATGTGTCGGGTATAGCGTCGATGCCATCGACGCGCCACATCGCCAATCGCGTCGATGCTCAGTTGTTTCAGTTTTTTTAAAATTCGCATCCAAGAGGGGGCAATTTAGTCATTTACCCCACCCCTTTTCGTCTTTAACATGGGATTTAATCCTCAAATCACCAAAATACATTATATTTTCTCACAAATCACTCAGGAATACTTTCTAGGGTTTCAACCCAAAAATCCAAGAGAACTCAAAATTTAACTGTCACTTTTCAAAATTTCTTCAAGAATCGGAATCCCCAGACCTAGAGCTTAAAGAATCATCCATCAATAATTCGAATAGCATCCCTAAAGCAAGAGTTCATTCAAAATTCATAATTTCAGGTATGTAGGGCTTATCCTAAAACTACATGGGCTTGTTGGATCTCTTGAATATGATTTAAAGCTATCAAGCTGTAATTTATAAAGAGGTTTTGGATCCTATGTTTTAAGTTATGCATTAGAACCTTTTAAGGGTAGAATTGTTTTGCCCTTGTGGTCTTTTCCCTTAAATTGATTTATACATATTTGTATATGTATGAAATTGAAGATTTGATTGAGAGCATTATTATTGAAATCCCTCTTTTTTGATGAATTAGAGTTTATAAACTTATTGGGAATGATTTGAAGTACATGGTTTATGATTTGAAAGCGTTCTTTTCAAAATCCAAGTATTTGATATAATTTAGAGATGATGAGAGAGAGTTACTTATTATACCTATATACTTTTTTAAAAGAAAGAATTGCATGTTATTGAGTAAATTGACATGACCACCTTATGTTATTGAAATGTTGACAAATAGAAATTTCCTTGCATGTGTTCACATAAATTTAAAGAAAGAGTTCTTTGAACTGATTTATTGATATAGTGGTCCCATACTTATGTTTTGAAAACAGAGATTTTAATATGCTAATAATGGCTCAGAGATGTGACTTGAAAGTCAATGGTATGACGATACCATATAAATGTATGTCATGACAGAGCTAGATTTTTTAGAGTTTGATTTCAGAGAATACACATTTTAAAAGTTAAAAATGGGCTTAAAGAGGGTTAGGTGGTTGCCCAAAGAAGGATTGAGTTCAAGTAACTCGTAGCCCAAAATCATGTTTTGTCGATACGCGTTCATTATTTTCTCCAAGAGGGATTTTACGCTAGTGTTGTTCCCTATGGCGTACAGAGAGAGAAAGAGACTCCAACTCTTGTGGAAAACTTGGGTTGGGGCTAGGCTGCCAAGTGAAGGATAGATTCCACATAGCCCATGGAATTTCAGAGTTGTAGGGCATACCACCTAGCACAGAAGTAAAATAAAGAGTTAGTCACAGAGTTTTCAGATGATTGTTCAGTTCCTTTTAAATATGCCCATGTATTTTCTCATCATATGTTATGTTTATGAATTGTTTTCAAATCTCTTTTACTTATGTTAAGCAAAAACATTGTTATTTTGGTTTTGCTCTGCGCACCAATACAGTTGTATAGACCCTCTACCTTCCAAGGTCCGAGGCACAGTCTAGAGGTCCTGCTAAGCCATAGATTTTCCAGATTGAAGTGAAGTGTGAAGTTGGTGAGCCTTCTTTATTCTGGAAGTCCTATATCTTTCAGACTATTGTTATTTATGTTGGTTTTGGTCCACTGGGAGCCTTGTCCCAGTTTTTAGACAGCTTTGTTTCATATATAGTAGAGATTTCGCAGACTGAGTCAGATACTATCTAGATGTTGTTGAATTTTAGTCTTCATTATTATTTTGAACTCAGAGTATGACCATGGTTCCATATTTATTTACTTTCTCCGTATCTTTTATTATTGTATGAATATTGTACGTGATTACCAAATAGATAAGGGCATTCAGACCTTCATAGTTTGGGATGTTCATCACGGCTAGGGTCCCAGATCGGGTCGTAACAATACCGATGATGTTCTTTTTTTTGGGCCTTTCAACCAGCACCTAAGTATCATTTTTATTAATCATTGGAAGCTCCTCCTCTATTTCATTAATCCAAGCCTTATGACTTGCTGCTCATTCAAAGTAAGATAGTTCGATAAGAGCAAATTGCATTGCTCATAAACTTCAGCTAGTGGTCTGGTCTTCAAAATTGGATAATCAGTTTTCAATTCAACATTTGAAAAGTGTCCTGCTCCATCAATAGGATTGGAAGAAATATCACTCGTCTGGGATTTTGAACTGCAACAAAAGTACTCCTATCTTGGTTCTTTACAACAATATCTCGATCCCAATCATAATGGCTAGACTCGTCCATTGTAAGATATCTACTGATAGGCATCTTCTTCGTACGAATATTATACACCTTTTACCCTTTTATAGTTGTGCTATAGCCCAACAAAATACAAAGTTCCTCCTTGTTATCCAATTTGCCTCTTTTAGCATTTGGAACAAGTGCATAGCAGACTGAACCAAAAACTTTTAAGTGTCTTGCAGACGACTTTATACCCCTCCATGCTTCGAATGGCATCATGTCTTGATGTGCTCTAGTTGGTAATATGTTCAGCAAATAGACGACACTATTGACTGCCGCAGCCCAAAAATATTTAGGCATCTTATTTTCTGCCAACATGCATCTCGCCATCTCCATCACTGTTCTGTTCTTCCTCTCTGAAACGCCGTTCTGTTTTGGAGTGCAGCTAACTGTAAATTATTATTGAATACCCACATCTTTACAATATTTTCTGAACTAGTGCGAAGTATATTCAGTTCCATTATCTGACCTAATATACTTCAACTGGTACACACTCTCCCTTTCTACCATAGCCTTGAATTCTTTGAAAATAGAGAACACCTGAACTTTGTTACTTAGAAAATAGACCCATGTCATTCGAGTTAGATAATCTATGAAGAGAATAAAATATTTATTCCCACTCAAACAAGCCATCCTCATTGGTCTACATATATCTGTATGAATCAACTCTAGCTTTTCCTTCGCCCTCTAAAGACTTCCTTTAGGAAAGGATCGTTTATGCAATTTACCAAATTGACATGACTCACAAACATCTCGACACATGTCAATTTTGGGTACATCAAGCACCATTCCCTTGGATTGCATATACACCAATGAACTAAGATTGTAATGACCAAATCTTTTGTGCCAAAGCCAATTATCACTCATTTCAACATTGAAAGAGCAACTTTCAGTAGAATAACATGAAATTGGAAAAGAATTTCCAATCATGCTAATTTTAGCTACTCCACAACCTTTAGTATAAGAAAAGACACATTTTTTTTTATCCTTAAAAGTAAGTGAATAATTATTATAAAGAAACTGAGCAACACTCAACAAGTTTTGAGTCAGGCTTGGCACATAAAGAACATTGTTTATGGTTTTTATACCTTCTTCCGTAGGGAATTTCGTTGATCCTCTTCCTTGATCTTGCACTAGTGCACCATCTCCAAGCTTCCCTTTGGTCCTATCAGACCTGTTCAGGCTAATAAATAAATTTTCATTAGTCACCATATTCTTTGTGCATGCACTATTGACATACCAATTATATCGATCATCATGTAATCTGTGTGAAGCCATAAATACCTCCTCTTATTTTTTTCAACTTGGTGATCTTCCACAAAATTTACTCATTAGGAAGACTGATCACTTAAAGTTTACTTTTACCTGCAATACTTATCAATGTGCCTATACTTCTTGCAGTATCTGCATTGAATAAGAGACCTCTTGGACTTCTGCCAACAATTCTTCTCCAAGTGGTTTGTCTTCTTACAAATACCACAAGGTGGAAATTTTTCGCTCCTCGACAATTCACCTTGGTATCCACCATATTTCATATCTCCAGAGTGGTCTAAAGAGACTTTTTTTGCCTTTCTTTTGTTGCTTGAATTTATACCTTACTTGAAAGGAATCTTCGATTGTCCCTTTGCTTCTCATGGTTACTTTTTGCTCTTGAATTTGCAATTTAGAGATCAGCTCAGCTATTGAAGAGTAGAGTCACAAGACTCTTCAATAGCTGAGATTTTTGATTCAAACTTATCCTAAAGGCTGACCATGATCTTCTCTACAACCTTCTGATCTGGAAATTTTCCACCAAGTATCCTAATTTGGTTCACAATATCCATTAGCATGGAAGAGTATTCTTTCACACTATCCAAATCCTTCATCTTCAAGAGTTCAAACTCCCTGTTTAAAGCTAAGACCTTAACAGACTTAAATTTGTTGCTGCCTTCAAACTCCTCTTTTAGCTTATCCCAGGATTCTTTGGCTGTCTCACAAGCCATAATCCTTGTAAACATCACTTCCATATGGCTTGAATGTATGCAAGTGAGAGCTCATGGAGATCTAGTCACCAACTCATCATACTTTTTGATATCATTGAGAGTTGGGTGGTCTCTCAATGGCTGGACAACAGGTTCTCCTCTCTCAACAATATCCCACAAGTTGAGAACCTTCAAATAAGCCTTCATTTTAATGGCCCAAAAATGGTAATTCTCTCCTGAGAAAATCGGAGGACCCGTTGTTTGTTGATTTTCTTGTTCCATGTTTTTTCAGCAAACTGATCCAAGAAAAGGAGCTAAAAATAAGATGAGCCAATAAAAAAAATAGCTTCATATCCCATAATAAATAGGCTCTGATACCATGTCAAAAACAAAGGGAACGTAAAGAGTAAAGCTACAAGGAGAAAAATATAGGGAAATTACAGCTGTAAATTGCTACAAAAGAGACTGTATGGAAGGGGAAAGCTGAAACTTTTGAGTGATTTCTATTTTTTGGATGGCTACAAATGCACAATGTGCCTCCTATTTATACTAGTTCATGGTTGATTCTAAATATCCTTCTAGATAAATGTACAATAAAAATCTAGTCATCCTTATTTTCTACTACTCTGGAATATCTAGATAATTATACAAGTTATTTATTCAAGATACTACACTAGGATATTCTAGAAGAACCTATTCCAAAAATTATCTAATACCTAGGAGTTTCTACTACAAAAATATCTACTAACTAGGAGTTTCTAGTTAAATCTTAATTTTCTAACAATTTTAAATAAGCCTCCCGTGATGGACCATCATTTGTATACGATGTTCTCTGCAAAGAAGATCAGATCATCTAAGTTAAAAGTAACATTGGAAAAACATATTCTAAAAGGGTATTTAATGTATGAAAAGTTAATGAATTTGTATGCAATCACGTAAAATAGTATACCGTTGTAGAGTACTTCAAGATTATCTTCTCCCATATTTTCTGTAACATCTTCCTTAATCTTAAGTGCCGACTCTATAAGCCGACGGCTTTCCCACACCAAGATATGCTTTAATGAAGTAATATCCCCAAAACTCTCTAGGATCTCAATAAGCTGAGTACAAAGAAGTATATCTAATTCCTCGAGCACGGAAAAGGATTCATCTGCAGACCTTCCATTTAGAAAAAGACACCTGATACAATTTTAGCAATTTGAGATTCTGGAAGGTTACTTGTTCCATGTTCTGTTCTTTTCCCCCTTGGATGCTTCCTCCATTCTATATTTTGAAGGTTGGGTAATGATTTCACAATTCTTGACAATGAATCGGATGTTAGATCGAATCCTTCCACCATCACTTCTTTCAAACTCGAAGGTAACTAAAAATTAAACTTATGTAACATGTTTGTACCCTCTGCACTTAAAATATAGGGTAACTTGTTCAGGTTTACTAAGGACATTCAATCTTGGAAAATAAATCTTTTGTGATGCTGAACAATCCATCCGGAATTGAAGCGTTAGAAGATTGGGAAACCATTTTAAAATATCCGAACAGGAAAGTTCAAGAAACATTAAAGTTGTCAGATTCTCTAATCTTTTTGGTTTGTCGATATCCGAATCAAAGACGGACCAATTAAAGATGGAAACATGTCATATCTTTGCAAGACTCCAGATACTAGGTGATAATACCATGTTAGATACAATGTTACTCACCTCCAAAGTTTCTAGATTCCATAGGTTTGAAAATGAAGGAGAAAGAGCTTTTGCCTCCGTCCAAATTATTCGGCACCACAAATGAACAAGCATGCCTATTTTATTCAGCAAAGTATATGTCAAAATTATAACCGGCTCCAGCCTTTAAAGAAGCCTCAAGTGTCTTAGGTGACTGTTGTATGGAAGAACACGGTTCATGTGTATCTTCAAAGAAAGGAGGTGTTTAGCAAAAGGATTTTTATTATCTGGATTTAAGAAAAAAGTTTCATCCGAATGATTTTTATCATAATGAATGATCAACCGACGCAGCATCAGATCTGAAAAAGAAGAAGAGGAGGAAGACAAAACACTTGCACTCGTGAAGTCAAACAACTTTTCCTTTCTAGATTTTATCAAACAAAAATTATGTACAAGATCCAGAATTTGGCATCTATGACCTCTCACTATTACCAAGCTACTAGGAATTAACTCATCCACATAAACCTCCACTACTTCTTCCAAAATCTCTTCAAATCAGTTGGTTCCACAAGTCTCTCAAAGACTCCATAAATCTTTTAACTCAGAGATCTAAATATCTTTGTCTTTTGTATAACTTACAAGATATAGAAAGCATAGATTTAGGAGATCTGATAAATGGTCATAACATAATTGTATTACCTTCTCCACTTCCTCTTCATCCTTAAAAATAAAGAAACTCAAATTATTGAGAACTTCAAGCCACAGAGCCTCTCTCTTTTCCTTCCTAGAAATGACTCCACCAATCAGATCAAGCACCAAAGGAAGCCCATCACACTTTTGGAGTAATTTTTCTCCAACATCCTTTAGTTCATCAGAGAAACGTTCTTCTCCGAATACCCTTTTCTATAATAACTCCCAACTTTCATTTGGTCTTAGAAATTGAAGATCAAGAGGATCACTATGGCATTTTCCATGTGCAAGCATTTCCTTTTTTTGACTTTTTAAAATAACTCTGCTTTCTTTCTTAAATTCAGTTGGAAAAGGTCTTGTTAGCTCATCCCACGTTGCAGTATCCCACAAGTCATCCAAGACAATAAGTACCTCTTTCCAAATAGTTGTTTCCATAGCTTATCAGCATTTCCATCATCTATGGCATCCTCACTGACTCTTCCTTTCAAACCAATAATTTGATTGAAAATTTTCTGCAACAATTTTTTATCATTACGTTCCTGGTCAATTGTGCACCAAGCACAGACATCGAAATGACCAACAATTGACTTATCATTATATCCTTTGTAAGCCAAAGTGGTTTCTCCAAGCCCTGGAATGCCGACTATGGAAATGATATCTATCTTAGTTGGTCCACTGGTGATCTTTCTAATTATCCACTCTATCTCCACTTGAAAACCTACAATTATTTTACCACATATTGGGACATGATTGATTGTGTAGATTTCTCACCCTAATTTATGCCTAATTAAATGTATATAATATTCTAGCTGATTTCTAGAGATTTTGATATTGTATATATATCATTGTAACCTTTGGATAATCCATAAGTCTAATATACTACTCCTTATTCATCTCTCGAACCTTTATGGTATCAGAGCCTTTCTAAACTCCAACGAGCCTTATCATCTCTTTTATGTTTTCCTATCAGTTCTATGGCATCCATGGTGAATCCAAATGATTCTATTATTCCTGCTAATAACATCAGGCTTTTGGTACAATTTAACTCCAGTTCCTAACTTCCCCTAAAGCTTACTAGTCCAATGAATTTTGTCATTTGGAAAGCACATGTCGAATCTCTCATGTTCGATCATGATCTCTACTGCATCTCAATGGAACCTTAGCAACACCATCAAAATAATAACCCTCAACAACTAAGAGGTACCCAGTCCTAAGTACAAACTCTGGTTTCACCAAGACCAATTGATTGGTAATGCCTTAATGGCATCTATTGAACCTACAATCACCTCTGCAATCTCCAAAACTTCCACCTCAAAGCAAGCGTGGGACACACTGCATAACCTGTATGCTAACAAATCACATACAAGGAATTTTAGTCTTTAAAACTCTTTGGCAACAATCACAAAAAACTCTCGTAGTATGACAGAGTACTTGCACGAGATAAGGAATGTTGCTAATGAACTTGCAATAGCTGGAACTCCTATTCCCGATGACGAACTTGCTATCAAAATACTTAGCGTTCTAGGTCCTGAGTATGATTCAATTTTAATGGTTATCTAAGTGCAAGATACGCCTATCTCATATGAGGAAATTTACAATAAGCTTCTCAGTGAAGAGCTTCTGCTCAAACATAATGAGCCTAATCAAGCCTTAATTACAGCTGCAGTGGCACAAAAACCATCACCAAATTGACGTCCAACGAATGCACCAGCCACATCACCAAATAGACATCTAACGGCCTCTTGACAAAATCATCTAGTTTGTCTGCTATGTGGTCGTACTGGGCATATTGCCAATGTGTGCCATTCATGCTCCCACAATCACTTAGAAGCCAGAGCAAACTTTATTTCTATACCTTGGGTTGTCGATTAAGGAGCATCGCATCATGTGACTTCTGATTCTCAAAATCTTCAATGTCCGAATGACTACACTGGTACTGACAATATTACCATGGTAATGGTAACAAAATCCCTATAACTCACAGCGGTCATGTTCAAATAAAAGTTTCATCTTTCAAATACTTTGTGTGCACCAGATATTAAACATAACCTTATATCTGTGTTTCAATTTGGCAAAGATAATCTAACCTCCATAGAATTTTTTCCTTTTGATTTTCTTGTAAAGACACCTAAGTACGTGGCACCATTGGCACGAGGCCAGAATAAAGAAGGACTTTATGAGTGGCCTACTGGAGGATCCCAAAGTAATCTGAGCTACCAATCCTATATGGCAGAATCTCAACAATCTTGGCATAGAAAATTAGGACACCCAAATAAAAGAGTGCTTCAAGCACTCTCACAAAAGTTTTCAATTCCAATTTCAAATTCTAAAATGTTTGATCATTGTAATTCTTACTCTTCTAATAAAAGTCATTGGCAACCTTTTTCTAAGTATTCTCAGGTGAGCAAAAAACATTTACAAATTATTTTCAGCGATGTATGGGGACCATCACCTATTTTGTCAATTGACAAAAAATTATATTATGTAATTTTTGTTGATCAATTTACAAAATAAATTTGGCTGTACACACTTAAAAATAAAAATGAGGTCAAAATAGTTTTCTCTAAATTTAAACCACTTGTTGAAAATTATTTTCATACAAAAATACTCTCAGTTTACACTGATGGCGGTGGTGAATTTGAAGGTCTCAAGTCATTTGTTCACACCAATGGGATTGAACACCTTGTACATACACTCCACAATGAGTAGCAATGGCTGAACGTAGGCATCGACACATCATTAAAATAACAAAATCCATTTTACACCAAGCCTCCATGCCTCTAGTACTTTTGTTCTTTGCCTGTCAATAAGCCACATTCTTGATTAACAGACTACCTACCCGCACACTTTATTATGATTCTCCATACCAACGATTATTTGGAGAAATTCAAAATTATCAATCCATTTGTACTTTTGGTTTCCTATGTTATCCATGGCTTAAACCATATGCCAAACATAAACTAGAACCCAAGTCCACCCCTTGTGTTTACTTTGGATATTCTAATACCCATCACAACCATCAGTGTTATGATCCTATTTCACAAAGGATACATATTTCATGAGATGTTATTTTTTTATAAAAATAAATTTCCCTTTTCTGATATATTTTCATCTTTAAAAGATAAAAGAATTTCAAAGTTAGAGTGGGATATCTTATACAAAGAGTCAAGTGACCTTAGTGTCAAGTCTGTGCCTCCAGTGGATTATCAGATTCTCCAGCCAATTAGGTTGCTCCAGAATTGCCAGATACTCCTCCTGCAGGTTCTTCTTCAGGTTCATCTTTGGCAGCATCACCAACTCCTACCGCTAGCTCAGATTGCTCTACACAGCCTATTATGTCCCACCCACCACATATCTACTAATCCAGTATCAACACCGAAATCAACACACCCCGACAACCCCTTTATCAATACTAACTCCTGACCCCTCCCCATCCATTCCATCAAACAACCATCACCAATCCTCTACCATAGCTTTCGCACATACCCAACAACCATCCATTTACTGACCTCTTACTCATTCATAAAATAATATTACAAATCCAAGAAAACATTTGATTATCTTATAGTTGCATTAACTGAACTATTTCCCACCACTTATAACAGAGCTTAAAAAAGTACACACTGGAGAGAAGCGATGAAACTTGAGTTTGAGGCATTGATGAACAACAAGACATGAAAGCTTGTACCACCATCTTCTTCTCAAAATATTATTGATGGTAAATGGGTCTATCTTATCAAAACCAAATCATATGGAAGTGTTGATAGGTATAAAGCTTATCTAGTTGCAAAAGGCTTCACACAACGATTGGGTGTGGATTATCACTCATTTTGTCACTTTCTGTTCAACATAATTGGCATTTGTACCAACTAGATATGAATAACGTATTTCTTCAAGGTCATCTTTAAGAAGATGTTTATATGAGTCAACCTTGTGGGTATGGTCATCCTGATTTTCCTAATTATGTGTGCAAATTAAAGAAAGAAATTTATGGACTTAAGCAGGCCCCTCGAGCTTGGTACTCTAAGTTAAAGCAATTCTTGCTTTAGATTGGCTTTCAAAAGTCCAACTTTGACTCTTCTCTATTTATTTGTCATCAAAATGAAACATTGCTCTACATTTTTGTATATGTTTATGACATAATTATCACTAGATCGAACTCTGAGGTCATTAAGAAAACTATCAAGATTTTTTTAGCCAGAGTCTCTCTCAAAGACCTCGGACATCTTTACTACTTTTTGGGTATTGAAGTTCCCCGTACTAAAGAAGGGATCATTTTCTCTTAGGCCAAGTATGTTTCTGATCTTCTTGCTGCCCATAAAATGTTTGCATGTAAGCCTGTTACAACTCTAATGAGTTCCACTACCTCACTATCCTTACAGGATACTACACCTCTGGCGGATGCCATTTTGTATCTCAAGTACTTGGTAAGCTTCAATATCTGCTATTCACCAGACCAGATATAAGCTTTAAAGTTAACAAATTATCTCAACTAATGCATTCTCCTACACAAACACATTGGTCTTTTGTTAAGAAGATCTTGTGGTACCTCCAATATACAAAAAATCATGGCTTACAGATAAAAAACAAGATACATCCTGGGTTGTTAATGATTCAAATACCGATTAGGCTGGTGACATTAATGACAGGAACTCCACTTTTGGATATATCCTGTACCTTGGTGCAAATCCTATTAGCCAGTCATCCAATAAGTAACACACTGTCGCGTGCTCCTCCATGTGCAGTAGCTTCTGCACTTTTTGAGGTCAATTGGGTTCAAAAACTTCTTGTAGAACTACATGTGTAGCTTCTTGATCCACCTATAATCTATTGTGATACAGTTGGTGATACCTATATTTGTGAAAATCCGGTGGTACATAGTAGGATGAAATACATTGAAGTTGATTTACACTTTATTAGAGATCAAGTGTAGCAAAAACAAGTGCTCGTTTAGTATTTACATACTGTTGATCAGCTTGCGGACACGCTTACAAAGCCTTTGCCTCGACTTTATTTTATCAACATCTGTCTAATTTAAAGGTTATTGATGCCACCTTCAACTTGCAGGGCGTATTGGGACATGATTGATTGTGTAATATATTTTTCAAATTTCTCTTCCTGATTTATGCCTTATTCTAGGGATTTAGATATCTAGTTACCTTAGTTAGTCTTTCCTTTACTTGTATATATATCAGTGTAGCCTTTGGATAATACATGAGTCTAATATACTACCCCTTCTTTATTTCTCAAACCTTTACCAGCTAGGTGAGTTCGCAAAAATCGAGCTTGTGTTCCTAGAGATGTTTTGTTGTACCTCTTTATTTGACAAGCTCTAGTTTTCCTATGGTATCAGGAAGTATGAAGATTAGCTGCAAGAGACCATTATCTATGACAATAATTGAGTTAATATAATGCTCTGCTGCGTATGCCATATCTAGAACACAAGACTAGAGATTTCTATTCAGTTATTTCTCAACTTTGTCGAAGAACGATCTTTGAGATGTACGTCTTCTTTCACCCGAATGATTTCTGTTGGTTTCAAAATTAAGAGGGCATCATGCGAAGGCTTAAAGTTTGCAAATCATGAGATGATAAATCAGACGACAAAGAAAACTGTAATAAAAGCACATATTATTTGATATGATTGGCCAAGAAGCCTACATATTGAAAACTAAATCAAAAAGCTTAAAATTTATTGGGAGAAATCTTTCCCTAAGAAAGACTCAAAAGACTACATTATGGATACTATTGTGTTATGGTATGAGAAGAGAGGGTCTTCTATTTATGGACTTCCAAAACGTTTCCTCTTAGAAAGAGGTTAGCCAAATATGAAAAAATTTTATATTTTCCTTTCAGGAAAAGTAGAAGTAATTATGTTATTACTTTTATTTTTCTTTCAAAAAAAGTAAAACTTAAACTTGGTAAGAAAATCAGGGTAAAAACCCTAACAAATCTCCCCTTTTGGCTTGATTTTCTTGACATAATTTTATCCACCTTATTCGCATGCATGATCTTTGTTGTTTACATAATCTTCATCACTCCTACTTGCCATAGTTAAAAATAAGATTTAAAATACTATGGTTAAAAGTGGATTAAAAATAAATATTTTATTTTTAAAGATGCAGCAACAAGAATATTGAAATATGCTTAAAACTTCTTCTCTACATGTAGTTCGACAAAAAATCTTCATCATCATCACATTGATTGCAAATTTATTAGAACTGCCTTGAACTTGTCTTCAGCCTCATTTCACCAAACTATTGGACCTTTGAACTGTAGGCTCTGATACCACTTGTTGGGTTCGAAATCGAGAGGGCGTCATGCGAAAGCTTAAAGTTTACAAATCATGAGACGATAAATCAGACGACAAAGAAAACTGTAATAAAAACACATATTATTTGATATGATTGGCCAAGAAGCCTACATATTGAAAACTAAATAAAAAAGCTTAAAATCTATTGGGAGAAATCTCTCCCTAAACAAGACTCTTAAAAGACTACATTGTGGATGCTATTATGTTATGGTATGACAAAGGGAGGGTCTTCTTTTTATAGACTTCCAAAACCTTTTCTCTTAGAAAAAGGTTAGCCAAATATGAAAAAATTTTATATTTTCCTTTCAGGAAAAGTAAAAGTAATTATGGTATTACTTTTATTTTTCTTTCAAGAAAAGTAAAACTTAAACTTGGTAAGAAAATTAGGGAAGAAACCGTAACAATTTCTTCTTTTATCAAAGCAACTGAATAAGCATTCGAATTGATCAAGTCAGTTACGTTTCTGAGAAGAAGAGTCATGAAGAGCTGTCCATCACTCATGGGAAAGCAGAGGTGAGATGAGTTTGCAGGGACTTTCAAGAAAATATTCCTGAGATCTTCCTTCAGGATTTCAATTTTTTCAAGCAAGTTTAGACTCACACTACTTATTTCATTCATACTCTCTTTATTTCTTGAGTTCTCTTCTAAGTTGCTTACAAGAATGAATACCTCCTTGGTAAGTGCTTCAACACCAAGAAAACAAACAACTTGTCAGGACGAATAACGTCTAGGGGCACATCATCAACAATAATCAATAGGAACTCTATCATCACATGAGTGTTGCCTGCTGAAGTGCTATGAGTAATAGCATTAACCATGTGCAGCTGTAGATGAATCAGAGATTTTGTAAGAATTCTTGGAGAGGATTCTATGAGCTGCATCAGGAAGCGTTCAACTTCTACTGACATTGAAGCTGTCAAAATTGTAAAACATATGTGCATAGCTTCCATTTCAACAGCAATAACCTCCATAAGAAGATTAGCTAGCTTGGAATTAGCTCGACAGACATCTGACTTGTCTTATCCATCAAGTTAATAATCCATCTTGTATTTAAAAAAACGTGACAAGCTTTCAAGTCTATCATCAAATCCATCATCATCAAGTTGATGAGACTAAAAGACAAAACAATAGTGTCCTACTCTCTCATCCATAAGCTGAAACAAAGGTACGACATATTCAATTGTCTTACTATGTTCAATGCAACCATTTATTATCAGATTGTGTAAATCTCTTAAATGTCCAAATACATTCTAAAGAAGCTCATAGTGTATCCTTGACGGTAAAATCAACTCAGTACGAACCTTGGGTAGATATTGGAGATTCGAAAGGAGCGCATCCAAAAGTTCAACCAACTGATCCTCAGTCATAGTGGCACATGATTCAGAATGATGATCTGGGATGATATAACGTTTGATATTTTTAAATAGGCAAGCAATGACATGATCCTTTAATTTAACCAACATATCCTCTCCACTCAGATGAAAAGTGACTGAACCAAATCATGAACTTCATATGATACGGAAGACATTTCAACATCAGAACCATTTGAAATGTAATAACAAAGCTGTAAACATGCCGACAAAAATTTCAGCTCCAATTTCAGCCTTTCAATTCGGTCTGTGTGATCTTCTTCAGTCTTTAACCTCTCTATGAATTCAAGAAGATTGAAAATGTCCTTGCGAAGCACAACACATGATACCTGCTAAAAGACCAAATGTATATCAAAATTTTCAATATCACATATTCGCCATGACAAATTATACTTTAATTTAATACTCAACTAACGTGAATGTAATGGGCCTTCTTCAATATAGCCTACTGCATAAGCTAAATGTGAGTCCTGTGCTTACAGTTTATATCAAAATGAAAGTGCTAGATTTCTTAGGAGGCAGAGAGACTATTTCAAATAGACCCTTGAAGTTTCAAAAAAAACATACTAGTAACTATAGGTTAAGTGTTTCAACGTCATTTTCAGTTTGGTGTGCTACTGGTCTCCTAAACTACTTAGCATGTTTTTTAATTCTTTAATTGCTTAATCCTCTAAGTGGATGTTTAGCTCTCTGACGTCCTAAGCTATTTAAGACTATTGATGATATTTTCCATTCTATTAGGCAGTTGTTCCATCAATATTTGGGGAAGAATATGTCTGATACATTATCAATCGACTACCTTCAGCACTCTAAAAGAGAAGTCATCCTATGAACTATTGTTGAATCCAATATCTTTACTAAATCACATGAGAACTTTTTGATTCTAGGTATGCTATTCTGCGAGAATGATCATGTTATCAATCATAGCCTAGATTTTGTCAAGATAGTCAGATATTATACTAATGTCAAAGTATTTATCAGAGACTACATCAATTATTAGACATGGTGTCAGATATACATAGACAAATATTGTTAGTAAAAGGCATGATCTCAGCATCTGCTCTTGGCCTTTTATGTGTAGCTTTCTGTTTATATTCTAGGTGTAATCTATCATTTTGAGCATGTCAACTTGAGCCTCTACAAAGATAGCAGGAGGCTCTGAAACACTACATCATTAATATGGTTTCAGAGCCTCATGCTATCTTTGTAGAGGCTCAAGTTGCCTTTTTCGATAAATATTTTGATAGATTTCTAGGTAACTATTTCGGCATCTTCCTTTACTAGCAGTACTTTCTACAAGTTCTCCTGACCATCTCAAACTTTTATTTCGAGTTTGTGAGGGTCAACTTTCCAATTTTATTACTTTGTTTGGAGCAGATTATAATGATTACTTGTAGTATCAAGCACCTACACTACAATCACCTTTATCTGGCACCCCACAAACTGGTAATTCTTTTATTGTCTAACTAGGACTTCACCCACCTGCCCATGGCTATTGAATTCTAGTGCATCTGACCATATCTCTGGTAATCAAAATATTTTCTCAAATCTTATTCATTCCACAAACCTCTCCGCAGCTATCCTTGCCAATGGATCACAAATTACAGTAAAAGGAATAGGGGACGTGTAACTTCTTTTGTCTATCTCATTAAACTCAGTTATATTGGCTCCTGAATGTCTATTTAATTTGATTTCTGTATGCAAATAAACAAAACACCTCAAATGTGGTGTCACTTTTTTTGATGACTCTATTGTTGTATAGGACCGGAGAATAGGGAAGATGATTGGAACAAGATATGAGTCACAGAGATTGTATCACATGTCAAAATACCACCACTAGTAGCCTTCATTTCTGCTTCCTCAATTGATCTTCTCCATAGCCGTTATGGTCACCCAAGTCTCACAAAGCCTTAGAAAATTTCCTATTCTTTCCACTTTGTCTTCTTTTGAATGTGAGGCTTGTCAACTTGGGAAACGTTGTCACACATTGTTTCCCAAAAGAGTCAATAACAGGGCCACGTATATGTGATATTTTTCACTCAGATATATGGGGTCCTAGTCGTATCATTTCAAGTTTAGGATCTCAGTATTTTGTTACCTTTATTGATGAATTTCCCCGTTGTACATGGATGTATTAAATAAAAATCATTCTGAAGTATTCATAATTTTTCAAAAATTCTGTGTTGAGATAAACAGTCAATTTGGTGTTTCAATAAAGGTATTACACAATGATAATGCCAAGAAGTACTTATCTTCTCCCTTTGCTAGTTTTATGCTATCTTGAGGAATCACTCATCAGACTTCTTGTTTGTATACTCCTCAACAAAATGAAGTTATCAAACGTTAAATAGGCATCTCATCGAAACTACTCATACCATAGACATCTCGTTGAAACTGCTCATATTTTACTTATACACCATCATGTTCCCCTTTATTTTTTTTGGGGAGTGGGGATTGCTGTTCTCACAGCTTGTTATTTGATCTATAGAATGCTCTCCACTGACAACAACAAAGTCCTCACTCAGTTCTCTTTCTTGGTCAAAATCTTTATATCTACCTTTGAGAGTATATCGATGTATTTGCTTTGTGCATGATCAAAGTGATAGAAATGACAAACTCTAACCAAAATCAATTAAGTATGTCTTCCTAGGATACACTCGTCACCAAAAAGGTTACAAATGCTATGATCCAAAATACAACTATGGTGACACATTCTCTCCAATTTCCAAAATTCCTTCAATCAGATTGATTATCTCCTTTGCATCAATGTTTCATTGGCCGTTTCATCAACTAGATATTAAGAATGCCTTTTTGCATGGCGAACTTACAGAGGAAGTTTATATGGAGCAACATCTAGGATATGTTGCTCAGGGGAGTCAGACTCAGTTTGCTATTTCAAGCGTTCTATATATGACCTCAAGCAAACTCTAAGAGCATGGGTTGGCAGATTTAGTCCTATTGTTTAACAATTTAGGATGTCTTGAAGTAAAGTAGATCACTCTTTTTTTTTATCAACATGATGGTCCAAAAAAGAACATTTATCTAGTAATTTATGTTGATGATATTTCATAACTAGAAATGATCCAGAAGGAATATCTCATATAAAGCAACATTTGTTCAGTCACTTTCAATCCAAAGATTTGGGGAAGTTAAAGTATTTTTGAGAATTGAGGTAGCACAATCCAAGACAAGTATTGCTATCTCACAAATAAAATATGCTTTGGACATATTAGAAGCGACATGCATGTTAAATTGCAAACTTATTTACACTCCTATGGATCCAAATGTCAAATTTGTCCCTGGATAGGGGAGCCACTGAAAAATCCTGGCAGATGTAGAAGACTGGTCGATAAATTGATTATCTCACTATCACATGATAGGATATTTCATTTTTAGTAAGCATGGTTAGTCAATTTCTCCAAGCTCCATGTAAAGATCATTAGGATGTAGTAATTACCATCTTAAAATACATAAAAGCTCTGGGACAAGGATTTTTCGATAAAGACAAAGGCCACACAAACATAGTTGGATATTCTGATCTAGGGCAGAAGCTAAATAATGAGCTATGGCCCTTGCTACATGTGAGCTTACTTGGCTGAAACAATTTCTTCAAGAGTTAAAATGTGTTGGATTCAAATAGATGAAGCTTATATGTGATTATCAGGCTGCCCTACATATTACCTCAAATCTAGTTTTCCACGAAAGAACAAAACATATAGAGATAAATTGTCATTTTATTATGCGGAAGATTTAGTCCGGATGCATTGCCACCAGCTTCGTTGGTACAAATGACCAATTGGCAGATATTTTTATGAAATTCCTTAGAGCAACTCAGATTGGATACATTTGCGACAAGCTCGGAGCATATGACATGTATGCTTCATCTTGAGGGGGAGTGTCAAGATAGTCAGATAGTATACCAATGTCAAGATATTTGTCAGAGACTATATCAATTATTAGATATTGTGGCAGATATAAATAGTCAAATATTGTAAGTAAAATGCATGATCTTAAGGATCTTCTCTTGACCTTTTGTGTCTAGCTTTGTCCATATATTCTAGGTGTAATCTATCATTTTGAGCATGAGGGTAAATACAGCTACATCAGTAATAGGTTCAAATACTGAGAAACCTCAAGGATATTAGCAAAGGAGAAACAAGGCTTGGACGAGCTCTCCACATTAACTAAAAATTAGAGCTTATGGAGTTCAAGAAGGGAAAAGGAACACATAATATTTCCAACCAATTGTGATCTCAAATAGATGGAATAACAACATTTACATACTCAAACTGGACAAATACTTTACACTGATAATGAGTCAAAAGAAGAGAGCGAGATGCAAGAGAAGGTTTTTGAGGAAGATGACGTATATGCTGCGATTCAATCATGCCTGGCCCCAATGGATTGTGATAATGGAACCATCAATTATTGCTAATGCTACGACTGACTCTAGCCATCAATTTTTTCTGTAGAATGAAAGGAACAGTAGATATTTCGATGGTATTTCAACTCCAAACTCTTCCCTCAAAACAAAGTGTCTGTTTAGCTGAGTTATGTTGACACCTGTAATTAGCACTGACCATTTCTTTTTCACTTTGCACATTGTATACTATTGTCTTGTAACTTTATTGGTAATTGCTAGCAGATTTCTTTTGTAAGTTGCATCATCTTGATGCTTTTCTTTAAGAAACACAATACTTCATCGAAACAAAGAGGAATGGTGATGAATTCACTCCCATTGATGTGCCTACAATCGTTTTTTCTTACATTACAAAAAAATTGACGTGTCTACGGTTTCCTACACTATTCATAAACACTGGAGGGATATATATTATATGACATTCACTCCCAGAATACTGGTTCCTATCTATATAATTAAGATTACTTAGCTTCCACCACCGTCAACCATCTTCACCATTGATCAAACCACCTTTTACATCCATAATCAACTTTTGTTGGGTTATTAAGAGGCGTGAATAGAAAATGAAAATGTGGTATTTTTTTTGGAAAGACACCAAGAGAAAGGATGCAATTTGAATAGGCACCTTTTTCATATTTAATGGTTATGACCTTTCCAATTGGTTGTGACTTTTCGTAAGAGTTGCACCTTTTCCGAAGAGTTACACCCTTATGAAGGGGTGCACCTTTCTAAACCAGTGCTTCTTTTCATGAAGCAACACCTCGATGGCTATAAATACCTGAATTTTTCCTCAAGGTAAAGATAATTTTTTAGAGTTGAAAACATTCTTCTTCTTCTTACGAACTCTTTTGTAATCATCAAGCTGTTGAGTGTGTTCAAAGTTTCTAAAAGTTTGAGGTACCGGTACTTTCAGAAAGTGAACCATTTTATCCTGGGAGAAAGCATTCCGTAATCTCCTACACTTGAGGGGAATAAATTCCTTAATTACACACCGTCAAGTTTGTGGACTTGGTTCTTAAATTTTTGCTTCATCTTCATTTCTTAAAGTCGATAAACACTTAATTTTGATAGTTCATTTGATTATCCATTTGGACTTGTATTTGAAGTTGTTGTAACTTCATTGTAGTTCTTGAAAATCGTTATTGAACTTAGTATTAAAGTTTGGGTAGAAACATACAGATTTTTGTACGAGGAACAACAGTTTCCATAGTACATCTGCCGTCGCTGCACAACTACTATCTGACATCACTTATTTTAGTCTCCTCCATAGAACCACAACCACGTAGCCACTATCTTTCAGCCAACATAGTTTAGGCTTGAAAATGGGTCATTTTGACCTTAACGACATATTAAAGACCACAAGTTTCAAAAGTCCTTTAACGAAAAATTAACCGAATCAGTACAACAACATATCTAGTGTAATTCAACCGGTAGAATATGTGATGCACAACAAAAAATAACTCAACAAAATAGCAAGATAAACCAAACAAATATTCATCCAAGTCCCGAGTATTAGTAAAATATATAAATATTGAAGGACATACCGATAATTTCTATGTTTCTCCTTCATTTACTTTTCCTCTTTCCATGTCGTGATTCTCGAGATCTTATGTATAAAAAATGTCAATCTTAATCACAGATAGCAACTATTAAGTAATTTGTAAGGAAGAAAGTATAACATCCAGATTGTTCAACATAATCATACCTTAAAGTTGCGAAAATGAACCAAGGATAAAGTTTGTCTCAAGAAAGTAAGCGCAGGAATTAGAAAGAAAGAATAAGCCGTTTAAAGTAATTAAATTGGATAATTTCAAACTTGAAAGGTCACCCAATAGAACAAGAAGAATAAATAGTAATTCATCTTCTTAATTTAAGTCTTTTTAATATTCTATTTGTTTCATTTATGTGAAACTTTTAGCTTTACAAGATTAAAATTTCTTAATCTTGATTGTGTGCTTGAACATAGAATTTGGGAAAAAACCCAAATATATCCTTGAGCAATTCAAAATGGGTCAACTTTTCCTTTCATTACGGTTTTTTTTGCTCAAAAATGTCTCCGTAAGATGACTTCGTGAAGTCTTTGTAATCAATTGTGATAAATAATATTTTATAATCCACTTCTTTTGAGATCTCACCTAGTATATTTGCTCTTTTTTTTTTTTTTTTTTGGGTGCTAATTAACTGCCCCTATATTATCTTATACTCCACTTGTTTTGAGATAAATCAAACATTTGTCCTTCGTTATTGCTCAAAAGCTCATGTACATAGAAAGAGGATGTTCAGAAGCTCATGTACAAGTTAGTGTCACTTCAAAGGCTTTTCAGTTAAAAGGCTTCTATCCATAACAAAGGCTCAATTACAAGTTAGTGTCACTTCAAAGGCATTCTATCCATAACAAACCAACCCAGTCTACATCCATCTACGAAGCCTTTAATGAACTGAAAACACTAGTCTGACTAGGCCGCGGCAAGGCCCCCGGCCAGACCATAAAACTGAATGAAACTAACATTAGATAGAATGCCTTTCGAAGTAAGGGAGGCTTACCAACTCTGGGTATCTTGGATATGATCTACTGGTTGACGGGACCACGGGACTATGTCTTGGAACCTAAAATATAGGGGATCAATACTCGAAAGTACTGGTATGTAGTACAATCCAAAAATATCACATACTTCAAGTAAAATAAGTGAGAGCAATGTGGAAACCATTTACCATAAATATATTTAAAAACACATGGGCATAATATGAAGAGTTCAAAGCTATGCATGTAAACTCGTAGACACCATTCTCTGTTTTAGTTTCGAGCTAGATGGCACACCCTACATTACTATAATCCCATAGGCTATATGAGATCCTCCCTTAACTCGGCAACCAAGCCCCCAATCCAAGTTTTTCGTAAGGATTGGAGTGCGTAATAAGATGAAGCATGCCTCCTTACTGACATACTAGGCCATGAAAGAGTGTGCCTCCTTACTGACTCACTATATTATGAAGAAATATGACACACTATATTATGAAGAAATATGCCGTCTTACTGACATATCATTTCATAAAATCCGCATTAGCAAAATACGATTTCCGGTTATGAGTTACTTGAACTCGTGCTTTCTTCGGGTAACCATCTGACTCACTTAAGCCCATTTTTAGTTCTTTAAAATCATAATCATACTGCATGCTTAAAACAAACCTTCTGTCATATCGAGGGAAATTCGTAATTATGTATTGTCATACCTAGACTTGCAAGCCATATCTTATCATAAATTATCATAGCCCTCATCATTACAGAACACATTAATGACCACCAAAAGATTTAAGCAACACACGAAAGTTCTTATTCCAGGAACATAGAAAACTTAAGCAAAAGCACTGTATTTTCAAGATTTTAATGTAAGGTAGCCAACTCTTTCATAATTCGCATGCAATTCTTTCATTTAACAAGAAAAGTACATATGTAACAAGAAAATATTCTCTCAATTAAATCATGACCATGTCAAGTCCATAATTGATAGTAAAACATTTAACCCATTCTTTAGATCATGCAATTGAACAACCCGTAAGACATTAAATCAAATTAATATCATGGTGAAAGTAGTATTTTTGTAATTCATGCTCTTAATTCAATTCTCCAAGCCCACAAAACATATACACATGAATATCATTTAAGTTTATGGAAAACTTCATGAAAATAAATATACTTTTCTCGAAATGGGTTCGTGATTCATGCTATTCAAAAATTTTCCAAAACTCTATGCATAAAAAAAATTTCGTGTCCTTAAAACTTGTTAAACACAATAAAATACGCCTATGAGGTTTAGTATAGTCCCACGTACCTTTGAATCGACAAAAACGTTGAGAAGATTGACCCTTGAAGCTTAAAATTCCCAACCCTAAGTTGTTCCTCTTCTTATGCTTAAGGAAGGTATCTTAGGGATTTTTGTGTGTTAAGACGTGTTTAAGGACCTTAATTTCATCCATATAGGATTAGAAACGTTTGGGAAGGGTGAAAAGACCTTAATGCCCTTAAATTTAATCAAAACGGAGCAATTTTGGCATTGTGCTTATGCTGGGTAGCGCTCAGCCAAAGCATACCTGAGGGTGTGCACAGCACAGCACACCCTATCCAGTGGCTATTGGCGTTTTCCATGCAACACATGACTTTAGCACAAGGTCTAACATGCGTGACACACAGTAATTTTTAAGGCCTATAAGCACCCCAACTCAACCCATAACATCTAAACATGGTCTACAATCAAAATGGAGGGTTTTAAGTCTCCTTTTGAATGTGTCACTCAACCCTTAAAACATGGGGTATTACAACGTAGCTCCAATTTAAGTGATAGATATTTATTTTGGCACCAAATATTTTTTAAAAAAAGAATATTCGTAACTTTATAGTCTCAACAAGTTGTAAATATTAATTTGTAAAACTAGTGTGTGTCAAATTAGCGGATTGGATGAGTTAGTAAATTTGTAGATCATCAATCCATAGAAAGTTACATTGGTTGAACATGGGTAAAAAGGGCAAGGGGTTGATGCAAAGTTCCAGCTCAGAGAAGGAGCCAAAATTTGAAGCTTATTAGTTCTGAATTTTTTTGTTTTTACCTAAATGAGTGCTACAATAATTATTTATAAGATTCAATAGTTTTAAGGACAAATACGTAGTCTAAACCAAAACTACTAGATCGATCCGAACCCACAGACAACACCCTAACTCCTACCCTTTTTCTGCTTATGATTAGCTCATCCATACTCATTAACTATTAACCTAACACTCATATTTATCATATAAAATTTATTAAATATTTATATATTATTAAGTTTAAACAACATAAATTCCCTAGTTAATGAAAATAATAACACAAAATCTCTTCTTGTTTTCTCTCTCCCATTTTTTGTAAACATACTCATACATTCGTCCAAATATTATACATTGGTTGAATGTATGATGTACCAGCTCATCCTATATTTAAGGTAAATCTTTAATTATTTTATAGTTCCTTAATTAAAGGTAGTAATTAGCTAACATTAACTCGTTTATGGATAGAAAAAGTAACTGATATTTGAATTTCAAAAATTTTGTTATACATAATTTTTTTTTCTTTTTTGTGTGAATCACGATCTGGAAAGCCAAAAAACAACCACTTTCTTCTACATCCGTTCTTCAATACTACTAAAATCTTTTTCTACATATGTTCTTCAATACTACTAAAATTAATATGAATATCCCCGTATTGTTGTGACATTCAGGAATTTGGGAATTAAAAATTAGTTATCAGTTATACAAAAGTGACGCAATAGTTATTTCGGAAAGTATAACTTTCTTGAAATTGGTTTCTACGATAACAATGGAATTGGATATAGATGAAGTACGTAAAAAAATGGAAGTTAAATATGTGGTTGAATGAAATTCTTCTCCAATTGCCATTAGGAACGACAATAGAGTGAGGGTTTACGTTGAATTGAAGAAACTATTTTCTGGTTTGGTTAATTTTTCGCTTTGTATTTCAACTTTCGACAAATCCAAATACCAAAGTGAAATGATCCCCCCAAAAAAGGTATGATATAAAAGTGTCAATTTTATTTGCTAATCATATAATCTATAGTAATATGGTCTTAGAGGTTTTGAAGAAGTTTATGTTCTAAAGTTGGGTTTTGTGTTGCTGAAGCTCATAAAGTTACAAATGTATAATGTGTTATTACACATTCATGCCAATGTATAATGAAACTATGTTAGTCCAAGAAATGTATGGTAATATGGTATTAGATATTTTGAAATAGTTTGTATTTTATAGTTGGATTTTGTGTAGTTGAATCATTAAATTAAAAATGTATAATATTTGATTATACATTCGAACAAATGTATAATGAAAACTAGGGCAGTGCCAGGAATTGTATTTTGTCCAAATATTTTTATTTTTAATACTTTTTTTTTAATACATTGAGTCAGTGTAAAAAAATTGATGCAACTATGTACTGAATTATCGTAACAAAGACTGCAAGTGGCTCTTGAAGGCGTCTTCTATGAATGAATCAAAAATGTTTGTGATAAAAAAGATTTGAGTTGGAGCATACTTGCAGTCTTAGCGACAGAGTGCTGAATATTTTGGTTGCGATAAAAAATTTTGTAAGTGAATTTACAGCTCCAAAATTAATCAATCACAAGAGAATACATACTCCCGCGTACATTATTGAAGAGATGAAGATTGTTTACGAAGTCGATACTAACTAGTTTATTTTTAGTATATGTTTATGTCCAAAAAAACAAAAGAAAGGACACGAGTATTTTTCTTACCTTAAATTGTAGAATTCATTTGATAATGAACAAGTTATATTAGGATTACAATACGAGAATTAAATAATGATGAGATTATTTTGCAGGTATATTACAATACTACAATTTACTCTTTATGTCATGGGAATTCAAAATTGATACATGAAAAAAAAATTCAATTGAAATTCCTCACTAATAGTAGGTTAAACTACATTAATTATTTTAAGTTATCTTTACATTATGGGTGTATTCAGTAGCCAGAAAATTCATAAAATGTTTTTTAATTTTTCATGTTTGATTGGTTAAAAATTTTGAAAAATATTTTCTATAGAAAACAAGTTTCTTAAAAATATGTAGGGAATTCAAGTTCCACGAGTTCCAGAAAATATCTTTTTTTACAATACCAAACTACTAATTGGATTTTTTCTCAATATATCAAATTGTGGTTTGTCGATTTCCTTTGAACATCCCTAGTTCACAGTCATATAACCTAAGTAGTTCAAACTTGGATTTATGGGTATCTGCTACGAGTGTGTGTCTTTGTATTCTTCATCACATAAATTTTTGAATTCAAGCAAATAAATATGATTGTACATCAAGTTGAATTCAAGTTGTATAAAAGGGGCATGAAAAAGAAACGAGGGAACTCCGATCCTTTAATTTCTGAGTATGGTTTTTTAGGAAACAAACATCAAGAAATGTACTACTATGTATGTAATGTTTGAAGGTTTGTAAGGTTAAAAATTTCCTTATAATATATATTAAAATATCGGTTTTAACGAATGACGAAATTCGTAACTAAACTCTATCTTTGTTGAAAACATACTTTGAGACTAATGTTGCCTTTTCTTATAATGTAATTTGAATATATTTTCTTGTTAGTTGCAGTATTTTATTCACTATATTCTTCTCCCTTTGTACTTGAAATTGTTGACTTGAGTTGCGGGCCTCTCGAAAACATCCTCTCTACCTACACGAGGTAGTGGTAAGGTCTGCATACACTTTACCTGCCATATTTCACACTACACTTTACCCTCCTTATTCCTTATGAAATTTCATTGGAAATGTTGTTGTATGTAGTAATTTGAATATAACAATTAGATTGCATTATTTTATGTTTGGAAAGTACTTGTTGAAGCATCCTATTCTTTATGTATTAGGCTATTTGCAATGGGTTGGAAATGGGTTGCTACTTGTGAATTACACCGTTCAAAAGACAATTTTCTACAAGTAGAAACCTTGTCACTGATACAATTAATAATACAACAATATATCTATTGTAATTTCATACGAGGAGTGCACCAATCAAAAATGAAGACAAAACTTAAACTTCTAGTACAATACACCATAGGTGTACCTGTTATAGTTTACTGCAACACAAATTTAACTATCAAGAAACTGAAAGAGTATGAATTCAATAACACGAGCTCTCAACATATCCTCATGACGCACTCCGACTTACCATTGGTGTGTTGCTCCTTAGGACATGTTATATACATTTATGATGGCAACTTATACATTTAAAAATAAATTGAAGTAATGTATAATAAAATTAGAACCTAAATAAACAATAGTTACACATGTATGATGGTAACTTATACATCTAACAAATTATATCAGACCCTAAATAAACAACGGTTACACCTGGATAAGGGTTACTTATACATCCAAAAATTTAAATCAGAACTTTAATTAAAAAACATTTAAACATGTACGAGGATCACTTATACATGTAACAATTTATATTAGACACTAAATAAACAATAAATACACACGTATGAGAGTAACTTATACATCTCAAAATTAGAATCAAACACTAATTAAACAACAGATATACATGTATGAGGGTAACTTATATATTTAAAAAATAAACTGCAATAATGTATAATGTCATAATACTAATTTTCACATTAAAATATGTATGACCTATATGCTTGTCCTAATGTATAATGTTAGCTTATACAATATTAATACTTTATAACTGTTTAGATTTTCATAACTTTCAATGTATAACATATTGAAATATATTTTAGAATACCTACATTATACAATAGTAGGACAAAATAACTTATGAATAAAGTATTATTATACATATGCCAACTTATACAACAACATAAATCAATACTTTCGGAAGACGCGGTCGACAAGAATTATCAAACTTCTTTTTAGTTGCTGCTTTTGAACCTAACTTCTTCAATCTAGAAGTGACAACTTCCTTCAATTTCTTCACTGTAACGGGCTCGTTTCGGTGCTTTGAATGATTCTCTGTGAAATTTGGATGCTCTTCATCAAATTTACCAGGAACAGATCCAATGAGAATATCTTTTTCTTTTGCATCTAACTAAGTAATTCCTAAACTAAAGCTAGGAGGATAATCCATTATCAATTTGCACTATATTGATTTAACAATAGTGTTAAATTGAACTAAAAAACAAAAAAATCAAAGATATATGAAAAAAACAAAAAAATCAATTGAAAAAAATGAAAACCAACTTGTATTATAGGAAAAAAAATGAAAAAATCGAACTACTAAACTTGAATATGATGGCACAATACGGAAATTTCATAAAAAATCAACATGCAACCAAAAAAAATGAAAAAAACCCTGAATTGGTAAAGTTGAAATTTTTTTTCAAAAAATTAGCGAAGTAAATCATAAAAATTAATTAAATCTTGAACACTTACAAGTTGGTAACCTCTAATTAGAGGTTACTTGTATTTTGCCGTGGTTTAAGGGATTTTAAAATGAATGAAAGTACGGGTGCCGTAATGGGAGCAGTTGGGAGCAAAAATCAAAAACCAATAACGTGGTTTTAGATGTATAATATTTAAGAGAGAGAAAATATAAAAAGGAGATTTATGTAATTTATTTGGAGTTTGTGTAATTACTTTGCCAAATTGGTATTTAATGTAATAAGGTAACTTTACCTTGTGTATATATGTAAATTTTAGTATTATTAATTGATAATTCAGTAATTTAAGAAAAGTTAGTGTTCCGAATTCATAACCATCAAATTATATATCTAAACTTGTCATGACCCGATCCGAAATCCTAACCGTGATGGGCATCCCGTACCATGAAGGTTTGAGCGCCCCTTTTTATCCGATAATCATGCACAACGTTCATATAATGTAAAGAAAATGCGAAAAAGATAATAAAAATAGAAACGTGGTCAATCTCTTAATTCAACTGAACAATACGAAATTAAGTTCATAAGATTCAAAACACATGACACTAGTTTGCAAAATCTCTACTAACAATAACATATGTCTATAAACTGGGACAAGGCCCCCGATCGGACCATAAACCAAGTCTAAATGAACACAACACAAGAAATAAGGCCTTCCAAAATAAGGGAGGCTCACCAACTGCAAACGTCTGATAAACTGGTCAGCTATTTAGCAGGACCTCGGGACTGTGCCTTAGATCTTGAAATATAGTGGGTCAATACAAATGTACTAGTACGTAGAGAAATAAAAAATAACGTACTTTTATCCAATATAACTGAGACCAATTCAAAAAACATTTTACATACGATATAGAAAAATACTTGCGCATATTTAAAAGAATTTGAGACAATTCTGTGAAACCAAGACTCACTCTTTGCTTTACTTCTGAGCTAGGTGGTACACCCTAAAATTCTACAATCCCACAGGCCATATGGAATCCGCCCTTGACTTGGTGGCCAAGCTCCCAACCTAAGTTTGCCACAAGGGTTGGAGTATCTGCTCATCTACTCCGCCACAGGACCGTCTCTAGCGTACAATTTACTTTTTGGGTAACATAATAACCCATATTAGTAAAAAATTATTTTCCCTACACGAAGTTTGTGAATGAGTGATTTTCTGATAATGAGCATGGAATATCCGTCTTTCTACTAAACAGGATGAATTGAACTTATAATCTATTAGATGCTTTTTATGAATGTCAACTAAGTATCGTAATTAAATTGCTCCTGGTTATTCAATCATTTGATAACCAAATTCATTCTTTGATAAATGATCACTATGAGTCAGACTCAATAGAATTTGATCAATCATATTTTCTATTGTTAAGGTGGAAAACTGAAACACAATTTTCGGCAATGAGTTTTTTGGGCTCATGTCTTCTTCGGGTAACCACCTGATTCTCTTTAAGCCCATTTTTAACTCTTTCTAAACATGTATCATTCTCACTTTCAATATCTAAAAATCTAAAGTAAAATCTGCATTCTATTCTGTTCTGTATTATCATTGCATTATCTCTTTTGGTACTGTCATACCAAGACTTGCAAGTCATATATCTACGCTATAAAATATCATCTTAAAATCTCTTCATTCAAAACATAATGTTTGGACCACCAAATCATTCAAACAGTATAAGAGAATTTGTATACCAAAATCCATGAAAACTTATGCAAAGATTCTCTCTTTCAATTCTTAAACATGTGGAGGTCAATTACTTTGTAGCAAACCATTCACATCTTTAAATCATTAATTTTCATTTATGTCACCAGGAAACACCCTCTCTTTGGTTCATAATGAAAAATCAAGTTTTAAATAATAATAGACATTTGTATCATGCTTCTCAATATGCAATTGAAAAATTTATAACAAATGAAATGAAGATGCTTCATAACAAGAGAAGGAGTATAAATATTCATACTCTCAATTCAAATTTCAAAACATCAAATCCATACATATATAGCTGAGTAACAATCAATTTCAAGGGGAAGGCCTCAAGACCAAAACATTATCATCAATAGGGTTCACAATGCATAATTGTCTATCTAAATTCAAAACCTTTTTGTAAATACATGATTTCTCAACGTTCAAATATTTTTTAAAAATTATTTCACCATGGCCATGTATTTTAGGAGAACCCCACGTACTTTATATTGTTTAGCTTGAAGTTTGGAACCCTAATATTGACCCTTTCTTGAAATCTTAAACTTAGAGAAAACCCTAATTTTCTCTTGTTCTTAAGAGTTGATAGGATTTAAGATGTTTTAAAACTTAAAAAGGATTGATTATAACATATTTTTGATGATTTAAATCGTGAAGGAGAGATTGAGTGAGGAAAAATACAAAACTACCCCTAGGGAAACCAACAAAATCATTGAACGTCTTTAGTTGATGACCAAGGTTGATGGCCCATCACTTATGATATGGGTACGATCATGATCGGGGTCCAATGTGTCAAGACTCGAGCTCGGGGGGCTTCCCATCCAAGGAACAAGCTTTGAAGTGTAGAGAACAAGTCCCACCAGCTCCAAAACTATTCACTGTTCATCCGCGTTCACTGTTCATCCGCCCTTTGCAAGGGATTTTTAGTCATTTGTAATAATTTAAACTAGGTATAAATAGAACCTCATTTGGTTATTTTTTGGAGATTTTTTGAGAATATATTTTGTAGCCTCTTTGAGAGTCTTTAGCAAGGTGGAATCCTTGTGTTGATCATTTGCTTAGAAACTGAGATTGCTTGGGAATTCCAATTTCCTTGAGGTCACATAAGAGATAGGTATAGGTTGTGTGTGATATTAAAGGTCCAAAAGTGGAATAAGCTTTTAGGTTGTTAATATTATACCATCCCTTTGTCTATCTATCTATCTATCTATCTATCTTTACTTTCTTATAATCGTTTGTCTATATCTAGTGTAATCCGTTTGTGTTCTTGGCTTGTAACCGTGTTTTGTTGTTGTTGAATATTTTTCATCAAGTTTTTATGCTGTTTTAGTGTGTTTTACTCTTGATATCACTTCCCTTCTTGTTCTTCTTGCGAATCTGAGAGAGGTCATCAAAAGGGTCCATAGTTCTTGAACTAGTGGATTGATTTTGGTTTTTGTGTTGTTGTGTTCTTGGGGATTTTGGTATCTAAGAAAGGATGGTTGTGTTACTAAACTACCAATCTTGGGTTCTCTTGGATGAAAATTAAAAAAAAAAATAGCTGAAAACTGAAAATAAATTCCAGAAAAGTGCAAATCTGTCCATTTTGTGTTCTTGGCCGAAAATTGTGTTGTTGTTAGCTTGGACAAGATTTGTTTGTTTTGTGTCTATAACTTGTAGTCTTTTGTTTGTTAGAGTGTTTATAGTGTTGTTTTCTTTCTCATCTATACTAAAAAGTGTCCAAATCTAAGATTGAACTTGAACTTGTTGAAGTTGTTGATATGAACAAGGTGTGGCCGAGTTGGATATTGTTGTCACCTAAACATTGGCCGATTTGATGGTTTTGTTGTAATGGAGTTGGAGACTGAAATTGTTGTTTCTCTTGGAGTTTTTTTTTGTGCTCTTAAGGTTCTTCACCCTTTCATCATCCTGTTAATCCTTAAAGTGCAAACTTGATCTAAAACGATGAACGACAAGCTTGTAGTAGTTGTTAGTGAAAGACTTGTCCCTATCACTTCAAAAACTTTTCATCTACTTTTCCTTGATTTAAGGACCTTGCTTCAAGGAGAAAGTTGAAAGAAGTCAAGTTTTGCTTTTGAAATTTGAAAAAAAAGGCTCCAAGACCACGTTTCCCTCCATCAACCAAATCCACCAATTCCAAATTGTATATTGATCAAGACTTGAAATTGGGAAATAAAATTATGATAAAACTAGAGGCCAATAGTGGGATGCCACGTCACTAAAGTACTGTTCATGCAACATTTTTGAGTTCAAATTTTAGATTTCTTAGTTTTATTTTATTGTTTCCTAACTTTGTTTGTTTGCTCGATAGTAATTGACAACCTAGTAATACCCTACTAGCTTGTAAGTTAGTTTTGTGTACTTTCTTTGTGTTAACGTTGTTTGTTGTGTGTTTTTATCGTTTTTGAGTCATAGTATCTTTTTTGGTTCAAGTTCGTACATTACTTATTTGAGTCGTTTCAAACAAGAATCTACTCCGACCTTGAGCCACAATTAGCACCAAGTAACCTCATTGGAGTATAAGCGAGTTAGAAACACTTGTATGGCCAATAGAGTGAAAAATCCAAAGTGTGAAAGTGAGGGATTGTGGACTATTTTGAGACGCATTGTGGACTATTTTGTGATGAATTGTGGACTGATATTTGCTAATCTTTAATGTGTTTGTTGTTTTCGTGTTGTTTGCTTAGTAGCTCTTGATGGTTACAATGGTGAATGAAGCTAAAATGCCTAGTTTGGTTAAATTCATCATGGAAAGGCTTGATCCCATAGATAGGTGAATAATGGATAGAATGAAAGGAAGATTGGAAGGGACGAAAGGCTCTCTGTGCAAGAAGTTGAATAACTTGATGGAGCATCCAAGCCTTCCTAATCAAATTCCCATAAGTCGCCATGCTCTACATGCGCTACAAGGTAATCAAACTAACTTTTGCACTCTAGTGAATGAGGATTATAGCCAACTAAGTGTGAATGATAGTTTGTCTTTAAGTGTGCCTTCATTTTGTGATGATAATGTACAACTTGAGATTGTGGATACACTAGTTGATTCACCTAGTGCTGAAGACATTATGGAAAATGGTAGTACATTGTCTTATGGAAGTCATGAAGACCAACTTGTGTGTGAAAATGATGATGTTGAACATGTTGGCCGAATGACTAAGGATGACCCTCTAGTTGTTTTTGTTATTGACCATGATAGTATAGAGGGGACATTTGATCATTATTGTAGTAGTATTAGGGTAAGGAAGTGTATTCTCAACCCGTGCCCATGGACACTCTACCCATTTTATTCTGGTGATCATTTGAAGTGTGGTGATGAGGATGTATTTTGGAATGACTTGAATGTGCATGGAATGTATGGCTTTTCTTCTCTCGGCTTTCAATTCTAATTTTTGTTCCAAGAAGAGTCTATGTTTTCCACGTGATAAGTGACACTTGTTCCTTGTTTCTTGTCGCACTTATGTGGATAAAATAGTTGATTCTCCCTTGGTAGGGTATTTAGGTAAGAGGGATATTTGGGTATATGTGAAGTTTGAGATACCTTGGAAAGATGCTATGATTGATTACACTAATCCTAAACCTCATACCTTGAGGAACTTTTGTTTGCTTGTCCTTCCTATTGCTTTGCAAGGTTTGGATTCGAGGATGAATCCTTTCTAAGGAGGGGAGAATGATATGGGTACGATCATGATCGGGGTCCAATGCATTAATACTTGAGCTCAGGGGATGCCCATCAAAGGAACAAGCTTTGAAGTGTAGAGAACAAGTCGCACAAGCTCCAAAACTGTTCACTGTTCATCCGCCCTTTGCAAGGATTTTTTAGTCATTTGTAATAAGTTAACCTAGGTATAAATAGAACCTCATTACGTCATTTTTTTGGGATTTTTGGATAATATATTTTGTAGCCTCTTTGAGAGTCTTTAGCAATGTGGAATCCTTGGAAAGGTCGAATCCTTATGTTGATTATTTGCTTAGAAATGGAGATTACTTGGGAATTCTGGTTCCCTTGAGGTCACGTAAGATATAGGTTTAAGTTGTGTATGATATTAAAGGTCCAAAAGTGGAATAAGATTTTGGGTTGTTAATACTATACCATCCTTTGTCTATCTATCTATCTTTACTTTCTTGTAATCGTTTGTCTATATCTAGTGTAATCCGTTTGTGTTCTTGTCTTGTAACCGTGTGTTGTTATTGCATCTTGTTCATAAAGTGTTATTTCTGTTTTAGTGTGTTTTACTCTTGATATCACTCCCCTTCTTATTCTTCTTGCGAATCCGAGAGAGGTCATCAAAAGGGTCCATAGTTCTTGAACTAGTGGACTGATTTTGGTGTTTGTGTTGTTGTGTTCTTGGGGAATTCGGTATCAACTTAGGTGATGGTTCGTCACCTAAATCATCACTTTCAAGCTGGAATTTACCCCTTACTTTCCTAGTCTAATGACTATAGCTGATGGCTCGTCACTTAGTTGACGGCTCGTTAGCTTTAGTCATTACCTAAGTGATGGCTTATCAGCATAGTTGCCACTTAGTTGACAGACAGATACTTTGAAGTAAAATGAGCATAACTCTCTACTCTAATATCTGATTAAGGTGAAACCAGTTGAGTTGAAAACAAAACTCAATGATATTTTTTTGGTATATAGTAGGAGATGCAACTTATTATTTACAGGTATTAGTGGTCGTTCAAATTTGACCCAAGCTGAAGCATTCACTAAAACTTAATCGATAGAAAAGTTCTGTACTCGTATTTAAGTTAGGAGATATTTGTGACTTAAATTCATGTTCAAAGGTATTAACACATTATATGATTGATAACCACACATATATTAACAAGGATCATTTGGTTCGGGTCTATACGCGTAGGAACGACGGTTTAAATTCTAGCCAAAAGGTGCGAGGTGTTACATTATCTCCCCCTTGGGATCATTCATGACAAAATGATGGGTAGGGACTTGTTGAAGCTATAAAAGTATGGAATAAGGAACATAACCTTGCATTGAACATTTTTCCTTGATAAAATATGCAAAGGCATCAAAAGAGCTTCATGATAAGTAAAATGCGTAAGCACGAAGCATGAGGCAATGAAATTTTAAATAGGGATGTTTTTGCACATGAGTTCTATGAATCATTATCATCACAACATGAGACATGAGTTAATTTGGTGATAATAGGCCTGATTTCCATTGGTACTAATCATGAAATAAATTTCTTGGGAGATAAGAAATAGAAGCATTATCTACCTTACAAGATACAACGAATAGACTTAAAATTAGTGACACTACTCGTCTATGCCCCAAACAATAAACGACATACTTCATCATTTCCAACTTACGATTCCTCCATCACACATCTAACCACAAGAGTTTGAATCTCACTGCATAGTACTTCTATGTTGAAGCCTAACTCGGAGTTAAAAGGAGCTAACTTAAGATATAGGACCCTGTACTTTACATCCCACTAAGAAAATTACATCACCTTGTCACTACCATCAAACACACTTGAGTTTCAAATCAAAGAGCACCAACCACATAACATATTGGTTTGCGTTTTCATCAATCATAACATTCAAGTCTATCATTAATACACCCACTTCATGGGCCTCTCCACTACGACCAAAAAATTCAATCACTCACAAAGATTTTCACCACATATCTCCTTCCTAACTATTCCACGTAACGAAAGTCCATCTCCTTGTTTCCCCTTTCATTTATGACCATAGTTCAAGAAATCACATCAAAATTTTCACTTCCAAAAACATCTGCTACCCCTACCTAAAACATTACTACACTTCCACAACAACCATCCTACTAATATATGGAGGGTCATTGAGGGACTCGAGCATAAGCATCATAAAAGAGAGTGACACTATTCAATTATAACATATACTTATTATACTACTCAAGGTGGGACATGAATTGCAGATATGATACAATCACAAAGTTTTTCATCTATCAAGTGTCTGGATCATAAGTATAGAGCTATTCTGGCATAAACTCAACATAGCACGAGTTCTTAGGATAGACTACAGTGAGAAATATGAGTGCTTAAATCATGAGTTGTATGACATAAGTTCAGAATTAATAAAGTCAGTGATTAATAAAAGGATTGATACTTGAAACTATTACTTCTAATTTTCAAAGCTGAGATAGTCATGGGTTTGCATGCACCTTATCAGTTTGGGCTAGACCCGACATAAAATAGATCGATAATACGTAGGAAGCATAGTTTCTTAGAACCAAGCATTATGTGAGACATGGACTTTTTATGGATCATGAACAATATAACATAGAGCTTGGATACTTGAAATATTGGATCACTGAGGGACATTAATGCTTCTAGTTTGGAGGTCAGAATATGAATATAAATCCATAGAGAACTCGAACCATAGGTATAGGCATGACTTGAATACATGACTCAAGGCATTAGCAAAATGACCTCTTAAATTGAAGAAGGAAGAGGTTTCTTAAATAGGAATAGGTTTATCATGACCCCTCCCCGTAACCTTCCACACAAAGAAAAATTTGGGAGCCACCTTAATTCATCATCCCCACCTTAGATCAAAGTCGCTATCCTAGACTTGCGGATATATCCCCTCATCAAATCTATAACCACAACTCTCAACACAATGGTGGGTCAGTATAGACATGAACACAAACTCCCCTCAATAATTTTAATAATAACACACTGATTTCTTTCTAGGACATCCCCCTTCAGGGACACGAATCATAACTCTCTTCAACCCCCAAAGTCATCGACTTATGACTAACATTACTATGGGCATGTACATCTATGCTTCTAAACACTTAATACTCTATCTTCAACTCCTTATAATACTACCATTACACCTCTAATCACATAACTTGCAACTTAAAAAAATTGGTAAAACTGTACTAAAGGCGTATATTGCCTACCTATATTCCCTCAATTCAACTTTAAAGAACACTATACCACAACTCCCCAGACTTCTCCATACTACAAAATTCAAGAAGGCAAACTAGTTACGCAAGACACTTATACACATAAAACCTTATCTAACAACATGCTACAAGGGGGATTCAACTTATTCTTATATACTTGCGCTCTTATCCACTTAATAATTCAACCACAATTCATTTAACACTAGTCCTCATGTACATATATACCTCATGATTACCACTTAAATTTTTCATAAATTATCAATCTAGGCTCCTTCACAACTCACATTAAGCCTACAAATTTGTTCCTACCAAATACACATCATTAGTCTTAGCTAGTATTCTTATCACCACAATCCACATCTAAAGTTCAAGCCTATTGCTAACACCAATCATGTACCACAGATGAAGCATGACACATATTATACTAGTCCATTAGACAGGGAAATTAGCCAAGGATTTCTCATCTTACCGAACTATAGCCCACAAGTTCATTCTCTCCACGGCATCACTACCACACCTTATAATCTACTACACCTTCTCACATAAATTACTAGTTTACAAAAACTAGAGAAAAGACAAATCAAGGAGGGTAAAGACACATAATAAGGATAATCGATCTTAATCTCATATTGTATACCATTATGATCTTATCAACATATTCTACTTCCTCACATCATATTTACTTACCCACGCATACATTGCCACTACCATCAAAATTCTATGTACAATAATGAATTTCTACCCATAACTTATTGACTAATCTACCCCTTTCCATTCACAACCTTTGAGCAAGTTCTAAAACCACCATAACTATCCATTTTGATATCCTTCCCTATTTTAAAGAAATAATAATCATAGCCAACCACTTCCTTTATAAACTACCATATGATCTACAAATATTTCCACCACATTAGTCTATATCTATAAAATGGTAACCCACCCCTCAATCAATGGTTATACAACTATACTAGCTTCTTTACAAAAAAGTCACCCTCATTATGACTTCTAATCTTGTGACTTCATATAACTAATTTCTGGACCATTGTATAGCTCACAGGCTATGACACTTTATCACATACTACTACTCAGATGGAAATAATGTTCCAACATTTTGCTACACATTATTACCCTTATGCATGACATCTGCAACAAAAATTTTTAAAGGGGACAGAATACACTTTGTACCTCAGGCTGAAAAGCATGATTTCATTAGGATAAAAGTATACACTTGAATCAATACACCTTTACGAACTAATGGACTCCTATGAAGTTCTTGTGCAATCTCATAACTTTATGAATAACTCAATAAGAGATAAATACCTCACTGGGGGAGCTAAACTCTTAGAATTGTATCGCCTCGACAATAAGGCATAACCCATGAAATTAGAACAAGGAAGGAATTTGGAAAACATTCTTATAGACCACTATATAGCACGAACTAGAGTATGAAAGAATAACAAACAACTCCTAAATGCCCGCTAGCCTCCTGATTATAAGTGTGGTGTACAACAAACCTATGAGCAAAACTTTACAAGACACGATTTTGTAAACACCCTTTGTAATACCCCGTACTTTTTTCTAGCTAATTTCATCTCAAGAATGTCTAGTATTAAATTCTAAATTAAATGATGGTTATTATATGAGGAATTTTCTATATTTTCACTTTTTGTCATGTGGGAAATTTAATAAGCTTTCCATTGATATAAGATTCGCCCAAAGCCAATAACCGGGTCAGAAGTTACGACTATTTCAAGTTCCCATCATAAAACAATGCCATATTAGTAAGTGGCGTGCCGCGCCAGAAAAGGAAATGGAATTTGGCAAATTACAGTAGGGGTACGCGATTATGGCACATCTCGCCAAGGCCCAAATTCAGAATTGTCCATTTTCTAGTGTTTCAGCGCGATTTCCTCCGCGTCATGCCAAAGTTCCAGGTCACAAAGGAAGTGGCAACGGGATGGACCTATTTTACGCCATCCTCAATTTCCCAATTTTCAAAATTCAGTGACACAACACGATAGCACCGCGTCACGCTAAAGGCCCAATTTGGGAAATTCTTACAATTTTAAAAGACACATCTAAGGGTTAAAAGGGTCAATTTTCTACCCCTATTTAAATCCAATAACATGTGATTTAGCTATTTTTCACCCAAAATATACTAGTTTCTCTCAAGTTTCACTCAAGTACAGGCTAGAGTTTCTATTGGAGGTTTGAATTCAAGAAGGTTTCACTGTCAATCCTTACGAAATCACGAACTAAGGTATGCATAGTGTTCATTCATGGACTCCTTTTATCCATGAAGTCCAAGAATCCCTTTTTACTAAATTCAAGTTTATGAATTTTCTTATGAATTTCGTGATTGGGCTGCTCTTGTTCATATGGATAATGAGAAATTGAATTCTACTCCATGTTCGGTGATAAATTCTATATGGGTTAAATTATTAGAGATATAGATTCATGCAAACCTATGACTAAACCCTTGAATGATCAAATTAGAATTAAACCATAATGTTTATTTTTTTGTACAATGATGTTTACATGTACTATGCCTACAATCTGTTTGATTAAATGCCTAAATGAAGGAAAAGTGCCTAAATAGCATGATACCATGAAAACACCATGTATGTACAAGTTTATGCCTATTAAACATTTGATAAAATTCTTATATAAATGTGGTATGGACTATGGTGTTAGTTATATATTCAAGTAAGTTATGCTTGGTCAGTTTTCTTCCATCGAGTCCTAGGGGTACTTGTACTCAAAACATTAGTTGTGTGCCTTGAGCCAATGTCTTGTTTTCACGTTATTCTCAGTCAAGCTATGAATCCTTAGACTCCAGACAATATTATGACTCAGGAAATCTCCATGATCTCATAAACTCAGTCAGTTGTCTGATATCAGTAGTATTCCGTTAGTCAATGGAATTTAGTAATTCAGCCCATGTTCAGTTCAGTAAATCATGTTTAGTGTCTATTCAGATGGTAGTAGGAATTAGCACCGAGTGAATCCAAGTATGGGAACACACACACTATTAGATGAGGGTGTTATTCTTAGAAGTCAGCCTTGTGTTAATGAACTATGTATCCAGCATAGATTGAGGCATCAACACTGTTCGATGAGGGTTGATGAGGTAGATAACCACCATTCTCATAGAGGGGACACTATCAAATAAGCGTCACCCACAACTTGTCCTTACCAGTGGCACGGTATTGACATCCTTTAAATTCGGGTTACAGATTGGACCCCAACTCAGACATAATGGCATGTTAGGGGCATGTCGGTTAGAGAACTACTTCCCATAGTTTTATGTTATAGAATCAGGATTGCCAGATATTGTCAATTAGTCTTAGTAATAGAACTCAGATAGTTCTTCAAATTTTAGGACTGTCAGATACAATCAACTCAAATATAGTATGGAACTCAGATAGTTCCATCAGATTCAGGACTGTCATATACAGTCACTTATGTTATTAGTTATATTCAGATTCAGTAGTCATGTTATCACAATATTAGTATCAGTTGTTATATCTCATACATATATTCTTACGCTTATGATAGTTAGTCAATTATTGTTATTGTTTATGTGAATGAGCCACATGCATTCAGCCTACCTCACATGCATATTAGTGTATTCAAAGTACTAACACATTTGCGCTATGGTGTCTTATACCATAAGTTCAGAGACACGAGCTCTAGAGCAACAGTAGATTCTAGATATCTGCAGATAGAATTAGAAGTGAGTCCTTATCTTTTGAGGACATGATTATTTCCCTATTATCTTATTAATTAGTTTATTAGTTGGAGATAGTTGGGGACATATCCCATCAACTCCTTACTCAGACAGTTTAATCAGTTAGAGGCTTTCTAGACTATCATGTTTCAGACTTCAGTATGTTAAGTTTTGTTTTGGGTATTCTATTACCCCACTCAGATATTAAACCATTCAGATCATGTTTAGTATTGAACCTTATGGCTTTTTAGTGCATATTTCCATATTGCTATGTCATATTATGCAGTGTACAGGTATAGATATCAGTCATGGGTTATCTTGTTGTCCTTTAGGGTCATGAGCACCATGTAGCATTTTGAGCACCAGGCTCAGTACGTTACAAACTTGGTATCAAATCCAGGTTTAATAGAGTCCTAGGAAGTTTGAAAGCCGCATTTAGTAGAGTCTTGTACATGGGTGTGTTGCGTGCCATATTTATGTGCAAGAGGCTATAAGATGTTTTAGGAACAGTTTTCCTTCTTTCGGTATTCATGTCATGCCAGTGAGTATAATCTCAAGTCAATCTTCCAGTTTAATCTATTTCTCCCTTTCTTTTATAGAATATGCCTCCTAAAAGAAGAAACAAAAATCAGTCAGCCCCTTAACCCAAAGATCTTTTGGGCTATTATGTTTCTCTTGCGGAGTTCATCTCCACATTCAGTACTCTTGCTTAGTTAGTTGCCGATCAAAATTAATGGCCAGTAGTCATTTCGGCCAACCTAGTGGCCAATTAAGCCGTAGCTAGGATTTGGGACTTTACCCGAATGAATCCTCTGTCCTTCCTCGGGTCTAAGGTAGATAAGGACCCTCAGGAAATCATTAATCAGTTTTAGAAGGTGACAGATATTATGGGGGGGACTACTATTGAGAGTGTTGAGCTGGCTGCATATCAGTTGCAGGATGTGGCTTATACTTGGTTCAAACAGTGGAAGTCAGAGAGGTCAGATAATGTAGGTCCTATAGAGTGAGAGGAGTTTGTCACTACATTCTTAGATATATTCTTTCCCCAAGATCTTAGAGAGGATAAGGTGCTAAAATTCATTAACCTCAGGTAGGGAAATATGATGTTGAAAGAGTATTCTCTTAAGTTTCCCCAATTAGCTAGATATACTCCTCATATGGTTGCAGACAACAGACCTAAGATGAGTAAGTTCGCTTCAGGGGTAAATAATAGCATGGTAAATGAGTGCAGATCTTCCATACTGAATAGTGACATAACTTTAGCCAGGATTATGACTCATGCTCAATAGATAGAGGAGCAGAAGATTAAGTAGAGAGAGAAGTAGAATAAGAGAGCAAAGATAGGTAGTTTCAACTTTGCTCAGCGTAAATCAAAAGAAGGAAACCATTCCTAATTTTATCCTAATTTATTAGTTCCAGCCCCTTCTTTAGCCAATGCTCTAGTTCCTATGTTCAGGGAGAGTAACAGAGATAGAGCGCCAAGCTCTAGGTCTCTGGGCAGTGTTAGTAATACCCGAACTAATCCTTTTTATCAAAATTATGGTAAGAACCACAAGGGTGCTTGCAGAGCTGGTAACGATGTCTGCTTTGATTGTGGCAAGTTATTAGAGTCATCTCCACTCCTCAGCGTAGTCTGATCGCCCAAATCAGTAGGGTGTCACCAACAGTGCTACTAATGGGCGACACCAAAATCTTCTCTATCCTTTTCAGTCCCAACAGGATCAGGAAAATTCTTCTGATGTAGTTACTGGTATGTTACAGATCTTTCATTTGCATGTTTATGCTTTGCTAGATCCCGAAGCTTCTTTGTCTTTTATTACTCCCTATATAGCAGGCAATTTTAGAATCAGTCCCGAAATCCTAGTATAGCCCTTTTCAGTCTCTACCCCAATGGGTAAAACATCATAGCCCAACGGGTATACAGGAACTTTCCAATTATGATATTTCAGAAACTCACTTCAGTAGACTTAGTTGAATTAGAGATGACTGATTTTGATGTCATTCTTGGTATGGATTAGCTTCATTTATGCTATGCCACAGTCGACTACAGAAACAAAATAGTATAGTTTCAGTTTCCAAATAAACCCATCCTTTAGTGGAAGGGTAGTACTTCAGTGTTCAGAGGTCAGCTTGTTTCCTACCTTCGGGCACAAAAAATGATATCTAATGGATGTGTCTATCATTTTGTTTGAGTTAAGGAAACTAATTCCAAAACTCCTAGCCTTTAATCAGTTCTAGTTATAGGTGAATATTCAGATATCTTTCCCGAAGATCTTCCAGGAAATCTTCCCGAAAGGGAAATAGTCTTCGACATTGATCTTCTTCTAGATACTAAGCCTATATCTATTCTTCCATATAGAATGGAACCAACAGAACTCAGAGAATGAAGGAACAATTAAAGGATCTCTTAGATAAGGGATTCATCAGGCCCAACATTTCCCCATGGGGCGCTCTAGTATTATTCGTGCACAAGAAAGATGGTTCTTTTAGGATTATGTGTAGACTACTGTCAACTCAATAAGGTCACGATCAAGAACAAGTATCCTCTTCCCAGAATCGATGACTTGTTTGATTAACTTCAGGGTGCCAGTTATTTTTCTAAGATATACCTCAGATTCAGCTATCATCAGCTCAGAGTTAGAGAATGTGACATTCCAAAAATAGCTTTTCATACTCGGTATGGTCATTTCGAATTCTTAGTTATGTCCTTTGGTCTTATCAATGCCCCAGTAGCTTTTATGGACTTGATGAACCGTGTGTTCAAGCAGTACTTGTACATGTTCGTCATAGTCTTCATAGATGATATTCTGGTCTATTCCCGTAGTGAGTATGATTATACAGACTATCTCAAAATAGTACTTCAGACTCTCAGAGATCATCATCTATTCTCCAAATTTAGTAAGTGCAAATTTTGGCTTAGGTCAGTAGCATTCCTTAGTCATATCATTTTTGGTGATCGCATTAGAGTTGATCCTCAAAAGACCGAAGCAGTAAGAACTGGCCCAGACCTGTGTCTCCATTAGATTTTAGGAGTTTCTTGGGTTTGGATGGCTATTACCAATGGTTTGTTGAGGGATTTTATTCTATTGCATCCCCTATGTATATATTGACTCAGAAGAATGTTAATTTTCAGTGGTTAGATCCTTATGAGGAGTGTTTTTCAAAGTTGATGACTCGACTCACCTTAGCTCCAGTATTAGCTCTTCCAGATGGTCCAGATAGTTTTATAGTGTATTGTGATGCATCCAGAGTAGGTTTGGGTTATGTCCTCATGCAGCATGGTAAGGTCATAGCCTATGCCTTCAAATAGATTAAGCCCCATGAGAGGAATTATCCTACTCATGATCTTAATTTACCAGCCGTGTCTTCTCCTTGAAGATTTGGAGGCATTATCTATACGATGTTCATGTAGTTGTGTTCACTGATCATAAAAGTCTTTGGTATGTCTTTTATCAGAAAGATCTCAATCTTCATTAGAGAAAGTGGTTAGAGCTCTTGAAAGATTATGACATGAGTGTCTTTTATCATCCGGGCAAGGCCAACATAGTGGCAAATGCTCTTAGTAGACCATCCATGGGTAGTGTTTCTCATGTTGAGGATAGTAAGAAGAAGTTAGCTAAGGAATTCCATCAGCTTGCCAGACTAGGCATTAGTTTAGTCGATATAGAAGAGGGTGATATATAGGTTCAGGGTAGTTCAGAATCATCTCTAGTTTCTGAGGTAAAAGAAAAGCAAGATAAAGATCCCAGCCTTGTCAATTTGAAAGAGTCAGTCCAAGATCAGAAAGTATAGGTTTTCTCCCAAGGGGGAAATGGTGTCCTTCGTTGTTAGGGTCGTCTCTGTGTTCCAGGTGTAGATGACTTAAGGCAGAAAATTCTTGTAGAAGCACATGGTGCGCGCTACTCTATTCATCCAGGGTCCACAAAGATGTTCCATAACTTACGACAAATCTATTGGTAGAGTGGGATGAAGAGAGATATTGTAGAGTTTATGGCTAAGTGTTCTACATGTCAGCAGGTTAAGATAGAGCATCAAAAGCCTAGTAGGTCCATGTAGGAGTTCAGTATTCTTACTTGGAAGTGGGAAGTTATGAACATGGACTTCATGATGGGTTTACATCAAACTCGTCATTAGCATGATTTAGTCTGGGTCATTGTAGATAGAACAACCAAATCATCTCATTTTCTTTCAGTTCATACCTCTTATTCAGCCGAGGATTACGCCAAACTCTACATCAAGGAGTTGGTCAGATTGCATGTTGTTCTATTGTCCATTATCTTAGACAGAGGTACCTAGTTAACCTCTCACTTTTGGAAAGCATTCTAAAAGGGTCTTGGTACCCAAGTTTATCTTAGTACAACCTTTCATCCTCAAACAGATGGTCAAGAAAAATGGAGCATTCAGATGTTAGAAGATATGCTAAGGGCGTGTGCAATCGATTTCAAGGGAAGTTGGGATGACCACTTATCTTTGATTGAGTTTGCATACAACAACAACTATCATTCCAGTATTCAGATGGCTCCATCAAAAGCTCTCTATGGTAGGAGATATTAATCTCTAATTGGTTATTTCAAAGTTAGTGAGGCCTCAGTCATAGGTCCTAACCTTGTATTCGATGCCTTATAAATAGTCCAGTTGATTAGAGAAAGACTTTGGGATGCTTAGAACTGATAGAAGTCTTATGAATATGTTTGTAGAAAAGATATCGAGTTTGAGATTGGTGATTATGTCTAACTAAAGATCTCTCCTATGAAGGGAGTGAAGAGATTTGGCAAGAAGGGAAAGCTCAGTCCCCGATATGTTGGTCCCTTCAAGATTCTCAATTGCTTTGGCAAGGTAGCCTATGAGCTTGAATTGCCTTTATATCTAGCCTCAATTCATCCAGTCTTTCATGTCTCTTTGCTCAAGAAGTGCATAGGTAACCCATCAGTTGTCTCTATTCAGAGCATTGATGTTCAGAACTCTCTCTCTTATGAAGAGATTCCAGTTGAAATCTTAGACTATCAGACTCGTAGATTGAGGAATAAAGAAATCCCTCTAGTTAATGTTATTTGGTGAAATCGGCCCATCGATGGAGCTACTTGGGAAGCAGAGACAGATATGCGTACCAAGTATCCTCACCTCTTCTTTTCCAACTCAGAACAACTCAGATCATGTTCAGTGTTAATCATAAATTTGGTATGCAGTTTCATGCTCATGTTCTCATTATAAACTTGGTATCAAGTACCATTGTATATTCAGTCATGCACTCATATATAAGTTTGGTTATGCAATTATGCATCAGACATGCATTCTCATTGTGAGAAACTTACTTCTTCAGAACACTCAGTCAAGCATTCATGAATCAGTTACACATGCATAAGATATGCATGTTCAGTATTATATGTTCAGCTTGTCAGTCATTTCAGTCATGAGATCATGTTCCAGTTATTCATGTTTAGTATGTACGTCAGTTGTCTTTTCTCCCCTCTTAGTGAGTCTCATTAGAGGACGAATGTTCTTAAGGGAGAGATATTATAATATCCAGTATTTTTTCCTAGCTAATTTCATCTCAAGAATGTCTTGTATTAGCTTCTAAATTGAATGATGGTTATTTCATGAGGAATTTTCAATATTTTAACTTTTTGTCTTGTGGGAAATTCAATAAGCTTTCCATTAATATAAGATTCACCCAAATCCGGTAACTGCGTTAGAAGTTACGACTATTTCAAGTTTCCATTATAAAATAGCGCCACAAGAGGAAATGGCATTAGGCAAATTCCAGTAGGGGTATGCGACCAGGGCCCAAATTCAAAATTGTCCATTTTTCAGTGTCTCAGCACGATTTCCCTTGCGTTGCGCCAAAGTTCTAGGTCACAAAGTAAGTGGCAACACGATGGCCCCGTATCGCTCCATCCCTCAATTTACCAATTGTCAAAATCCAGTGACACGGCGTGATAGCACTGCGTCATGCTAAAGGTCCAGTTTGGAAAATTTTTACGATTGTAAAAGACGCATCCAAGGGTTAAAAGGGTTAATTTCCTACCCCTATTTGAATCCAATAACACATGATTTAGCTATTCTTCTCCCAAAATATACTAGTTTCTCTCAATTTTCTCTCAAGAATAAGCTAGGGTTTCTATTGGGGATTCAAATTCAAGAAGGTTTCACCATCAATCCTCACAAAATCATGAACTAAGGTATGCATAGTGTTCATTCATGGACTCCTTTCGTCCATGAAGCCCAAGAATCCTTTTTTTCTAAATTCAAGTTTATGGGTTTTCTTATGAATTTCATGATTGGGTTGCTCTTGTTCATGTGGATAATGAGAAATTGAATTCTACTCCATGTTGGGTGATAAATTCTATGTGGGTTAAGTTATTATAGATATAGATTCATGCAAACCTATGACTAAACCCTTGAATGATGAAATTAGAATTGAACCATAATATTTATTTATAGTACAATGATGTTTACATGTACTATGCCTACAATCTGTTTGATTAAATGCCTAAATGAAGGAAAAGTGCCTAAATAGCATGATACCATGAAATCCCCACGTATGTACAAGTTTATGCCTATCACACATTTGATGAAATGCTTCTATAAATGTGGTATGGACTATGGTGTTAGTTATATGTTCATGTAAGTTATGCTTGGTCAGTTTCCTTCCATCGAGTCCTGGGGGTACTTGTACCCGAAGCATTAGATGTGTAAATAGAGCCAATGTCGTATTTTCACATTACTCTCAGTTAAGCTATGAATCCTTAGACTTCACGCAGTCTTATGACTCAGGAAATATCCATGATCTTATGAACTTAGTCAGTTGTCAGATATCAGTAGTATTTTGCCAGTCAACAAAATTTAGTAATTCAGCCCATGTTCAGTTCAGTAAATCATGTTCAGAGTCTATTCAGATGGGAGAAGGAATTACCATCAAGTAAACCCAAAGATGCGAACACACACTATCAGATGAGGGTGTGATTCTTAGAAGTCATCCTTGCATTCCAGAATTATATAGCTAACATAGGTTGAGACATCAACACTGTTTGATGAGGGTTGATGAGGTGGATACGCACTGTTAGATAAGGACCCCACCATTCTCATATAGGGGACACTATCAGATGAAGGACGCCCACAGCTTGTCCTTACCTGTGGTACGGTACTGACACCCTTCGAGGACATGATTATTTCCTTATTATCTCATTAATCAGTTTATTTGTTGGAGTTAGTTGGGGACATGTCCCATCAACTCCTTAATCAGACAATTTAGTTAGTTATAGGCTTTCTAGACTATCATGTTTTAGACGTCAGTATGTTCAGTTTTGTTTTAGGTATTCTATTTCCCCACACAGATGTTATATCATTCAGATCATGTTCAGTATTGAACCTTATGGACTTTCAATGCATGTTTCCATATTATTATGTCATATTATGCAGTGTACAGGTACAGATATCAGTCATGGGTTAGCTTGTTATCCTTTAGGGTCATGAGCATCGTGTAGCATTCCGAGCACCAGGCTCGGGGCGTTACGCTCTGTGACCATGAACCATTCTCTGATACTAAGTTTGTCATGACCCGATCCGAGAACTTGGCCGCAATGGGCATCCTATACTATGAAGGTCCGGGCACCCCTTTCTATCCAGTAATCATGCACAACGTTCATACAATGTAAAGAAAATGCGGAAAAAATAATAAAAATAGAAACATGGTCAATCTCTTAATTCAACTGAACAATACGATATTAAGTTCATAATATTCAAAACACATGACACCGTTCTGTGAAATATCTACTAACAACTGACAACAACATATGTCAAAAAATTGAGACAAGGCCCCCGATCGGACCATAAACCAAGTCCAAATAAACAGAACACAAGAAATAAGGCCTTAAGAAATAAGGGAGGCTCACCAACTGCAAACGTCTGATAAACTGGTCCATTGTTTAGCAGGACCCTGAGACTGTGCCTCAGATCTTGAAATATAAGGGGTTAATACAAATGTACTAGTACGTAGAGCGATCCAAAATAACACACTTTCATCCAACATAAGTGAGAGAAATTCATAAAACATTTTACATACGATATATACAAATACATGGGCATATTTAAAAGACTTTGAGGCAATTCTCTAAAAGTAAGACTCACACTTTACTTTACTTCTGAGCTAGGTGGTTGTCACGACCCGAACAGGGGCCTTGTCCGTGACGAGTATCCCAAACCACGAAGGCCCGGATTCCCTTCTCTATTTGGTAATTAGGCACAACATTAATGCAATAAAGAAAAGATGCAGAAAATAAATTATGACAGAACTATGGTCATACTATGAGTTCAATTTGACAATAAAGAAAGAAATCTAACAACATCTAGATAACATTTGAATCAGTCTGCGAAATATATACTACATGCAAAAATAACAACTGTTTGAAACTGGGACAAGGCCCCCAGCGGACCAAAACCCAAAATAAAAGAAGAAGTTTGAAGGACATGGGTCTCCCAAAATATAGAAGGCTCACCCATTGCATATATCACTTCTGTCTGAAAACTCTACGGCCTAGCAGGACCTCTAGAATAAACCTCAGAACCTGACATGTAGGGGGTTAATACAATTGTATTGGTACGCAGAGCAAATCCAAAATAATAATATCTATTCAACATAGATGAGAGCAGTTCAAAAACAATTTATAAATATAACATATGATATGAAAACACATGGGCATTTTTAGAAGACTCTGAACAATCATCCGAACTCTGTGACATACTCTTTATTGTACTTAGATGGTATACCGTGCAACTCTGAAATTCCATGGGCTATATGCAATCTGCCCTTAAATCGGCAGACAAGCTCCCAACCTGAGTTTGCCGCAAGGGTTGGAGTCTTTGTCTCTGTTACGCCACAGGGTACTAGGCCAGCGTATAATCCCTCTTGGGGAAAATAATGAACCCGTATTGGAAAAACACAGTTTTGGGCTACGAGTTACTTGAACTCAAGCCTTCTTCGGGCAACTACCTAACCCTCTTTAAGCCCATTTTTAACACTTTAAAACATGTATTCTCTGAAATCAAACTCTAAAAACTCTAGCTCTATTATGGCATACATTTATATGGTATCGTCATACCATTGACTTGCAAGTCGCATCTCTGAGCCATTATTGGCATATTAAAATCTCTATTTTCAAAACATAAGTTTGGGACCACCATATCAATAAATCAGTTCAAAGAACTCTTTCTTTAAATTCATGTAAACACATGAAAGTAACTTTCTCTTTGTCAACATTTCAATAACATAAGGTGGGCATGTCAATTTACTCAATAACATGCAATTCTCTCTTTTAAACAAGCATATAGGTATAAAAAGAAAATCCCTCTCATCATATCTAAATTATATCAAATACTTGGATATTGAAAAGACCACTTTCAAATCAACAACATGTATTTTAAATCTTTCCCAATAAGTTCATATACTCTAATTCATCAAAAGAGAGAGATTTCAATAATAATGCTCTCAATCAAACCTTCAATGTCATATGTAAAAATATAGGTAAAATCAATATAAGGGAAAATACTATAAGGCCAAAAAAATTCTACCATTAAAAGGTTATAATGCATAACTTAAAACATAGGATCCAAAACCCCTTTATAAATTCATGCTTGATAGCTTTAAATCATATTCACGAGATTCAAAAAACCCATGTAGTTTTAGAATAAACCCCACGTACCTTAGATTATAAGATTTGAAAGATGGTACCTTGATCTTGATCCTTTATTGGAATTCTTGATCTTAGGGATGAGTTCTTGATCTTTGGGGATGAGTTAGGGTTTTGATTTGAGAAGAAAATTGAATTATAGAGTGTATTATAGTTCTTGGGGCGTTAATCTTATGTTATGATAGGATTTTGGGTAAGGGGAAGTGACCAAAATGCCCCTAGACCCATTAGAAAACTTATTTAACGAGTGAAATAGTTTCGTAAAGTGCTGGATGGCTCGTCGCATCGATATCACGTCGTCTTTCTGCCTCACACGGAAAATGTCATAACTTTTCGCTCGGTTGTTGGATTTTGGAGAAATTGGCATTGTTGGGAAGATAATTCAATTATCTACAATTTTATGTGTCTTGAGCTGAAAAATTATGTGTGTATCAAAAGTTATACATGTTCAAAGTAGACCCTTATAGAATCGAATATCCAATTTTGGATGAATGAAAGGTTCTTAGCTCAACTTTGCTTTAGGCCATTTCTATGAACATTTTTCACCTCATACGCACTTCATATACTAGGATAAAGATCATGACACATGAATATAAACATAAACCATGGAATTAGAGCTTATGCACGTAGAAACGAAGATTCAATTTTGTAGCTCCAAAATGCGGGGCGTTACATTATCTCCCCCTTGGGATCATTCATCCCTAAATGATAGGTAGGGACTTTAGAGGATCTAAAAGTGTAGAATAAAGAATGTAATCTCGCATTGAATAATTTTCCTCAACAAAACATACAAAGGCATCAAACGAGTTTCATGGTAACCCTGAGCAAAACGTGTAAGCACGAAACATGAGGCAATGGGACTTTACATAGGGATGATCTCGCACATGAGCTCTACGAACCATAATCATCACAACATAAGGCATGAGTCAATTTGGTGATAATAGATCTAATTTATATTGGTACTAATAATGAAATAAGATTTTGCGGAAGATGGGACTATAAGCATTCTCTACCTTACAAAGTACCACGAATAGACTTAAACTTAAGGGCACTAATCGTCTACATCCTAAACAATAAATAGCATACTTCACACTCGCCAACTTACAATTCTCTAATAACACATCTAGCCATAAGAATTTGAATCCCATTACTCAGTATTGCTATGTTAAAGCTTAACTCAGAGTAAAAAGGTGATAACTTAAACTATAGGGCCCAGTACTTTACATCCCATTAAGAATATTGCCTCACCTTATCACTATCATCAAACACTCTCGAGTTTTAATTCAAGGAATACTAACCACATAGTACATGGGTTGAGTTTTCATCAATCATAACAGTCAAGCCTATCATTACTACACCCACTTCATGGATTTCCCCCATTAAGACCAGCAAATTCAATCACATTCACAAAGATTTTCGCCATATATCTCATTCCCAACTATTTCTCATAATAAAAGTCCATCCCCTTCTTAGCTATTTCACCAAAAAAAAAGTTCATCTCCTTCCTTTCCTTTTCACCTATAACCTTACCCCAAGATATTACATAAAAAAAATTCACCTTCAAAACCATCTACACTCCTGCCTACCACATTACTACGCTTCCACATCCACCATCGCACTATCATAAGGAGGGTTGTTAAGGGACCCGAGAACAAATGTCATGAATCAGAGTAACATTATCAGACCATAACTTATACTTGTTGCACTACTCAAGGAGGGACATGAAGTAAAGATACGATAAAATAGACATGAGGTGCTCCATATATCAAGTGTCTGGATCATAAGCAGAGAGTAATTCGAAAAAATGCAATAAAGCATGAATTCTTAGGATAGAGAACTGTGAGAAAACATTGGTGCACATTTCAAGATAAAATGAGGGAAAGAGACTGAATTACCCTCCTAAACTCGGAAATTAGTAAGACGAAGTGGGAACCTAACACGTTAAGTGCGCCACATCGGTTCTTACCGATGCGATTCTTGGCGCGATGTGTCAACATCGCATTGGCCCATTATTTTGATCATCCAAACATGCTTTAAACATCGTCTTAAAAATCTAAAACTTTCCTGATCCACCCCCTTAACACCCTTGATCATGAATCAACTCAAGAATCTACGTCTCGGGGCAGGAAGATCAATTTGAAAATCATGGAAGCTAATAGCTCAAAAATATGACTAAGTCTTTTAACTATTAGAAAAATTTTCAGGTTGACAGCTCTCCATACATGCAACCAAGAGTGGTATTGAGTCAAGAATGCACGGGGTGTTATATTACAACTAAGGAAATTTTTTTTTCTTGAAGTGATTTCTCCCCATTTAAAGAACTAAAATTTGCTATGAGTTTACATAAACTCTATCACTTTGGCTAAACCCGACATAGAATGAGTAGGTGACATATAGAAACATATTTCCTTAGGACTAAGTATGCCGAGAGACATAGATTTTTATGGATAACGAACAACATAACATATGGCTTGAATACATGAAAAACTGGATTACTGAGAGACATAATTACTTCTAGTTTGGAGGTCAGATCATAACCATAAGTCCATAGAGAACTCGAACCATAGGCATAGGTATGACTTAAACACATGATGTAGGACATTAGTAGATTAATCTCCGAAATGGAAGTAAGATAAGTATGCTTGAGTAGGAATAAATTTATCATGGCTTCTCCTTGCAACTTGCCGAATTGAGAAAAATTTGGGAACTAACTTAATCCCCCATCACCCCCTTAGATCAAAGTCACTATCCTAGACTTACAGACATACATATCCCCTTATCAAGTCTATAGCCACAACTCTCAACATAAAAGAGACATCACCACACACTTAAAATCTAAACTCTCCCTGAAGAACTATACTCTGAAGGCCTTCCTTTTCTGTAAATGCTACTCTTATTATCCGCTAGACTCTATTTCCATCACTTTACATCTCCCACTCTCATGAGCGCACACATCCACACTCCTTATCATAAAAGGGGATATTAGTATATACATGAACACAAAATCCTCTCATTAATCTCTAATACAAAGGCACTAAAATTTTTTTAAGGCATGCCCTTTCAGGACACTAATCGTAATATCTTCTAACTCCCAAATTCATCAACTTACGACTAACATTTTCATGGTCATAGAAACCCAATTCTAAAACTTAACACTCCATCTTCAATTCTTTATAATACTATAATTACACCTCAAATCACTAACCTATAACTTAACAAAATGTGTGGAACTATACCAAAGGCGCACATTGTCTACCTATATTTCCTCAAGTTCAACGTTAATGAACATTATACAACAACTCCCCAAACTTCTTCATACTACAACATTCAAAATCATAAGCTGGGTACACATGACACTTAGACCATACAACCTTATCTAAGAACATGTTATCTCGGGTTCAACTTATTCTTATATGACTATCACTCTTATCATCTTAATGACTCAACCATAATTCATCATTTTTAACACTAGTTCTCATGTACACATATACCTCACGATAACCACTTAAACTTTTCATAAATCATTAACCTAGGCCATTTCGCACATCACATCAAGCCTACTAATTACTCCACAAAACATGCATCATTAATCTCAAGCTATTATTCTCACCACTACACTCCACATCTAAACTCCACATCTAAAGTTTAAGCCTAATGTCTATCCTCAATTATATACCACCGGTAAAGCATGCCACATACTATACTAGTTCATCAACTTGGGAAATACATCCAAATACTTCACTTCACTTAGCTACTACGTACAATCACAACCCCGCCATAACCTCATTATTACATCTCAAAATCCACTACATACCTCTCGCATGAAATACTAGTTTACTACTACTAAAGGAAATAGGGGGAAAAGTCATACTATAGGATTAGTCGATCTTAACCTTATACTATTACCCATTTCAATCTTATCAACATATTCTAATTCCTCACATCATACTTACTTACCCAATCATACATCACAATGATCTTGAAAATTCAACAAACACTAATGAGTCTCTACATACAACTTATTAACTAATCTACCCCTTTCTACTTACCACTTATAAATGATTTCTATAACCACCATAACTATCTTTTTGAGCTCCTTCTCTATTTTGAACAAATAATAATCATATCCAGTCACTTTCTTCAAAGACTACCATACAATCTATAATTATTGCTACCATATTAGTCTATCACTACAATCAACGGGTATACAACTAAAACTCTCCATTTACACAAAAGTCACCCTCATTCTGACTTCTAACCTTGTGAATCCATATCATGAACTTCCGAACTAACTCGCTACCAATAAGTCATGACACTTTAACATACACTACTACTCAGGTGGAAATACAGTTCTAATATTCTACTATATATCATTACCCTTATGGAAGACATTTGTAATAAGAATTTTAAAAGAGGACTAAATATAATTTGTACCTTAGGCTGAAAGGCACGATTTTATCTGAATAAAGGCATACACTCAAATCAATACACCTTGAAACACTAATGGACTCCTCTCAAGTCCTCATTCTATCTCATAACTATATGGATAACTCAATCAGAGAGAACCATATTATTGGGGAAGCTAGACTCTTAGACTTGTATCACCTCAATAGTGAGGCATGGACCATGAAATTAGAATGAGAAAGGAACATAGATAACTTTCTAATGGATGAATCTATAACATGAACTAGAGTATGAAAGAATAAAAAACAACTCTTAAATGTACGGTAGCCTCCTGATTATAAGTGTGGTAAGTAAGACTCTACTAGACATAATTCTGTAGACACCCTGGGACCATGAACCATACTTTGATACCAAGTTTTTCATGACCCGAGCTAGGGTCCTGGACGTGACGAGCATCCCAAACCATGAAGGCCCAGACGCCCTTCTCTATCTGGAAATCATGCACAACATCCATTCAATAAAGAAAAGGTGCAAAAAATAAATCATGATGGAACCACGGTCATACTCTAAGTTTAATTTGACAATAAAGAAAGAAGTCCAACAATATCTTGACAAAATCTGAATTAGTCTGCGAAATCTCTACTACATGCGAAAATAGCAACTTTCTGAAACTGGGACAAGGCCCCCAGCAAACCTAAACGTAAAATAAATGACAAAGTCTGAAGGACATGAGCCTCCCAGAATAAAGAAGCCTCACCTACTACACACTTCACTTCTGTTTGAAACTCTACGGCTTAGCAGGACCTCTAGATTGAGCCTCAAACCCCAAAATGGTAGAGGGTCAATACAATTGTACCGGTACGTAGAGCAAATCAAAAAATTATAATTTTTATTCAACATGGATGAGATCACTTCAAAAATAGTTCATAAATATAACATATGATATGAAAACACATGGGCATTTTTAGAAGACTCTGAACAATCATCCAAAATTTGTGACATACTCTTTATTTTACTTCTATGTTAGGTGGCGTACCCTAAAACTCTAAAATTCCATGGGCTATATGGAATCTTCCTTTAACTCGGTAGCCAAGTCCCCAACCCGAGTTTGCCACAAAGGTTGGAGTCACTATCTCTGATACGCTACAGGGAACTAGGCCATCATATAATTCCTCTTGGGGAAAATAATAAACCCATATCGGTAAAAAATGGTTTTGGGATACAAGTTACTTGAGCTCAAGCCTTCATCAGGAAACCACTTAACCCTCTTTAATCCCATTTTTAACTCTTTAAAATATGTATTCTCTGAAATCAAACTCTAAAAATTCTAGCTCTGTTATGGAATACATTTATATGGTATCGTCATACCATTGACTTGCAAGTCATATCTCTAAGACATTATTAGTATATTAAAATCTCTGTTTTCAATACATAAGTTTGGGACCACCATATCAATAAATCAGTTCAAAGAACACTTTCTTAAAATTCATGTAAACACATGCAAGGAACTTTCTCTTTGTCAACATTTCAATGAGATAAGGTGGTCATGTCAATTTACTCAATAACAAGCAATTCTCTCTTTTAAACAAGCATGTAGGTATAACAAGAAACTCCCTCTCATCATCTCTAAATTATGTCAAATACTTAGATATTGAAAAGACCACTTTCAAATCATAAAACAAATATTTCAAATCATTCCCAATAAGTTCATAAACTTTAATTCATCAAAAGAGAGGGATTTCAATAATAATGCTCTAAATCAAACTTCAATATCATACATATAAATACAGGTATAACTAAATTTAAGGGAAAAAACCACAAGGCCAAAACAATTCTATCATTAAAAGGTTCTAATCCATACTTAAAACATAGGATCCAATACCCCTTTATATATTCATGCTTGATAGCTTTAAATCATATTCAAGAGATTCAACAAGCCCACGTAGTTTTAGGATAAACCCCACGTACCTTAGATTATAAGATTTGAGAGATGGAACCCGGATCTTGATCCGTTTCTTGGAATTCTTGATCTTAGGGATGAGTTCTTGATCTTTGGGGATTAGTTAGGGTTTTGATTTGAGAAGAAAATTGAATTATAGAGTGTATTATGGTTCTTGGGGCGCAAATCTTATGTTATGGATAGATTTTGGGTGAGGGGAAGCGACCAAAATGCCCCTAGACCCATTAGAAAACTGATTTAATTAGTGAAATATTTCTTTAACGTGCTAGCCAATGCATCGCGTTGATATCGTGTCAACTTACTGCCTCAAATGGAAAATGTCATAACTTTTCGCTCGGTTGTCGGATTTTGGAAAAATTGGTATCGTTGGAAAGCTAATTTAATTATCTATAATTTTGTGTGTCTTGAGATGAAAAATTAAGTGTATATAAAAAGTTATACACATTCAAAGTAGACCCTTCTAGAATCAAATATCCAATTTTGGGTGAATGAAACGTTCTTAGCTCAACTTTGCTTTAGGCCATTTCTATGGACAGTTTACAGCTCATACTCACTTCTTATACTAGGATAAAGATCCTGACATATGAATCTAAAAATAAACCATAAAATTAGAGCTTACATGCATAGGAATGATGATTCAATTTCTAGCTCAAAAATGTAGGGCGTTACAGTTGTACACCCTATAATTCTACAATCCCACAGGCTATATTGAATTTTCCCGTGACTCGGCGGCCAAGCCCCCAGCCCAATTTTTCCGTAAGGGTTGGAGTATATGCTTATCTACTACGTCACAGGGCCGTCGCTAGTTTATAATTTACCTTTCGGGTAACCTAATAATCCGTATCGATAAAACACAGTTTTGGGCAATGAGTTTCTTAAGCTCATGCCTTCTTCGGGTAACCACCTAACTCTCTTTAAGACCATTTTTTACTCTGTCTAAACATGTATCATCTAACTTTCAAAATCTGAAATTCTGAAGTAAGATCCGCCTTCTGTTCTATTTTGTATTATCATTGCATTATCTCTTTTGGTATCATCATACCAAGACTTGTAAGTCATATCTCTACGCCATAAAATATCATCTTAAAATCTCTTTATTCAAAACATAATGTTTGGACCACCAAATCATTCAAATAGAATAAGAGAATATGTATACCAAAATCCATGAAAACTTATGCAAAGATTCTCTATTTCAATTCTTAAACATGTGGTGGTCAATTACTTTGTAGCAAACCACACAAATCTTTAAATTATCTCTTTTCGTTTATGTTAACAAGAAGCACCATCTCTTTGGTTCAAAACTAAAAATCAAGTCTTAAACAATAATAAAGACATTTGTATCATGCTTCGCAATATGCACTTGAATAATTCATAACATAAGAAATCAAGATGCTTCATAACAAGAAAGGGAGTATTAATCTTCATGCTCTCAATTCAAATTTTAAAACATCAAATGCATACATATATATTTGAGTAACAATCAATTTTGAGAGGAAGGAATCAAGACCAAAATATTATCATCAATAGGGTTCGCAATGCATAATTGTCTATGTAAATTCAAAACCCTCTTGTAAATACATGATTTCTCAATGTTCAAACATTTTTTAAAAATGATTTCACCATGCCCATGTAGTTTAGGAGAACTCCACATACCTTATGTTATTTAACTTGAAGATTGGACCCTTTTTTTGAAATCTTGAACTTAGAGGAAACCCTAATTTTCTATTTTTCTTGAGAGTGGAGAGGACTTGAGATGTTTTAAAAACTGGAAAAGGATCGATTATAATGTGTTATGGATGATTTAAATCATGCATGAGAGATTTGGGATGTGAAAAAATACCAAAATACCCCTAGGAAAACCAACAAAATCACCGAACGTCTTTAGTTGACGACCAAGGTTATGGCCCGTCACTTAGGTGATGTCCCATCACTTAGGTGCTCGTCACCTAAATCGTCACTTTCAGCCTGGAATTTCCCCCTTATTGTCCGAGGTTGATGACTAGAGCTGATGTATCATCACTTATTTGACGGCTCATCTGCTTTAGTCGTCACCTAAGTGATGGCTTATCAACGTAGCCATCACTTAGTTGACAAACAGATACTTTGAAGTAAAATGAGCATAACTTTCTTCTCTGATATCAGATTAAGATGAAACCAGTTGCGTTGGAAAGAGGACTTGAAGATATTTCTTTGGGTATAAAGTAGTCCAGGTAAATAAATATATATATAGAGTAATGATTATTGAAATTTGACCCAAACAGAAGCATTCTAACTTCAATTCTAGATTAAGTTCTAGATTAACTTAATCGATAGAAAAGTTCTCACCTCGTTTTTGAGTTAAGAGATATTTCTAACTTCAATTCATGTTAAAAGGTATTAACACACTATAGGATTGATCACCACACATATATTAATAAGGAATCATTTGGTTCGGGTTTATATTTGTAGGAACGACGGTTTAAATTCTAGATCGAAGGTGCGGGGTGTTACAAAACTTTGGAAAGGTCCTATTACTTGGAGTGGAGCTATGATAAGAGGTTCAATTGAATTTCTTTTGTCGAAAAGTTATACTGTTCTATAATAACAATATCATATTTCATGTAATCTCACAAAATGGAATCTGAAGACGGAAGTATATCCCTACCTATCCTATATATTTATTGTAAATAAGCAATTTATACCAACCTATATAATAATAGTAATAACAACAACATTATGCTGCAATGACTAACACTTGCTTGGGTTAAAGTTTTCATTTTCAACACCAGATATTTTAATCAGAACTCTCAAAGGGGTTAGCTCTCCCTATATCATCCTGATGCCATCTTTTGTATTATTTATTTTTAAAAATCAGCTTATGTCCAACTAATATTAGTCATTTTTAACAATCTTCTTGTCAATAATTTAGTATATTGTGTATTTAAACTGTAAATTTTCGTGCAGAGCAGTCCAGAACATAATTCATTGGAGCCGATAGACAAGGTGTTATAAACTACACAGATAGTGGGAAAAAAGAGGAACTGGAAGAAGAGAAACTCAATTCTCATTATCGAAAACTATCTACTAGATAGCTCAGAGCTAAGATATATATACACACGTGTAGAATAATGTGTAACTAACTACCCTATTATACTAATCACACTATCATCAATTAAGTTAGGTACCACAAACTATCAGCTAACTACCAGCTATAAACTCATCTATTTTTACTCTCAACACTCCACCTCAAGTTGAGGTTTGAAATACATGTAACAACTTCAACATGCTCATCAGATAACTGTGTTGTTTTTCTCCCAATGCCTTAGTCAGTATATCACCTTCCTGTTCAGTTCCAGCAATATGCACTGCATTGATCAGTCCTTTCTATATTTTCTCCCTCACAAAATGACAATCTATTTCTATATGTTTGGTCCTCTCATGAAATATGTGATTTTCAGCTATTTGTATAGTTTCTTTTGTTGATTTTTGCATTTATTTACTGCAATAATTTTAGTTAACAAATTTTTTAGCTATAATTAATTTAAATTTTAAATTTTAGATTAGGTTGTTTTAGTTATTGAGAAATTTTAAATTATTTTGAAATTTAAATTATGGACATTTTGTTTTACTGTATGTTGGATATTTAAAGCCTCTCTATGCTTAAGAAACTTATTGGAAAGCCATTGAAAGCTTATTGAAAGCTTGAAAGTCATTTCAATCTAAAGAGAGTCATTTTAACCCCATTTTCGCTGCCCCATCTTTTTTTAAAGAATGCGAACAGTGGTATTAGAGCTTCATTGATCTTACAGGATCTATGAGTTCTTCCAAAGTGCTACCATATTATTTTTAACCCGTAAGGGCTACCTTTTTAATCCGTTAAGGCTACCCATTTTAATCCATCGGGGCTACCATTTTCAACCCATGCTTATTTTCAAAGCGTAGGTCTATTTTCAACCAAAAATATGTCGAGTAGCAGTCTCTCTTTGAATGCCCCAAAAATTTTCACCAATAAAAACTATCTAATTTGATCTGTGAAGAAATCATATCTTGAAACCTATCCTGATGTTTTGAGGGATGAAAAAACCTTACAATAGTTTGCAAAGCCTATCAAAGTACTTTCAAACAAGGCAAGATTGTTGATGTTTTTCTTTAAGCACAAAATCAAAAGAACAAGAAAGGAAGTCCAAATTAAAAAAAGAAAAAGATCATGAAAAATGCAGATCAATTGCAAGAGCACAAATTGAGAAGGAGCAACTTTTAAATTACAGTAACTAAAGCAAAGGAGGAGTGTTGAGTTTTGCATTTAGTTACTGTAGTAATTTTAGTTTAACAAATTATTTATTCACAATGAATTTATGTTTTAAATTTTAGATTAGGTTGTTTTAGTTGTTGAGAAATTTTAGGTTATTTTGAAATTTAAATTATGCAGATTTTTTACTGTATGTTGGAAATTTAAAGCCTCTCTATGATTAAGAAACTTATTGGAAAGACATTGAAAGCTTGAAAGCCATTTCAATCTAAAGAGAGTCATTTTAACCTCTTTTTCGCTGCCTCATCTTTTTTTTTAAAAAAAACAATAGTGGTATTAGAGCTTTATTGATCTTACGGGATCTGTGAGTTCTTCCAAAGTGATACCATATCAATTTTGACCCGTAAGGGCTACCTTTTGAATCTGTTAGGGCTACCCATTTAACCCATCAGGGTTACTATTTTCAACCCATGCTTATTTTCAAAGCATAGGGCTATTTTCAACCAAAAAGATGTCAAGTAGCAGTCTCTCTTTGAATGGCCCAAAAATTTTCACCGACAAAAACTATCTAATTTGGTCTGTGTAGAAATCATATCTTGAAACCTATTTTGATGTTTTGAGGGATGAAAAAACCTTACAATAGTTTGCAAAGCCTATCAAAGTACTTTCAAATAAGACAAGATTTTTGATGTTGTTCTTTAAGAACAAAACCAAAATAAGAAAAAAGGAAGTCCAAATTCAAAAAAGAAAAAGATCAAACAAAAAATGCAGATCAATTGCAAGAACACAAATTGAGGAGGAGAAACTTTTAAATTGCAGTAACTAAAGCAAAGGTGGAGTGTTAAATTTTGTATTTAGTTACTGTAGTAATTTTAGTTTAACAAATTGTTTAGTTACAATGAATTTAAATTTTAAATTTTAGATTAGGTTATTTTAGTTGTGGAGAAATTTTAGATTATTTTGAAATTTAAATTATGCAGATTTTTTGTTGTATGTTGGCTATTTAAAGCCTCTCTATTCTTAAGAAACTTATTGGAAAGCCATTAAAAGTTCATTGAAAATTTGAAAGCCATTTCAATCCAAAGAGAGTCATTTTAACCCTTTTTTCGCTGCCCTATTTTTTTTTAAAAAAACCAACAACTTTATTGTCACAAAATAAGTTTATTGGCTCCTTTACTTTTGTATTAATTTCTTCCAAAAGTCCTACCAACCATACAATCTCTACTACAGCGGAAGCCATACTCAAGTATTCAGCTTCTAATATGCTTCTGAGATAGCTTCTTATTTTTTAATTTCCATGAAATTAATTATTGTACTAGCTTGATGGAATATACTGTTACTGACTTCCTTGTAACTGCATAAGAAGCCCAATCAGAATTACAAAATGATTTCAATGTGTCCTCCATATTGCTGCTTAAGAGAATGCCTAAATCAGGATTTCCTTTGAGATATCTCACTACATGAAGTGTAACATCCAAGTGAGCCTTCTTAAGATCATTCATAAATTAACTTAAAGTCTGCACAACATAAAAAATATTTGGCCTGGTCATTGCTAGGTAGAGTAGTTTCCCTACTAGCTTTTGATAAGCACCTTTGTCCACAAGTTGACGATCCTCACTCTCTTCTTTTCTCTCGGATGTTTTTCAAACTCAACAGTTGTGAATTTCATATGTCATTCTAGGGGTGTCATTATAGGTTTAGCATTGCTAGTCCCTATTCTGAAATTAATTTCGATGTATATTTCCTCAGTGTCATAAGAATTTTTTTGTCAGATCTTAGAAATTCTATTCCAAGAAAATATCTCAACTCTCCATATCATATTATATCATATCATGTCTTGTGCATAGCCCTTCTCATTCAAAAATATGTTAATGACCACCAAAAGATTTACATATCACATAGAGTTCTTATTTTATAGCACATGAAAACTTATGGAAAAACACTCTCGTTTTAAGACTTTAACATAGGGTGTCCATCTCTTTCATAAATCACTTGTTATTCTTTCAATTACCACAAAGAGCATTTAGAAATAAGAAACACCTCTTTGAACATACGTAAACTGACAATGCATAATTGATAAAGAGACATTTAAAGCTCAATTTTATCATCATTCATTAAACTACCCCCAACACTAGTCAATAAATAAATTAATCTCATGATCAAAAAAGGGAATTTATAGTTCATGCTCTCAAATCCACTTAAAAATTTTATAATACATGCACATAAATGAAATTTTAATGTTTTATATAAAATCCCATACTTAATATAAAATTTCATCATAAAAATGGGTTCTTAATGCATGCTCTTCAAACAATTTCTAAATTCATAACATATACACATATACATTTTAAAGTTTATTAAAACATCTTACTTATGCCCATGAGTGTTAGGATAGTTCTACATATCTTTTTGATGAACAAAATTTGAGACATCTTAAATCTAAGCCTTGCAAGTATAAGTCTTGCGAAGAAACCCAAACTTTTCTCTCTTAAGATTGGAGAGGAGAGGGAGCGTTGAAAACTGACTAATAAAGGATATACAATGCTTATTAAATAATTTAAATCAGGGGTTAGGGTTTGAGGAAAGGACAAGAATGAAATACCCCTAAGGAAACTAAGAAAATTGTAGGAATTTCTCAGTTGACAACTTGTCAACTTAATCGTCAATCCCTAACTGGAATTGGACACTTTCTGGTTAAGGTTGACTACTTAGTTGGCAACTTGTCAACTAGTTTATGGCTTGCCAATTTAGTTTTCACCTTCTATAAATGACTTAAGGTGTTTAATAGTTAAGGATGACGACTAAGTTGGCAGCTCATTACTTAGTTGACAGCTTATCAACTCAAGTCATCACCTTCTCTCAGACAGACATCCCTAGATAAAATGGGCATAACTTTCCACTCATATATCAGATTAAGGGAAAATTGGATGCGCGGGAAATAAGGCTCAAAGATATTTCATTTGGTATAATTTTAGACATCTAATTCTCTATACTCTAGAATTAATGGTCATCGGAATTTGACCAAAGTAGAAGCATCCGTTAAAACTCTATTGGTATAAAAGTTCCCAACTTATCTTTGAGTTAGTAGATTTTTATGATCTTGATTTATTTCAAAAGCTGTTTCAATAATATAGAATCTATCATCAAACTTATATTGACTTAGGATGTTCGGTTTGGGCGTATACATATAGGAAAAATGGTTCGAATTCTAGCCCAAAATGTGAGGTGTTACATCATCTCCCTTGAGGAATCTTTCGTACTCGAATGATGGCTAGGAACTTATTGAAGCTCTAGAAGTATGGAATAAAGGATGTAGCTTCACACTAGGAATTCTCCCTCAACGCAAAATACATAGGCATCCAAAGAAAAGAGATTCATGTTATCACCAAGTAAATCATGTAAGCACGAATCATAAAATAACAAGATTTGACATTGACATGATCTTAGCATGAGTTCTATGGAACATGATCATTAAAATGTAAGGCATGAATTTTTTAGGAATCATTGTCCTAGTTAAAATTAGTACAAGACACAAAATAAGATTTTTGCTAGACATAAGAATAGAAGCATTATTCACCTCCAACGATACATATAATATCCTTTATATATAGCCATACCTTTTAATTATGCTTTTAGCTATGAATACCATACTTCACGATTTCAATCTTATAATTCACCATGAAATACCTAACTACAAGAGCTTGAGTATAACTGCATATATCTTCTATTTTGAAGCCTACCTAGAGTTAAAAGGTTCTAGTTTAAGTTATGGGACCCTAAACTCTACATCCTTCCAAGAATACAACTCCATCTCATCATTATAATTAAATAACTTCAGGTCTTAATAAAGGAAAACTAGCCACACAAAAAAATAGCTTGTATATCTATCGATCACAACATTCAAGACTATCTTTACTACACCTTCTATATAGATCTATCCACAACAAACCAGCAACTTCAACCACTATCGGAAAGAGTTTTACCACATCTCTCCTCCCTAACTAGTTCACATAAAAAAGTTCATATCCCTATTCCCCCTTCATCTATAAACTTAGCTTAAGTAGCCACACCTAAAATTTTCACATTAAAGAATATGTACTCTCTTATCTAAAACATCACTACACTTTCATAGCCGCTACCATCCTATCATAAGAAGGTTCAATGAGTAACTAGAGTATAAACATTTGGGATGGAAGTAACACTGCTCAATTTTGACTCCTATTTGCCATACTACTCAAGGTGAGACCTGCAAAGTGAGATATGGTAGAATAGGTACGAAATACCTCTTGGCAATCACCTAAATCCTAAACAGAGGGTCGTGCGGGAACAGACATAACATAGCATGAGTTCATCAAGCTGGACACAATGAGAAACATGAGTGCATATATAATGGGTCATATAACAAAAAGATGAGATTCATATATTCAAGGAATACAACAAGGATCTATTTGAAGCTATTTCTTCTTATTTTAAGAACTGAGAATGGTAAGGAGGTTGCATAGATAGAATCACCTTGGGCTAAGGCATGCCATAAAAATAAATTGGTGACATATAGATAGTATAGTTCCTTGGAACTAAGCATAAAGTACGTCATGAGTCTATGGATCATGAGTATCATAACATAGATCTTGAATACTTAGAATGTTGGATTGCTGAAAGACAGTATTGCATCTAGTTTTGGGGTTGGAGCATGGACATAAAATGCATAGAGAGACAGACCTTTGGCATAGGTACGACTTGAATATATAAGGCAGTGGTAGAATGTCCTCTTAAATTAAAGTAAGAGGAGTTTTCTAGAATAAGAATATATTTATCATGAATCTTCCCTAAAACTTTTCACCATAAGGAAATTTATGACCTATCTTATTTCATCATCTCTCTGTTAGATCAAAGTCACAATCTTAGACTTGCGAACATATCCTCTGATTAAATCTATAAGAATAATACTCAGCAGAATAAGGTTATCACTATACACATATATTCTAGACTCTCTCTGATAAACTATATAGAGAAGTACTAACTTCCTGCAAAGATATTCCCTTAAGGAGGGGTAATACTCTTAACTTCTTCAAGACTCCAAAGTCACCTTCTTATAACTAACATTTTCATGGGAATTCATAATCACTTTCTCTAGAACCTAAAAATCAAGTATCCTATTTTAGTCTAATAGTATCATCCCTCTAATTCATACCTTGCCATTTCAGAGAAAATTAAATCTACACGAAGAGACTCAACATCATCTATCAAAATATATAATTCCATTAATCCAATTCTAAAGAATGATTAATAGTAATACCTAGCCTCCTCTATACGAAACAAATTAGGAGCACTAACTTAATACACATAACACTTATTATTAGAAACATCACCAACAACATACTACAACAAAAACAACATACCCAGTGTATTCTCACATAGTGGGGTTTGGGGAGGATAGAGTGTACGCGGACCATACCACTACCTCAGGTGAAGTAGACATACTAACTTGGGAATAATTTATCCTTATGAACTTTAGGTTGCTATTCACCTAATGACTTAACCATATTTTCTACCTCAATACTAGGACTTATGTTCATAAGTTGTCATCCTAAGATCTTTTACAAATAATACCAAACCAACTAATTCACTCGCACAAATCTTCAATCACTATTCTTGAGCTACCATTTTTTTCACCACATTCAACATCTAAAGTTTAAACTTAGTGTCTAGTATTAACCATGGACTGCTAATGAAACTTTCAATATATTATACTAGTCCATCCAAAAAAATGACAAATTAATATTTCACTTAACTATGGCCTATAAGCTCATATTCTTTGCAACAACCTTAATACACCTTATAATTTACTGTTTATCTTTTCACATACTATACTAGTCTACAACTACTAGCGAAAAAGAAAATCATAGGGGATAAAGTCACATAATAAGGGTAACTAATTTTATCCTTATAACCTAGCCCATTATTGTTTATTATCATGTCATCCTTCCTCACATTACATCTACTTATCCACATATATATTGAAGTTATCTTCAGAATTTTATAAACACCATTGAGTCCCCCATTTTCTAAGATTTCCCCAAAAAAGTCCAAATTATAAATTAGTAGCCACTCTATACTTTTTGTAATACCCCACAAAATTTCTAGCTTTATTTAGTCCTTTAAGCTTGTCAAGGGGTCCCAAGCTTAGAAAATTCTAGCAAAGTTTCCAAACTTAGTCTATTTTTAGCCTTCGAAAGTTGGAAATATCATTTTGAGACCTTAATGTCCTTTAATTGTCTATACTTTTAATAATTCATGATCAAGAAGGTCAATAGGTATTCCCGGACAAGTTTTGGATTTTTTGGACCACATTTAGACCATGCTTGGAATCCCAAAATAGTGGACCAACATGATCTTGGCACGCTGTGTCGCCTATCGCGATGGTCAATATTGTTACAGGTTGCCAGAGTCAAAATCTTGAGACATAGCATGATCATGGAGCGATACATCAAGTATCTCATTGATGCTGTCGATGCACCGTATCGATAATCGCGTCGGTGCCCACTTTTCAGTCATTAAATAACTACGTCCTAAAGGGTAATTAGGTTCTTTTCCCCAACCTTTAGCCCTCATAACACAAAATTTAACCCCTTTTTGGCCAAATACATTCACTATTTGACAATTTCTGAAGAAGAAGAAAATCCTAGGTGATTAACTTCAAATCAATAACTGAAGCTTACCTCCATTAAGCTTCAGGAAATTTCCATCAAAGGTATGTAAAGTGTTCATCAAAGGGTCCCTTCCACCATTGGAGTTCAAGAATCCTCCTATAAAAAGTTGAATCATAATTTTCATGTTGTGGGTTAGGATGTACCCATGTTAATGTTGTTGTATGATTACAAGTTGAGATCTTTAATAATTTTCATCAATTTATGTGAACATATGGGTTGAAATATCATGAAATTGAGTTGATTAATGTAGCCATGATGTAATTTCTTAATGTTCATTCCTAGGCCCAAGTATATGCATCCCATGTGTTTGATAAAATACCCAAGTGAGTAGAATTGTGTTTTATGATCCTGTATTGATCTAAATGATAAACGTAGGCTATAATTACATGACTCTCATGCCTTAGATATGTCTTGTAATGATTTGGTGGAATGCTCATAAGTATGTATTTGTGAGATTATGTTATGTTAGTATGAATTCCTATTCATGTGTAAGCTTATGACTTGTGAATGCTTCATAAGATCCCTCAATGATTGTACTATGAATTATGGACTATGGTCATGTGTTCAAAGAAGTATCATGTCCTGTCAGTTTCATGCTATCGAGTCTTGAGGTATTTCATACCTGATAATTTAGCTGTGTTCCTAGAGATAGTGTCAGTATTCAAGATACTCTTAGTCAATCCATGATCAATAAAATTAAGTCAGTCACATTACTCAAGAAAACTCAATAAATTCAGTATCAATCCAGTCCTTCTCAGTACTCAGTAGTCTCAGTCAGTTATCAGATCTTAGTAGTATTCTGTCAGTTAATAGAACTCAGTGAACTCAATCCAATTAAATTCAATTTAATCATTTCAGTGTCTATTCAGTTAGGAGTAGGATTCAGCACTGAGTGAATCCAAGAATGAGGGCTCACACTGACAGCAAAAGGTGTGACCCTTAGAAGCAATCCTTGCATTACAAAACTATGTAGCCAGCATAGGTTGAGACATCAACATTGATAGTTGAGGGTTGAGGAGGTGTGTTGATAACTCTCAAACTACACCTCTCATTTGAGAATGTAAGTGATCGTTGTCAATATATAACCCAACTAGGTTGGGGTTGAATGCCACAGGAAATATGGTGTGAACTTAAGTCGTTTGAGATTTAATCAACTGATAGTTGGATGTTTCCTGAAATGGGGGTTTTGGAGATTAGGAAATAATTGTTGGTCACTTTAGTTTCAGTGTTTGTAATCAAGAGTTTATGGAAAAGCAGAACTATGTTCACTATGGGTTTTGGTACTTGACAGATGCTAATAGTGATTCAAGATTCTCATGATAGGTAGGAACACTAGATTGTCTTTATCGAAGTTATGCCTAAATGTATCTTGACCTACTTAAGCATTTAATTACCTAATCCTCTTGGACTTCAAGAATTTATATTCACTAATCGGACTTTACCTCAAGTTAATTAACCTTGTTACAACGTCAATTATTAAATAGAAGGTTGGTAGCTTCCAAGTCCCTGTCAATAATTCACTTCCTACTATAGTTGATTTCTTATCTCAAGCAAATCAAAGAAGGTGCTATCTATATTTTCCAACCAATAGACAATCATTAAAACCTTGGAATTATCAAGGAGTCCTATTACCTTTAGAATCTTGAACACTTAGCAACTTACCAGGACCTAACCCATAGATCCCATAATTTGGGTTAAAGGGATTTAGCCACTCATAATTTAATAATCGATACAACAAGTTGAATTCATAATTGGAAAGATGAACTTATAGCAAGATGTATAGAAATGAGTATTTCTCATATTAGATCAAAGTAGAAATCCTAAAATATTGAAGATAATCTCTTGAAAGTTAATTGTTGTGTTCAAGCCAAGAAACTACAGAGAAAATAACAAAATACAAGTGTTCCAAAATAGGTTCCGCATCCTCCTTAGAAAACCCTAAACTATGCTTTAAATACTTCAGCCTAGTTATGGAAACAAAATGATAGAGTTCAGTGTTCTTCTCGGATTAGGTGACGACATACATTACACCTTATTAGGAAGCTGACGACTTATCAAGGATGTCGTCAGCTCCTCCTCAATTTTGACAATTTCTACTTAAGACTAATGGTGAACCCCAACGTCTTATCAAAACTGTGACGACATATCAGACAATCTCATCACTTCTCCACTTCAGCTCCCATGTTCTGTCTAAGGCAGACGATGACTCCGATGGCTTATCATAAGACTAACGGCTTATCTCATGTCATTGTCACTTCTTCAAACTGAATCCCATTCTCTGTTTATGGATAACGATGAAGCTGATAACCTATCAGAGTGCTGACAAATTATCAAGAATGTCGTTAGCCACACTTCTCTTCTATTCTCTTCAGATTTCAACTCTTTTACTTCCATCATTGTTGGTTCTCTTGCCTCTTGATTTCCACTACAAAATCAAAGATAAAAAAAATCAAAAATAACAAAAGTTTCTTAAGACTTTGCAATTATTCTCAGTTAAAAGCCTCAAATGTGTTAGCATCTACTCACACATCAACACCCTCAACTTAAAACAATTGCTTGTTCTTAAGCAACTAAAACACAACCAAGAGGATACAAAGTACATTTGGAAGTCAATTATTTATATTATCTCAAAACCATCTTTACCTTCTCTGATGTCAATTAATTCCAAATCAACTGTGTATTCTACTGAAGAACAACAATGGGACACACGGGAATCAAGATATGGTACCAATTCAATAATAACAGCCATGCATGTATCAAGCTTACACTATCCAATAAAGTTAGTAACTAGCAACGTAACCAGTGTGCCCCTACTACAAAGAAGTCCCACTTCACTTATATCAGAAATTTCATATGTAATCATGGGGACAATCACCAGACACTCATTCTCAGAATGAAGTTCCACACCCCTTGAAAGGGTTTATTAATGCTTCAGGTCAAAGGTGTGATGACATGTTTGATAAGCCGTCACAGTTGTGATATCTTATCAGGAATGTCGTCATCTCTAAACAGAACCCACAGAATTTTATCAACTTCTGACGACATGTCTGATAAGCCATCATAAATGTGATAACTTATCAGCCATGTCGTCGGCTTAGGACACAACCCCAGCTCAACTTTAACTTTTTTTCAATCCAATTTCTTCTTAAAATCCCATCGATTCACATTTTTGAGTTGAGCTTTAAGTCCCAAGCTTGCACAGTAAACCCTAGTTCCTGATTTTCACATATTGGCAAGCTAAAATTGACTGAATCTTCTTGGGAACCTTGGTTTACATCAATTAATTACTTACCAACTGAAGAAAACAGTTAGGTTTTGAGCATACCTGATAAGTGCCTTCAACTTGGTTACACGAGTAAGAGGAAGTAGGTGAAAGAAGAACTATTGATTGTGACTTCAACCCACACTCACAAGGAAGGAGGTTTTATTTTGTTTTACTTTGAAATACTTTAGAAAAGGAAGTAAATAAACTAAATATGGAAGGAAATAAAACTTAAAGAAACGAAAGAAAATACGCGGAAGGTAGAAAGACAAAGTTGTGGGATGGGTTGGATCTTTTTAATTTGGCCTAAAATTTCCGCTACTCTTTTAGGATTTCTGACGACAAAGGATGACGGCTTATCACACTTGTGATAGCCTATCACAAATGTCGTCAGTCTTAACAGAACATGCCTCAGGTTTGATTTCTCTGACGACGAATCTGACAACTTATCACAATTATAACAGACCGTCAAATATGTTGTCAGGAATACTTAGCTAGATACATCAATTCCACCTTCTTTAAACTAGAACCTAACTACAAAAATAAATGTTTTTTTGGAACATAAAAATTTTATGTTGCCTCCCAATAGCTCCTGATTTAATGTCGCGGCATGACTTGGTTATCTTGACTACTTAGACTTTGTCAAGACAACCTGCTGATACCTATTTACCATCTTCATAGAATACATCCATGATTGAGCAAACACTCAACTCCTTTTGCTGGGTCATGGATGACTGTATTTTGAATCTTGATTCTTTCTCATTGAGCCTAAACTTTAACTCATTCAGCTCTATGTCCACTATCACTCTCCCAGTTGCAAGGAATGGTCTACCCAGGATGATGGGTATTTCAAAGTCCACCTCATAGTCGAAGACTACAAAATTATCAGGCAGTGTAAAGTCAGCCACTTTTACTAATAAATCATGTAATATGCCTACTACCTGCTTTACAGACCTATCTGCTATCACCAACCCCATGTTTGTCAGGGTAGGATCGCACAAACCCAGCTTCTTGTACTCAGCAAGTGGCATTAGGTTTTGTAAAATTCAGTGACCCAATAGTGCATGGGATGGTAAATGCTCTCGTGTCTTCCTTTATCTATACTAAATACCTTGTGGAGATAGAACCATAATGATGGAGATTGTCCCCCATCTCATGGCTAACCTTACATTTCTTCGTGACAAGGTCTTTCATAAACTTAGCGTATCCTGGCATTTTCTCAAGTGCCTTCACCAAAGGCATATTTATTGTTAACTGCTTCAACATCATCATTAACTTTCAAAATTTTGTATCATTAGCTTTTTTCTACAATCGTTGAGGAAATGGAGGTGGTGGTCTTAGGAGAGTTTTTACCACTACCTCCTTCTCCTTCTCTTTTCCTTTTTCCAAAGCATCATCAGAACCATCCTGGTTCCCAGACTCCACTGGAACACCTTCTTCTGGTTCATCATCAACTTTCTTATCAACTATATTTTTTCCCACAGAAGGGTCAGGTAAGACACATACTTTTCTCTTACGCTATGGTGTTTTTACCATAGGTTCAGACGTACGAGCTCCAGAGCATCCTTAGTAGGTCAGACTTTCAGCATGTAGACTAGCAGTGAGTCCTCATCATCCAAGGAAGTTATCTTATTTCATTTATTTATCACATTTAGTATTCAGTAGATAGAGTTAGTTGGGGGATTGTCCCATCAACTCCTTATTCAGACAGTTTAGAGGATTTTAGACTAGATATTCAAACTTCAGTATTTTTAGTATTTATGTTCAGTTTTGGTATTGTCATACCATATTTTCAGTATTGAACCTTATGGCTTTTCAGTATATATTTCCGTATTTATGTTAGTGTTATTATTCAGTTCTCAGTTATAGATATCAGTCATGGGTTAGCTTATGGTCCTTCAAGATTATGAGCACCGTGTAGCATCTTGGGTACCACACTCGGGGCGTTAAAAACTTGGTATCAGAGCCTAAGGTTCAACAATGTGCTAGAAAGTCTGAAAAGCCACATCTAGTAGAGTCTTGTGCATTGGTTTGTTGTGCGCCATATTTATGTACAGGAGGCTATGATATATTTTAGGAATAGTCTCCTTTATTTTAGTATTCATGTCGTGCCAGTGAGCATGAGCTCAAATTTAACTCTCAATCTAATCCTTTTCTCCTTTTTGTTTACAGAATATGCCTCCCAAAAGAAATATCGAAAGGAGAAATGGAAATCAGTCAACCCCTCAGCCCGTCTAGTCAGATCCTATGGACGAACACGTTTCTCACGCAGAGTTTAGAGATATATTTACTACTCTTACTAATTTAGTTGCTGCTCAAAATGAACGCCTAACAGTTATTTTGTCTAATTCAGTGGACAATTCTACTACAGCCAGGATTCGGGAATTTACTCGAATGAATCCTCTGTCATTTTTCATGTCTAAGATAGATAAGGACCCTTTGGATTTCCTTGATAAGGTACAGAGGGTTACCGATATCATAGAGGTAACTTCTAGTGAGATTGCTCAGCTAGCTACATATCAGTTGTAGGATGTGGCTTACATATGGTTCAAGCAGTGGAAAATGGAGAGAGCTACAGATATAGGATCTATTAAGTGGGAGGAGTTTGCCACTGCTTTCCTTGATAGATTCTTTCCCCTAGAGCTATAGAAGCTAAGGTGTTAGATTTTATCAACCTTAGGAAAGGAAAGATAACAGTGAAAGAGTATTTTCTCAGGTTTACTCAGCTAGCTAGATAGGCTCCTTATGTGGTGGCAGATAGCAGGGCTAAGATAAGTAAGTTTGTTTTTTGGGGTGAATGATAGTGTGGTCAAGGAGAGCAGGAACGCCATGTTGATTAGTAAGATGGACATATCTAGGCTTGTGATCCATGCTTAACAGAAGAGCAGAAGATTAAGGAGAGAGAAAAGAAAAATAAAAGAGCTAGAAAAGGTATCTTTAATTTCAGTCAACCTAAGTCAGAGGGTGGAAATCATTCTCAGTTTCACCTAAAGTCATCCGTTCTATCTCCTTCCTCAGCCAGTGCTCCAATGCCAAAATTTAGAGACGACAACAAAGATAGGGTGCCAGGCTCTAAGTCTCAGGGTAGTGTTAGCAGTACCCACACCCATCCTCTTTGTCAGACTTATAGTAAGAACCACAAGCATATTTACAGAGTCGGTGATGATTTTTTTTTAGATAATGTAAGCTAGGCCACAGAGTCAGAGATTTTCCTTATTCAAGTTTTCAGGGTCAGCATAGCTGTTCCTTAGCTCAGTCCGGTCACCCAAATCTTTAGGGTGCTACTTCTAGGGTTACTAGTGAGCAATGCCCAAATAGACTCTATGCTCTTCATTCCTTATAGGATCAAAAAAATTCTCCTGATGTGGTCATTGGTACGTTACAGATTATTCATAGACATGTTGACGGTTTACTAGATCTCGGAGCTTCTTTGTCTTTTGTTACTCTTTATATAGCAGTTAATTTTAGAGTCAATCCCAAAATTCTAGTAGAACTGTAACACCCCGAATCTGATACCTAAAATGCCACATGGTTCCCATGACCCCGAAGGACCATAAGCTAACCCACGACTGATATCAATACCTAATCACTGCATAATATACTATATAAATATGGAAACATATTCTAAAAGGCCATAAGGTTCAAACTGGATAAACATCTAATAAAATAATGTCTAAAAATTGTATAACAATACCAAAGAAAATACAAAATAACTGTTTGACATGAATAGTCTGAAAGCCTCTAAACTGAACTAAATAAGGAGTTGATGGGACATGTCCCCAACTAACTCCATCTACTAAAATAAACTGAAAATTGAAATAGTAATGTAATCATCATGTCCTTGAAGGACGAGGACTCATATTTGACTTTGACTACTGAACTGGGATGTTACTGATGATCTGGAGATCATGCTTCTAAACCTATGGTATAAGACACCATAGCACAAATGCGTCTGTACATTCAATGTACTGGTATACAAGTGAGGTAGGCTAAATGCAATAGGTTCATATGCATGAACAATAATAACTAACTGACTAACATGAATGTGAGAATACATGCATGCATACGTAACTATAACTGACATCGTGATAGGACTGAATGCTAAGTTCTGACTACTGAGTTTAATAATAACATGGAATTACTGATAGCTGAGGGACTAATACTATGTTACTGATATATGAATAACTATTTCTGACAGTTCTAATTATGAAGAACTGGTCTGGTTAACTATTTCTAACAGTCCTGAAGCTGAATACTGATAGCATGAATTTTGATAACTGATATAACTAATAACATGGGTGACTATATTTGACAGTCCTGAATCTGATGGAACTAGCTGAGTTCCTTACTGTATCTAAGTAACTGAATATGAGATCAGTTCTATCTGGTAGGTGATCTCTAAATTTAATGATATCATTGTTGATTGACCATAGTTAAGATCAGTCCTATCTAATAGGTGATCCTAGAGTCTATTTATAATGATAAGGAGTGACTATATCTGACAGTTCTAAATCTATACTACTGAGCATAATTGACTGTATCTGGCAGTCCTAATTCTATAACTAAAACTGTGGGATATATTAATCTAAACGACATGCCCCATAGTAAGCTAACTGGGGTCCAACCTATAACCCTAGTTGGAAGGGTGTCAGTACTTTGCTATTGGTAAAGACAACTACTATGGAGTCAGCCCAAATCTAGCGGGTGACCCTAGGATCAGTACTATACATTTAAATGCGGTAACGGGTGATCCCTGAGTATATCAGACTTATTTAATGGGTAAAATCTTGTACCTACACTGGCTACGTAGTTCTGGAACTTAGGGATTGCTTCTAGGGATCTTAGTCCTATCTAGTGGGTGAGTCCCTATCCTTACGCTCGCTCGGTGCTGAATCCTACTCCCATATGAAAGACACTGAGCTGATTAACTGAACTAAGCAGATTAACTGAACTGAACTGAAACTAGTGGTGTTGTTTTACGGAGCTAAACTAAATTTACTAAGTTTCGTTGACTGAAGGAATGTACTGAGTGTTGAGGACTGACTGAGAATACTAAAGTTACTGAGATTGGCTGGGAATATTGAGGTTACTGAGATTACTGAGTACTGAGATCACTGAGAATACTGAACTACTGAGATTACTGAGATTTCCTGAGTTACATCACTGACTGAGTTCTATGGATCAAGATTGACTGAGGAGATCATGAAAACATGACATGGCTCTAGGCACATAGCTAAATGTTCGGGTACAAGTACCCCCAGGACTCGATAAGAAGAAACTGACATAGCATGGCTTACTTGAACACATGACCAACAACACAATTCATAATTCATATATTGAAGCACTTCACCAAACATGTGATATGCATAAGTTTGTACATACATGGGGATTTCATGATATCATACTACTTGGGCATTGTTCCTTCATCTAAGCATTTAATCAAACATATGGTAGGCATAGCACATGTAGATAACATTATACAACAATTAAGCATCATGATTTATCTCTAATTTCATCATCCTAGGGTTTATTCATATCTATGCAAATCAATTCCAAAGAAAATTGATGACCCAACATGGATTTGAATTCAATTGATCATTCTCAACAAAAACAAAACAACCCCAACATGAAATTCATAAAGAAATCCAGACTTAAACTTAGAAAAGAGATTCTTGGGCTATATGGATGAACCGAGTCCATGAATGAACATTACGCATACCTTAGCTTGAGATTCTATGAAGTTTTACAGAGAGATTCTTGAAATTGGATGGTGAATTCCCTTTAAATTGAACCTTCTATGAAAACCCTAGGGTTTGTTCTGAAGAGTTTTTGAGAGTAATTGAGTATAAGATGCTGAATTATGGCCAAATCTGATGTTATAAGTCTTATATAAGGTGGGAAATTGACCCTTTTAACCCTAGGACACATATTTAATTTTTGAGAATTTTTTTTATTTTCATCCTTGTTGCGACGCGCCACTATCGCGCCAAGTCACTGGAATGTGACAAATGGGAAATTGCATAGTGGTTTGATGCGGAGCTATTACGTTTCCACCTTGTCTATGACTTGGAAGTTTGGCGTGACGCGCTACTATCATGGAGCAACATTGGAAATGACAATTTCCATTTGAGCTAGCTCTGCTATGCGCTGAAGGCTCAGGTGATACACTGTCTCACTAAAAAGGCTCTAACTCTTCACCCGGGTGCCATATTTGGGAAAATTTGATATCGATGGAAAGCTTATTCGATTCCCCACATGATAAAAAGTGAAAATATTGAAAATATCATGTGTACAAAAGTAGATTCATCTTTCAAAAAAATCTTCTAACATTCTTGGGGAAAGTTTTCAAGCTAGGAAAAGTACGCGGTATTGCAAGAACCCTTCTCAATATATACCCCAGTGGGTAAAACAATCATATCCCGGTGGGTATACATGAACTGTTCGATTATGGTATCTCAGAAAGTCACTTTAACAGACTTAGTAGAACAAGAGATGACTAATTTTGATGTCATTCTCGGTATGGATTAGCTTCATTCCTTTTATTCCATAGTCGACTGTAGAAATAGAGTTGTCCAGTTTTAGTTTTCAAATGAACCTGTCCTAGAGTAGAGGGGTAGTACTTAAACCTTCAAGGGTTAGCTTGTTTCCTACCTAAGGGTAAGGAAAATAATTTCTAAGGGATGTGTCTACTATGTTGTTCAAGTTAGGACTCTAATTTTGAAACTCCCAATCTCGAATCAGTACAAGTAGTAAATGAATATTCAAATTTATTCCTCGAAGATCTTCCAAGAATTCCTCCCAAAAGGGAATTAGACTTCGGCATTGAATTTTTTCCTGATATTCAGCCCATATCTATTCGTCCATACAGAATGGTACCGTCAAAACTCAGAGAATTGAAAGAATAGTTGAAAAATCTCCTAGATAAGGGATTCATTAGTCCTAGTGTGTCCCCGTGGGGTGCACCAGTCTTATTCATGCACAAGAAAGATGGTTCTCTCAGAATGTGCATAGACTATCGTCACCTCAATAAGGTCACAGTCAAGAATAAGTATCCACTTCCAAGAATTGATAACTTGTTTGACCAACTTTAGGGTGCTGGCTATTTCTCTAAGATAGACCTCAGATCAGGCTATCATCATCTCAGAGTCAGAGAATATGATATTCCAAACGCAACCTTTCAAACTTAGTATGGTTACTTCGAATTCTTAGTCATGTCCTTTGGTCTTACCAATGCCCCAACAGCTTTCATGGACTTGATGAACCATGTGTTCAAGCAGTACTTGGACATGTTCATCATAGTCTTTATAGATAACATTCTTGTCTACTCCCGCAGTGAATGTGAACATGCAGACCACCTCAGAATAGTATTGTAGACCCTCAGGAATCATCAATTATTCTCCAAATTTAGTAAGTGAAAATTTTGGGTAAGGTTAGTAGCATTCCTTAGTCATATCATTTTCGGTGATGGCATTAGAGTTGATCCTCAAAAGACCAAAGTAGTAAGAAACTAGCCCAGACCCATCTCTCCATCAGATATTAGGAGTTTCATGGGTTTGTCTGGCTATTATAGATGGTTTTATGAGGGATTTTCTTCTATTACATCCCTATGTCCAAATTGACTTAGAAGAAAGTTAAATTTTAGTGGTCAGATTTATGCGAGAAGAGTTTTCAGGAATTGAAGACTCGACTCACCTCAGCTCCAGTTTTGACTCTTCCATATTGTCCAAATGGGTATGTTATGTATTATGATACATCCAGAGTAGGTTTGGATTGTGTCATCATGTAGTATGGTAAGGTCAGCCTATGCCTCCAGACAGCTTAATCCACATGAGAAGAACTATCCTGCTCATGATCTTGAGTTAGCAACAATAGTTTTTGCCTTAAAGATTTGGAGGCACTACTTGTATGGGGTACATGTAGATGTGTTAATAGATCATAAAAGTCTTCAGTATGTCTTCTCTCCGAAATACTTAAACCTTCATTAGAGAAGGTGGTTAGAGCTTTTAAAGGATTATGACACGAGTATCCTTTATCATCTACGCAAGGCCAATGTAGTGGTTGATGCCCTCAATATACTATCTATGGATAATGTTACTCACATTGAGGACAGTATGAAGAAATTAGCCCAGGAATTTCACCAGTTAGCCCAACTAGGTGTCTGCTTAGTTGATTCAGCAGAAGGTAGTATATGGGTTCAGAATAGTTCAGAATCATCTCTAGTTTCAGAAGTTAAGGAAAAACAAGATAGAGATCCCAGTCTAGTCAAGTTGAAAGAGTCAGTCAAAGATCAAAAAGTAGAGGTTTTCTCCTAAGAAAGAGTTGGTGTTTTTAATTGTCAGGGTCATTTGTGTGTACTAGGTGTTGATGACTTAAGACAGCAAATTCTTGTAGAAGCGCATGGTGCGCGTTACTCAATTTATCCAGGGGACACTAAGATGTACCGTGACTTGCGGGAGATATATTGGTGGAGTGGGATGAAGAGAGACATTGCATAGTTTATGGCTAAGTGCTCAACATGTTAGCAAGATATGATTGAGCATCAAAAGCCTAGTGGGTCCATGTAGGAGTTTGGTATTCCCACTTGGAAGTGGGAAGAAGTGAACATGGACTTTGTGATAGGTTTGCCTCATACTCGTTGTCAGCATGATTCAGTTAGGGTTATTGTAGATAGAATGACCAAGTCAGCTCATTTCCTTCCAGTCCATACTTCTTATTCAGCCAAGGCTTACGCCAAACTCTATATCATGGAGTTGTCAGATTGTACGGTGTTCCAGTATCTATTATCTCAGATAGGGGTACCCACTTTACCTCTTATTTCTGGAAAGAGTTCCAAAAAGGTCTTGGCACCTAAGTTCCTCTCAGTATAGCCTTCCATCCTCAGACATATGGTCAAGAAGAAAGGACCATTTAGACTTTAGAAGATATGCTGCGAGCATGTACAATTGATTTCAAGGGTAGTTGGGATAACCACTTGCCTTTGATCAAGTTTGCATACAACAACAACTATCATTCCAGTATTCAGATGGCTCCATTTGAAGCATTCTTCTCTAATTGGTTGGTTCAAAATTGGTGAGGTCGTAATTTTAGGGCCTGACTTGGTATTCGATGCCTTAGAGAAAGTTTAGTTAATCAGAGAAAGGCTCAAAATAGCTCAAAGATGATAGAAATCATACACAAATGTGCACAGAAAGGATCTTGAGTTTGAGATTGGTGATTATGTATATCTGAAAATCTCTCTCATTAAGGGAGTAAAGAGGTTCAGCAAGAAGGGAAAGCTCAGTCCCTGATATGTCGGTCCCTTCAAAATTCTCAGTCGCTTCTGAAAGTAGCTTATGAGATAGAGTTGCCTTTAGATCTAGCTTCAGTTCATCCAGTCTTTCATGTCTCCTTGCTTAAGAAGTGCATAGGTAACCCTGTAGATGTATTCCCTATTGAGGGCGTAGATATTCAGAACAGTCTCTCTTACGAAGAAATTCCAATCTAAATCTTTGACTATCAGACCCGCAGATTAAGGAACAAAGAAGTCTCTCTAGCCGAATTTCTTTGGCAGAATCAGTCCATTGAGGGAGCTACTTAGGAAGTAGAAGTAGACGTGCAGACAAAGTATCTTTACCTCTTCTCCGCAAACTCAAACTCAACCCAAGGTAATAGCTTTCGTTAATGTTTATTCAGTTTCATTTTCATTTTTGGGTCACAAACTTGATATTCAGTTCGACGCTCAAATTCCCATTATAAACTTGGTATCAAATACCATTGCATATTCAGTCATGTATTCATGCATCAAATATGCATGTATAAAATAATCAGCTTATTAGTAATCTCATTCATGTATTTCAGAATCAGTTACTCATACAGCAGATATGCATGTTTACTATGATACATTCAGCTTATTAGTCATGTTAGCCATGTAATCTGTTTCATTTATTCATGTTCAGTATGTACTTCAGCTTATCTTTTCTTTCATCTTAGTCAGTCTCATTTGAGGATGAATGTTCCTAAGGGGGAGATATTGTAAGACCCCAAAAAATTTCTAGCTTCATTCAGTCCTTTAAGCTTTTGATATGGTCTCAGGCTTAGAAAATTCTAGCTAAGTTTTAAGACTTAGTTTATTTTTCTCCTTTGAAAGTTGGAAATCTCATCTTACGACCTTAATGTCCTTTAATGGTCTATACTTTTTTAAATCATGATCAGGAAGGTCAATAGGTATTCCTGGCAAGTTGTAAATTTTTTAGACCGCGTTTAGACCAAGTTTGGAATCCAAAAACAGTGGACCAACGCAATCTTGGTGCACCGCATCACTTATCACATTGGTTAATATTGTTGCAGTTTGCCAGAGTGAAATTCCTGAGACACGGTGCGATAATGGTGCGATGCATCGAGTATCGCATCATACCAGCAATGCGCCGTATCGACAATCGCGCCGGTGCCTACTTTTCAGTCATTAAATAACCGTGTCCTTAAGGGTAATTAGGTCTTTTTCCCCCGACCTTCAGCCCTCAATACAAAAAATTTAGCCCCTTTTGGGCCAAATACATTCACTATTTGACAATTTCTCAAGAACAGGAAAACCCTAGGTGATTAACTTCAAATCAAGAACTCAGTCTTACCTCCATTAAGCTTCAAGAAATTTCCATCCAAGGTATGTAAAGTGTTCATCCAAGGGTCCCTTTCACCCTTAGAGTTCAAGAATCCTCCTTTAAGAAGTTGAATCATGATTTTTATGTTATGGGTTAGAATGTACCCATGTTAATGTTGTTGTGTGATTACAAGTTGAGACCTTTAATGATTGTCATGAATTTATGTGAACATGTGGGTTGAATTTCATCAAATTAAGTTGATTAATGTAGCCATGATGTAATTGTTTAATGCTAATGCCTAAGCCCAAGTATATGCATCCCATGTGTTTGATAAAATGCCCAAGTGATTAGAATTATGTTTTATAATCCTTTATTGATCTAAATGATAAACTTAAGCTATAATTATATGTTCAAAATGACTCCTATGCCTTAGATATGTCTTATAATGATTTGGTGGAATGCTCATGAGTATGGATTTGTGAAATTATGTTATGTTAGTATGTATTCCTATTCATGTGTAAGCTTATGACTTGTTAATGCTTCATGAGATCCCTCAATGATTGTATTATGAATTGTGGACTATGGTCATGTGTTCAAAGAAGTGTCATGTCTTCTCAGTTTCATGCTATCGAGTCCTGGGGGTATTTAATACCCGACAATTTAGCTATGTGCCTAGAGCCAGTATCAGTATTCAAGATACTCTCAGTCAAGACATGATTAGTAGAAATCAGTGAACTCAGTCTAGTTTAGTTCGGTTTAATCAGTTCAGTTTCTATTTAGTTGGGATTAGGATTCAGCACCGAGTGAATCCAAGGATGAGGGGACACACTGACAGCAGAGGGTGTGACCCTTAGAAGCAATCCTTGTGTTCTATAACTATGTAGCCAGCATCAGCTGAGACATCAACACTGATAGTTGAGGGTTAATGAGGTGGGTTAACATTGTCAGATAAGGGTATCACCATTCTCCTTAGGGGACACTATCAGATGAGGGTCACTCACAGCTTTTCTATACTAGTGTCGCGGTATTGACAACCTTCCAATTGGGGTAACAGATTGGACCCCAACTTAGTTATATTATCTTATTTAGGGCATGTAGATTAGACGACTACCTCCCACAGTCTCAGTCTCAGTCTTCAGAATAGAACTCAAATAGTTCTATAGATTTCAAGGCTGTCAGATACAGTTACCCTGCTCAGTACGAAACTCAGCTAGTGACATTAGAATTAGGACTGTCAGACACAGTCAACTCAGTTTTCAGTTATATCAGTAATTCATGTTATCAAAAAACTCACTATTCAGAATCCTTATGATTTTAGTTGTAGTTAAGTATTCATGCATGTATTCTCACGCAGTCATGTTCATATTACTCAGTCAGTTTTTAGTTCATTAATATGAACCCTTGCATTTAGCCTTACCTCATTTTGCGTACCAGTACAGTCACACGTACTGACACATATTTTTATTTTGCTCTATGGTTTTTTATACCATAGGTTAAGATGTACAAGCTCCAGAGCATCTTAAGGAGGTCAGACGTTCAGCAGGCCAACTAACAGTAAGTCCTCATCATCCGAAGATGTTATCTTATTTCATTTATTCATCATATTCAGTATTTATTAGATGGAGTTAGTTGGGGGATTGTCCCATCAAATCCTTATTCAGACAGTTTAGAGGATTTTAGACTTGATATTGAGACTTCAGTATTTTTAGTATTTATGTTCAGTTTTGGTATTGTCATACCATATTTTTAGTAGTGAACGTTATGGCCTTTCAGTCTATGTTTTTGCTTTTATGTTAATATAATTATTCAGTGCTCAGTTCCATATATCAGTCATGGGTTAGCCTGTTGTCCTTTGGGATTTCGAGCACCGTGTAGCGTCCGAGATACTAGACTCGGGGCATTACACTTTCATTCATAACCTATAAATGATTTCACTACAATAACTATCAATCATCCGCTCCTTGGATATTTCAGACAGATTCCAAATTATCATAACGAATCACTCATTTTTACAATCTTAGACTATCATCGTAAAAGGGATACGACCTTCACTCAAAGGTTACACAACTCTAACTACTTTCTTTACTCAAAAGTTGCATTCACTCTAACTTCTAAACTTCTGACTCCATATCACTAACTTTAGGTGGAAATTTTAGATACATAAATTTTCCCTTAAGAGTGATATTTGCAACAAAGCTGTTGAAGGGACTAAATACACTTTTTCCCTCGAGCTCAAATGCATGATTTATATAGATAGGGGTATACGCTTGAACCAAAACACTTTTATGAACTAATGGACTCCTCTCAAGTGCTTATACTATTTCATAACCATTTAATGAGTCAACTGAAAGGGACCATGTCATTAGGAATCTAGGCGTTTTGCACTTATATTGCCAAGATAATAAGTCATACCCCACAATATTAGAGCAAGGAAGAAATTTGAAAACTTTCATATGGACAACACTATTAAACGATCTAGAGTGTGAAAGAATGGGAAATAACTCCTAAAATCTCGGTATCCTCCTGATTATAAGTGTGGTGCATAAATTACTGATAATCAAAACTCTACTAGACATGGCTTTGTAATCACCCTAGGACCCTAAATCGTTATGTGATACCAAGGTTGTCTCGACCCGAGCCAAGACCTTAGGAGCAACGGGCCTCTCAAACCCCGAAGGTCCGAGAAACCCCTTAGCATACTATCATAAGCATAATTTATATGAAATAAAAGTGCAAAAGATATAATGAAATATAAGGAAAACATATAATCAGACTATGTCAACAAAGTCATGACAAAACAATAACCAATTGTCTAGGCAGGGCCGAGGCCCCTGTCTAGACCGCAAATTAAAATAAATAAACATATGAATAAAATGCCTTCCAAAAGATGGATGGCTTACCAACTCTGACATATACAAATGTTCTACTGATGTGATGGACCATGAGACCAAGACTCAGAACCTACATTATGAGACAATGTAGCCGTCCGACGAATATCAATACTTGAAATGTATTATATGCAGAACAATAAAAAATAACATATATTTCATAAATAATAATCAAGGTCTTGTGAAAAAAACTTAAAATAATGGAGATCTAAACACATGGGCACAGTTAAAAAGCTTCAATCAATCTAGCAAAAACATAGACAAAACTCTTTCTTTTACTTCTGAGTTAGATGGTATCCCTACACACATTATTCCCACGGGCTATATGGGTTCTCCATTAACTCGTCGGTCAGGATCTATGACACGACCTGTCCGGGGACCTTGTCGAAATGGGCGTCCCAAATTTGACCAAGATCAGAGATCACCCCATTACTCGACCCAAGCTCCATCATCCTGCCCTAAGTTAGCTGAATTTCAAGCATATAACAAGATAGTATAACAACTCACATGAAAACTCTGGGATAGGATCACAACCGTGACCGACCAAACCAAGTCCAACCACTAAACCATCCAACTATCCAACCGTTCCAAACCAAAGGCCATAAACCAGTCCATAACCAAAGAAATATCAAGACATAGTATAATCAATCCAAAAATATAATACGATGGAATAGTGAGAAATAACGTGATGCAGTGTCATACCACCAGCTTATTCTAATTCCAAGGACAACACCAATGCCGACCCCGCCCATACCAATCCTTAGTAGTACCAAAAAGCCTCTAACCAAAAAAGTTAAAATATTTGATTGGGACATGTCCCCAATCATGGCCAAAACCAATATCCAAAGGAAAATCAAAGTATGTAGGAATATCCATATCATGAAATGGAACATTTTGGAAAGATGGAAACTCACCTCGTCAATTTAAATGTTGAGTCAACCACTAAGTAGAAGGAGTAGAATGGTTGGTTCCTATATAATGTGAGTATACAACAACCAGTAGATGGGTTACCGAGTGATTGCTATCATGAACTCATGATAAGGATAAAATAATGTCATTTATAAAACCAATGAAAACTATCCTTAATAGATAAAACCATACATACATACATACATATATATAAATATATATAAAGGGAACTATGTTTAGCATGCACTTAAAACCTTTCCCTGGGTTGTGTAGTAATTTCAATCCTAAACCACCCACAAGCTATATGGGTTCAGCTCCTCCTACTGAAAGGGCCAATGCATGAAGCCTCATGACCGGAGAAAATAACCTGGGATGACTAGTACATACCCCAATATAAAGTGAGGCATTATGCATACGGTCACCAAGACCAACCTCATATCGACAAATATGAGTTTTCAGTTTTGGTCCCCCCCAGACCTCCACCTTCCACGGCTTCACAACACCTTCCTCTTTAATGCCCAATTGAAACCATTTCAAACCAACCAAACCATTATCAATTTATTAACCAAGGCCATTAATAGTGGTATCGTCATACCAATCAATAACTTGCAAGTATTGTACATAGCCAAGCATTTATGGATTAAGGGACTTTCAAGTGCCTTTCCATTTACCATATCAAACCACTTAGGGATTACCATGTACCCTACAAACATTACCATTTAGTCTTTTTCCTTTTCAAAGCATTTAAGCCATTTGAGTTCATTTACCAAGTTTAAAACAAGCAAGAGTTCCATTAAAAATACCTTAATTCAATGAAAAAAATCCTAATAAGCATTTTGTCAAACGCTTTGGGGGTATAATGTAACCAAAACCAATTCCAATTACCATTTAACTAGTCCCATGCAATCCAAGCATTCAAAACCATCATTAATGCATATAAAACGTAATTAAAAATATGAGAAACCATGACTAATCATTTATAATCAAAACCCCCAAATCATATTTGAAAACCAAAAACATACAGTAATGAAATCATGAAAACCAATAGTAAAAACCATAACATTAGTTGTAACTAACAATGAGGGAAGAGAACATGCATTAATCGACAAAGTAGGTGGAGAGTCCAAAAAGATCCCCAAATTGTTTCTCAAGATGAAACCCTCGCTTCCCTTTCCCAAAAGCTCTTGAGAGGATTATAGAGTGTTTAGGAAGAGTTTCTAAGTGTTAATGAATAGAAAATAGGGAAAATACTCTCCCAATTAGGTTAGAAGTTGTGGGATCCTATTAGGTTAAGTGGGAAATGTCTAGAACACTCCCACTTAAGTTACACAAAAATCCCATCACAGGGATACGATTGACCCATACGAGTCATACCTTTCATTACGAGTGGTACCCATCACTCATATCTAAGCCTCAGTCCTTGGACCCAACACTGTCCAATATACGAATAATACAACCCAAATCGTATCAATAGAATACGATTCTTTCCTTCAAACCATACGCCTGGCTATATAGGAAATACTAAGAGAATTAAACACTACCCACCTTACGAGTGTATGATACGACTCGTATCCTGTCTTACGGCTCCAAATGAGCCACTCGTATTCAGACCCAACTTAAGTTACCAAGTCCAAGGTTAAGTGAAGGAAAACACAAACCATACGATTTGTATTCCAACCTTACAACTTGTACAACCTAAATCATACCTATTCCAGAGACCAAATCCATCCCACCAATCAACATTGGTCAGCATATGACTGGTCCTATCATAGGTAACACCTTTAGGAATACCTTATCCCTAACCTCAAACTCCAAGTATCTATGCCTAATATCCGCATAAGACTTTTGGCGGATTTGGGCAACCTTAAGTCTATCCTCAATCACCTTTACTTTCTCCATAGCTTGGTAAACCAAATTCAGATAAAACATATTCTCCTTACCAAACTCAAACCAACCGATAGGAGATCTACACCTCCTACCATATAATGCCTTAAAAGGGGCCATACCAATACTAGAATAATAGCTGTTGTTATAAGCAAACTCGACCAAAGGTAGATTATTAACCCAATTTCCACCATAATCAGCCATGTATGCCCGAAGCATATTATCCAATGTCTGAATAGTTCTATCTACTTACCCATCCAACTACGAATGAAAAGCAGTACTCAAACTAACCTTAGTCCCCAACCCTTTCTGGAAAGAATGCCAAAAGAGAGATGTAAACTACGTACCAAGATAAAAAATAATCAAAATATGCACCACATTCAACTTTAAAATCTCCTAAAGATATAGCTTTGCACAATCCTCCATCGAAAAGGAAGTTCTCACTGGCAGAAAGTGAGCAGACTTTTTTATCCTATCCACGATGACCCAAATCAAATCAAAATGATTCTACTACCAAGGAACATAGGTAACAAAATCCATATTGGTCATCTCTTATTTCCATTCGGGCAAGTCAATTTATTAATACAACCCACCAGGACTCATCTGCTCAACTTAATCTTGCTAACACACTATATTTGGCCACGAAATCAACTGCATCCCTCTTTTTATCATTCCATCAATAGTTCTCATTGACATCATGATACATCTTAGCCGAGCTAGGATGAACAAAATAGCGTGACTCATACGCTTTAATTAAAATCATTTACTGCAAATTATCGATATCAGGAATGCATAACCTCCCTTAGTTGTAACGTACCATCACTACTAATCGCACCACCACCTTTTTACCACTAATATCACTCTTGATTTTCATCAAGATGGAATCTAGCACTTATTTCTCCTTAGTCTCAGCACCAAGAGATGACCAAACCACTTTTGCACCACCACACCACCATTTTTAGAGTTCAAGAGATGAACTCCAAGATTTTCCAAGCGATAAATATCCTACAACAACTCTTGCTTTCCTTCCTCTACATAGGCCAAACTCTCTATGGAAAACCTGCTAAGAGCATCAGTAACCATGTTAGCCTTACGTGGGTGGTAGTGAAAGACTCATATCATAGTTCTCGAGAAGCTCAAGCCATCTCCTGTGCCAGAGATTTAGCTTCTTCTTAGTGAACACATACTATAAACTCTTATGATTAGAAAAGATATCCACGTGAACACCATAAAGATAATGCCATTAAATTTTCAAAGCAAACACAACCACCAACAGCTCCAAGTCATGAATAGGATAATTCCTCTTATGCACCTTTAACTTCTTGGAAGCATAGGCAATCACCTTCCCATACTGCATCATAATAAACTACGAACTCATCATTGCCTTCTGGCAGGGTTAGAATTGTAGCTGAAGTTAACATATCCTTTAACTTCTCAAAACTCCCCTTACAAGTATCTGACTAGGAAAACTTGACCTTCTTCTGAGTCTACTTAGTCAAAGGAGCATCTATTGCCAAAAAGCTTTCCATGAACCACCTATAATACCCAGCTAAACCCAAGAAGCTCTAGATATCATATGGAGTCATGGGTCTAGGCCACCTTTTAACCACAGTAACCTTTTGAGGATCCACCATTATCTCTTTGCCAGAAATAATATGACCCAAGAAAGTTACAGCATTCAACCAAAACTCACACTTAGAGAACTTGGCATACAACTGTTGTTCCTTCAAGGTCTAGAACAACACATGGAGGTGATTAGCATGATCCACCTCGCTCTTTAAATAAACCAAAATGTCATTAATAAATATAATTACAAAGAGATCCAAATATTGCCTAAAAACTCTATTCATTAGATCCATAAATGTCATCGGGACATTAGTTAATCAAAATGACATCACCAATAATTTATAATGCCCATGCCAAGTACAAAAGTTGTATAAGGGATATCGACCTCCCTAATCTTAAGATGATGGTACCCCGACCAAAGTTCTATCTTAGAAAAGAACCTAGCACCTTAGAACTGATCAAATATATCATCTATCCGTAGAAGAGGATACTTGGTCTTGATCGTTGCCTTATTCAATTGCCTGTAGTTAATGTATATTCGAAGGGAACCATCTTTCTTGTGCACAAACAACACTGGTACACCCTATGGAGAAATACTAGGACAAATAAACCCCTTGTCCAGAAGATCCTTAAGTTGCTCCTTGAGTTTCATAAACTCAGCTGGAGCCATTCTATAAGGAGGAATAGATATTGGATGAGTGTACAGAAGCAAATCAATACCAAACTCAATTTCTATATCTAGAGAAACACCAGAAATATCATCCGAAAAGACCTCTAGAAATTTGTTAACCACTAAAATTAACTTTAAAGAAGGACGTTCTGAGCTAGAATCTTTAACTCAGACTAAGTGATAAAGACACCCTTTAGAAATTAACCTCTAAGGTCTAAGATAAGAAATAAACTTTCCCCTAGGAGCCAGAGAACCACCCTTCCATTCTATAGCCGGCTCACTAGGAAGCCTAAAGATAACCTTCTGGGCTCGACAGTCTAAGGATACATGATAGGAGTGTAACCAATTCATACCTAAAATACTATCAAAATCCACCATTCCTGATTCAAACAGATCCACCAGGGTCTATTTGTCACCAATAGATACCACACCCCCCCATAGACTCTTTTAGTACTAACTGAGTCACCTACTGGGGTATAAATAGAAAAAAGATCTGAAATAACTTCTAGATTGAAACCAAAATATAAATCCACATAAGGAGTCACATAATAGAGAGTGGACCCCAAATCAAACAAATAATATATATCATGATAAAAGAGTTGTAACGTACCAATAACGATATCAGGTAATGCCTCAAATTCCTATTGGGATGGCAAAGTATACAATCTGTTCTGACCAACACTAGAACAAGGAGCAATAACAAAAGAAGATGTAATACCACCAGGTGTAGGAGCAAAACATAAATCCATAGAACCTTGTTCATCCACATAGCGGCCTTATTAACTGAATAATCCCTGAGATAATGACCTGGTTGGCCACACTTTAAACATTTGTCCCTTCCTTTATCGCAATAACCCCGATAAGGTCAACTATAGAACTGACAAGGAGGGCATGAAGAATTTAATGACCTCTACTCGCCTGAGATTTGGAACTATGTGCCTTAAAATTATCACCACCTGAATGACGCCAGTCATCCGACTGCTTTGGGTAAGGGACACCAGCAGTAGAGAAGAAAACAAAACTCCCCCACTTTTTTTTTTCCATTTACCACCATCTCGACCACACTAATACTGAGAACCTCCCTAGTAAGAAAACCTGCTCCTCTTACCCTATCTATCTCCAAACTCCTCCTGCCTTTTCTTCCCATCCTTCACTTATTGCATATGAATAGTCAGCCTAGAAATGTCCATATCCTTAATGAGCAAAGTAGTCTTGTTCTCTAAGATCAAATCTTGATTTAACACAGAAGAAAACTTCCTCATTCTCTCTCTCATGTTATCCACCAAATTAAGAGCACACTTTGACAACTGATGGAACTTTAAGGCATATTCCTTGATAGTCACTCTCCCCTTCTTGAGATTCACAAAATCCTCTATCTTTGCCTCCCTCAACTCCTGAGGAAAGAAATGATCCAAAAAGGAATTAGAAAAGGCCTCCCACAACATTGATTCCTCCAAATTACCCCTATCCCTGTCCCACTCTTCAAACCACTGGTATGTAACATCTTTAAGTTAATAACCTGTAAAGTTTAACCCTTCTATATTAGTTGTCTGCATTACTCAAAATATCTTTTCCATTTCATCCAAGAAGCCTATGGATCCCCCTCTACCTTTACTCTAATAAAAGTAAGAGGACCGATCTTCATAATCAGCCAACCCTTACAGCCTCAACAGATAACCCACTAGATATATCCCACTTAACCTGAGTAGTAAATAACTGAGCAATAACATGAATAAATTGATAATATTCCATATTCATCATATTACCCTAAGGGGCCTGAGAAAAACTGGTAGGATTAGGAGGAACCCCAACACCATCAGGAATAGACCCCTGAGATCGAAGATGAATTTAAGATAAAGGATGTACCGCTTCAGCATTGTCCCCAAATGGGATAGAAGAATTTTCTTGTGTTCCAGATCTATAAGGCATGATCTTGAAAATGTACAAACAAGGATTAGAGAAGATTTCAGGACTTTATTCTCCAATCTTGATAATAGAATACCAAGCAAGTGAAACATTCCTAAATATGTTGTAGCCTCTCCCTTATGAGTGTCGCATGTTACACACCCCTAAAAGACACTCTACTTGACACGGCTTTGTGGACTCAAAATTAACCATAAACCTAAAAATCTGATACCAAGTTGATGCAACCCGACTGGATGCCTTGTTGTATTGGGCATCCTAAATCTGACTGGGACCAAAGAATACCCCCATTACCTGACCCAACCTCCATCCGCCTACCCTAAGCTGGCTGAATTTTAAGTATATAACAAAATAGTTTAACAGATCATATGAAGAATTTGGGATAGGATTATGACCGTGATCGACCCAACTGAGTACAACCAACCAACCATCCAATCATACCAAACTTTCTACAAACCAAGCCATAACCAAACAAATATCAAGACATAGTATATCAATCCCAAAATATAATACTATAGAACAATGAGAAATTATGTGACATGGTGTTAGCCCACTAGCTTATTCCAATTCCAAGACCCAACACCAGTACATATCCTACCCATACAAACCCATAGTAGTGCCATCAAGTATCACAACCCAAACTAGGTCCTGGCCGTAATGGACATCCCGAACCTTAAAGGCCCGAACGTCCTACTTTATCTAATATGGTAATCATACACAACATTCATATGGTAAAATAAAATGTGGAATTATGATCTAATATGGAAACATGGTCATACTATAGATTCTAATTTAACAATGTAGAATGAAAATCGAAACAACTAAACAACTTTTGGAACAGTCTGCAAAATCTCTACTATATGATCTAAAGATAAATGTCAAAAAAGCTTGGACAAGGCCCCCAATAGACCAAAACCATAACTGATAATAAATGTCTAAAAATAACTATTTTTCTGAAATATAGAAGGCTTACCGACTAGACTCTACACTTCTGTCTGAAGCAATTTATTGCTTATTAGGACCCCTAGACTGTGCCTTAGAACCTGGTAGGTAGGGGGGCAATACAGATGTACTAGTATGCAGAGTAATCCAAAATAAAGTTTTTAATATAAATAAAATAGTTGAGAGCTAGTCATAAAATATCACATACGATATAAATTCCAAAACACATGGGCACCTTTGATAATCATAAAACTTTTTTGTTAATGCAGCCTCTGATCTTTGTATTACTTCTGAGTTAGGTGGCACTTCCCTACAAGTTTGATATTCTATGTGATATATGGAATCCATCATTGACTCATCAGGGAATCCCCCAACTCAAGTGTGTCGCAAGGGTTAGAGTGTCTGAGTCTGATATGCCACAGGGCACTAGGCCAACATATATAATATACCTGGATCGGCAAATCACGATTTTGGGTAATGAGTTATCTAAACTCGTTCCTTCTTTGAGGAACCACCTAAGCTCTCTTTATGCCCAATTGTAGTTTGTTCAGAAACATACACCATTCTAGTTTAAAAATATGAAAAATCTGATTTCAAATATGCATTTTATTCTATTCTAAATTAACATGGCATTATCTGAGTAAGTGTCGTCACACCAAGACTTGCAAGTCCTATTTCTGAGCCACAATGAATCATGTATGATTTTTTCATGAAAATTCAATTCAGAATACCCAAACATGCAAATAGTATAAGAGATTTTATGTTTTGGAAGCATAAGTCAAAATAATACGAAGATTATCATTCTTTCAATAACAATGTGGTAGTTCTGAAAACTTTGTCAAACCATGCAACTCTTTTCCTTATATATACATATTCAATATTTATAAGTACAAACAACCCTCTCTTTATAATTCAAAAATTATATTCAAGTTAAATTAATAATCAAGACATTTCATACCATGCTTTTCAAGATGCATTTCAAAATAATTCATATCATATGAAAGATGAGAAAATCATAACAAGATAGAGATTCATTATAATTCATGCTCTCAATTAAATATCTATCCTTAAACACATTCATACATATATATAGAATTTTAAATCAATTTGAGGAAAGGCGTAAAGACCAAAACAATGTCATTGAGACTTCTAAAAAATAATTATGAATCATAAATCTAAAACCCGTTTTCTTACAATCATGATTTCTATGCCCATGAGATTTTTAGGAAAACCCCATGTACCTTAATTTAGGAGTTTGATGAATGATTCTTGAAGCCTAGGTTTGGGGATTCCAAATCTTCAATTTATTTTGAAAACCCATGGTTTAATCTATAGTTATTTGGGTTTTTTGTTTAAAACCCTAGAGAGTGTTCTTCAGTAATTTGGATGATTGTGAATATATTCTGGTGTCTTTGGGATTAAATTTCATGTTTAAGCTGATAAGGGGGTGGAAAATACTTAATGTACCCTTAATAAGAAGGAATAAAAATATAACTGGGAGCTCTATTTTATAGGCCACTGTGATGCACCACAATCGCGGTGGCTCACTAGATATTGACTAATGGTATTCTTAGGGTCACCACAACGTGGAGCCATCGCGTTGTCCCACTGGTTGGGACCTGGAGCTTCAGCGTGATGTGCCATAATCGTGCTAGGCAACTGGAGTTTGACAATTGTCGAATAGACCCCATCCACAATGTGCCAAGCACAAAAATGATGGTGTTTTATGATTAGGACTTAAATTAGCCATAACTTTTTGCCCGGGTATTAGATTTGGGCAAATTTTATATTGATCATGTGTGAGCAAATGTTAACACATTTGAAGCTTTTAACTCTAAATAATTGTGAGATCTTAAGCATCTTTTGTTATTTTTGATTGCTTTTAATGTGTTAATACAGATACAAGTGATCGGGGAGGATTGGTCATTATCTAGGAGACATTAACTATGAGAACAGAGGGACGTACATGGCTCTCTTTCATTAATTATTCTTCTTGTTTCTTATCAACTATTTTTGGTCTTCCACCTTGTGATTAAATTGAAGGAACTACTTGCTGTTTTTCATCCATTCGTAAGTTGATCCATATCATCATGAATTCAAATTGTTATTTTGTTCATCAAATCATGAGAGGCTGATTTCATTAGCTGGATTTATGGGATCCATGGATTAGGGTTTGATAAGATGCTAGGTGTTTAATGAATTAGAGAAGTAGAACATCTTGAAATTCTGTTGTTTTAACTGAAATCTAGTGGTTGCAAACATTAGATTATGCCTTAGGTTTTATTTTCTTCTAATCGAGGAATAGACTAGAGGTCGTGAATTATCAACAGGGACTCGGAAGCTACCAACCTTCTGTTTAATAATTGATGCTGTAACTGGATTAATTTACCTGAGATAAATCCTATTGGAAATAGATAAGTTATCTAAGTTTGAGAGAATTAGATAATAAATTGTCTGGTGAGGTCGAGAGATAAGTCAGAAAGTATCATAGTCAAGGATAGTCGGATGTTCTATGTACTTTAAGAATCCCAATTATTACCTAGTACCTATCAACTCCCAAAAGCCATGGTGAACATAACTCTGGTTTCCTCTTGATATTGATTACAACACTAAAATATTGAAAGTGATAATTGACTATCTGTGAACCTAAAACCCCCATTTTATCTTTTTATATTGATTGTTTGAATTTAACTTATAACTTTAGTTTCAAACTAGTTTCATTGCCACTCACATTGTTCCTTATGGGATTTGACCCTAACCAAGTTGGGTTTTATATTGACAACGATCGCTTATACCCATTCAAGAGTGTAATTTGAGCGTTATCAATCGATGGAAAGCTCATTCAATTTCCCACTTGATAAAAATATGAAATTTGGGAAATTATATATGGTTTAAACTTTACTCACTTTAGAAGTAAAAAATAAGACTAAGTCTCTTTGATACCATTCTAGTCATTTAACTCTAAGAGCATATTACCACGAGCTAAGGCATTCATGATGTGGGGCATTACATTATCCCTCCTTTGGATCATTTGTCCCGGAATGATGATGTGGAACACACATAAACATGATTTAAGGTATACTAAGACCGTAAAAGAATAAGGAAAGGATTGTACCTTCCATTTCGTCATTCACCAGATTAAACAGGTTTGGGTATCTTGCTCTCATATCATTTTATGATTCCCAACTTGCTTCTTCAACTTTCTATTTTTTCCACAATACCTTAACCAACACTATCTCTTTGCTCCTCAACTGCCGAACTTGGCGATCTAAGATTGCAATAGGATCCTCTTTATATGCTAATGAGTCTGTCACCTTGATCTCCAAAACTGAGAAGAGAATTGCGTACCTCGGTCAGATATGATGGATATAGGCTCTCCATGCAAGTGGAATATTTCTTCAATGTAAAGCATAGTATAATCATCTCCCGAGTAGTTGGTCCTCACAGGCAGAAAATGTACTGACTTGGTCAGCCTGTCAACAATCACCTAAATAGAATCATACTAGTTTCGGGACCTCCGAAGTCCCGTAATAAAGGCCATATTGATCATCTCCCACTTGCACAATGGAAAAGCTATCTCTTAGGACGTACCATCTGGCCTCATATGTTCTACTTTAACTTATTGGTAGTTCAAACACTTGGAAACATAATTAGCCACATCGCGCTTCATATTTTTCCACCAATATAAGGTCTTTAGATCAGGTACATCTTAGTAGAGCTCGGGTGAACAACATACCTCGATATGTGAGCTTTGTCAAGGATTCTTTTTCGTTACCCATCTACATCTGGCACACATAGTCGACCCTGATATCTTAAAATACCATCACCACCTATTTTAAAAGACATCACCTTCTACTGACCCATATCTTTCTTGATCTACATTAAGATAGGATCTTCAACCTACTTCTCTTTAACTTCTGCATAAAGGAAAGATTTAGCTACCTCATTAACAACAACTCCCCCATCTTTGGAATCCAAGAGTCATACTCCTAGATTTTCAAGTCAGTGAATATCCTTCATCATCTCCCTCTTTCCTTTTTCAATATAAGAAAGACTACCCATAGACAACTTATTGAGGGCATCGGCTACCAAATTTTCCTTGCCCAAATGGTAGTGCAGGATTATGTCATAATCCTTTAAAAGCTCCAACCAATGCCTTTTCCTAAGCTTAAAATCTTACTATGAGAAAACATATTGTAAACTCTTGTGGTTAGTACATATATCAATATGTACCCCATAGAGATAATACCGCCACATTTTAAGCGCAAACACCACACCTGCTAACTCCAAGTCATGGGTGGGGTAATTTCTCTCATGCACCTTTTATTGCTTAGATTCATAGTCCACCACCTTACCATTCTTCATAATTACACACTCGAGTCCCACACGGGACGTATCACATTACACAACAAACCCCTCCGTACTTTTAGGAAAATTCAAAATAGAATCAGTCGTCAACTTATCTTTTAACTTCTCAAAGCTATTCTCACAGGAATCAGACCACACGAACTTCACCTTTATCTAAGTCAACTTAGTAAGTGGTGCAACTATGGAAGAAAAAATCTCTACAAATCTTCTATAATACCCTACCAAACCCAAGAAGCTTCGAATATCGGTTGGAGTCGTGGGTCTGGGCCATTTTTCATTGCCTCAATCTTTTGGGAATCAACCTTAATCCTGTCAGTAGACACGATATTCCCCAAAAAATCAATAGCATTAAGACAGAAGTCGCACTTGGAAAATATTGCATACAACTTATGATCTTTGATAATATATAGGATGATTTGGAGGTGATTGGCATGGTCCTCCTCACTCTTATAATAAATCAGAATATCATCAATGAAAACTATAACAAACAGATCTAGAAACGGATGGAACACCCTGTTCATAATATCCATGAAAGCTGCAGGGGCATTAGTCAACCTAAAAGACATGATTAGGAATTTGTAATGGTTGTATCTGGTTCGGAAAGCTATTTTTGGAATGTCTAACTCTCTAACTTTTAACTGATGGTATCCCGAATGAAGGTCTATCTTTGAAAAATATTTAACACCCTAAAGTTGGTCAAAGAGATATCAATCCTAGGAAGAAGATATTTATTTTTAATAATGACCTTATTTAGCTGGTGGTAATCTACGCACATATGCAGGGAACCTTCTTTTTTTCGCATGAAAAGTATAGGTGCACCCCAGGGATAAACACTGGGACTTATAAAAACATTGTATAGAAGGTCTGCTAGCTGTTCTTTCAACTCTTTCAGTTCTACAGAAGCCATTCTATATAGCGGAATAGAAATAGGATGGGTGTCTGGCAACAAACCAATACCAAAATCTATCTCTATACCGGGTGGTATTCCAAGGAGATCATCTGGAAAGACTTCTGGAAACTCATTTACCACAGGGAATGACTAGAGAGGAAGACTTTTGGTATTAGAATCTTTAACCCAAATAAGATTAAACAAACAACTATTGGACATAAGTTTACAGGCTGTGAGATAAGATATAAAGTTCCCTCTAGGCGCTAAAAACTTCCCCTCCCATTCTATCACTGGTTTATTTGAAAAAGAAAAGGTGACCCTACGGGTTCTACAATTTAATGTGGCATAGCACAAATGAAGCCATCCCATCCCTAGGATAGCATCAAAATCAATTATATCATGGTAAAGGGTTTGTAACATACTGGTGACTACGTCTTGCAAGGCTTCCACCTCCTGGTGGTTGGATAACATATACATCCGATTACAACCACTCCCAGCAACTGAGGTAGTGCCCTTTTGAGGCGGTGGTGGTGCGGAAGAATTTGCTTGAGATTTAGCCCCACCAATAATCCTTCTAGATGAAGGACCATTTCTCTGAAAATGACCTGACTAACCACATGAATAGCATACCAGCTAACCCAGCTGACACCATCCTGGATGATGCCTACCGCAGGTCTCACACCATAGAAACATATGATGTTGCTGAGCTATTCTTCCTTGTGACTAGGTATCCTGAGCTCTGGATCCATGATTAGTTTGGAAACTCTGAGTTCATTGGTCTAATAGAGGTCTGGGCCCTGGGGCGCTGGCTGCATACTGAGCGTTACCCCAATTCTTCTTCTTCTGCCATTTATTTTCCCAATTACCACTTTGTGGCTGTCTGTGGTTCTAATTCATTATTCTGGCTCTCTTTGCTTTTCTGTCATTCTCCCTATATTCAACAATTCTCTTCTTCTGCTCCTCCACCCACTACATATACATTGACAGCCTAGAGAAGTCCATGTCCCTATTCAGCATAGTCCCCTTACATTAAGAACTAAGTCATTTGAAAGGTCCAACGTAAATTTTCTCATTCGGGCTCTCATATTAGCACCTATCTCTAGAGAATAATGAGCCATTTATTTGAACGTTAGATTTTACTCCTTGACACTCATCTTTCCTTGCTTAAGGATCATAAACTCCTCAGCTTTGGCCTCTCTCAACTCAAGGGGAAAGAATCGATCAAGGAAGGCTTCCACGAACTCGCCCCACACCGTGGGCTCAGCATTCTCATCATTAGAATCCTCCTACTCATTATACCACTAGTTCACATTTTCTTTAAGATGGTAATCTACAAATTACACCCCCTCCACCTCATCTATATGCATCACCTTGAAGATCTTCTCCATCTCATCCACAAACTCCTGTGGATCCTTTCCTACCTTGTGCCTGAATACTTGGGCAGGCTCATTATCATGAACTGACCCACCCTAGTAGCCACAAATATGACCGATGTAGACCCAAAATCTTCCAACCATTGAGTCTGTGTGGCTACCAACTGTGAAAACATGTGAATTAACTGTCTGAATTCTGCATTAGATACCTCTCTCGCGCGAGGCTGAGTGCGGCTAGTCCCCATTTGGGGAGCTCTGGGGGCCCTAGTTGGGATGGTCTAAGTAATTGGTATTCCCATAGTAGCATCAATCTTTGGTGTCGGGGCTTTATTTCGAGTCTTTATCCCATTAGGGGATGGACCTCATCTGTCTGTGCATTCTGATCGATAGTACGATAGGGAGGCATGATTGTTTTTCTAAAATGTAAGAGATCATTGATTAGGGGATAATTTAGACTCTAAAGTACGAACTAAACCACAAAGAAAAGAAATATTCCTAAACGCCTTGTAGCCTCCTGTTCATAAGTATGGTGCGGTACAAGCCCACAAATAAGATTCTGCCCGACGTGATTTCACAGATACCTTGGGACCATAAACCATGCTCTGATACTAATTTTGTCATGACCTGAACTAAGGCCGGGCCGTAACGGACATCCCAAAACCTAAAGGCCCGAACGTTCTATTCTCTCTGATCTGGTAATCATGTACAACATTCATATAGTAAAAAAAATGTAGAATTATGATCTAATACGGAAACATGGTCTTACTCTGGATTCCAGTTTAATAATATGGAATGAAATCTAAAAACAACTAAACAACTTCTAGAACAGTTTGCGAAATCTCTACTATATGATATAAAGATAATTGTCTAAAAATCTGGGACAAGGCCCCAGTAAACCAAAAACATAACTGATAATAAATGTATGAAAATTACAAGGCCTTCTAAAATATAGAAGGCTCACCGACCAGACCCTGCACTTCTATCTGAAAAAATTTACTGCTTATCAGAACCCCTAGACTGGCCTCAGAACCTAGAAGGTAAGGGGGTCAATACAGATGTACTGGTACGTAGAGAAATCCAAAATAAAGCTTTTAATATAAATAAAATAGTTGAGAGCTAGTAATAAAACATCACATACGATATAAATTCCAAAAACAGGGGCATCTTTGATAATCATAAAACTTTTCTGTCAATGTAGCCTTTGATCTTTGTATTACTTCTGAGTTAGGTGACATTCCCCTACAAGTCTGATATTCCATGGGCTATATGGAATCCGCCATTGACTAGGCAAGGAATCCCCCAACCCAAGTGTTTCGCAAGGGTTGGAGTGTCTGAGTCTGATACACCACAGGGCACTAGGCCAGCGTATATAATATACCGGGATCGACAAATCACGGTTTTAGGCAATGAGTTGTCTGAACTCGTGCCTTCTTCGGGGAACCACCTAAGCTCTCTTTATGCCCAATTTTAGTTTGTGATGAAACATCCACCATTCTAGTTTCAAAATCTGAAAAATCTGATTTCAAACATGCATTCTATTCTGTTCTGAATTAACATGGAATTATCTGAGTTGGTGTCATCACACCAAGACTTGTAAGTCCTATTTTTGAGTCATAATGCATCATGCATGATTCTTTCATCAAAACTCAATTCAGACCACCCAAAAATGTAAATAGTATAAGAGATTTTATGTTCCGAAAGAACAAGTAAAAACTATAGGAAGATTATCATTCTTTCATTAACAATGTGGTGGTTCTGAAATCTTTGTCAAACCATGCAACTCTTTCCCTTAGATATTCATATTCAATATTTATCAATACAAACAACCCTCTCTTTTGAATTCACAAATCATATTCAAGTCGTAGTAATAATGAAGACATTTCATACTATGCTTTTCAAGTGTATTTCATAACAATTCATATCATATGAAAGAATGGAAAATCATAACAGGAGAGGAATTCATTATAATTCATGCCCTCAATTGAATATTCATCCTAAAACACATGCATACATATATATAGAATTTCAAATCAATTTGGGGAAAGTCCTAAAGATAAAAACAATGTCATTGAAACATCTAAAACATGATTATAAATCATAAATCTAAAACCATTTTTCTTAAAATCATGATTTCTATGCCTATGAGATTTTTAGGAAAACCCCACATACATCAATTTAGGAGTTTGATGAATGATTCTTGAAGCCTACGGTTTGGGGATTCCAAATCTTCAATTTGTTTCGAAAACCCACGGTTGAATCTTGAGTTATTTGGGTTTTTAGTTTGAAACCCTAGATAGTGTTCTTGAGTAATTTGGATAATTGTGAATGTATTCCAGTGTCTTTAGGATTAAATCTCATGTTTAAGCTGATAAGGGGGTGGAAAATACCTAATATACCCTTAATGAGATGGAATAAAAATATAACTGGGATCCCGAATTTATGGGCCAGCATGACGCGCCACAATCGTGGTGACTAACTGGAAATTGATGAATAGGATTCTTAGGATCACCGCAACGTGGAGCCATCGCGTTTTCCCATTGGTTGGGACCTGAAGCTTCAGTGAAACATACCACAATCGTGCTAGGCTACTAGAATTTGACAATTCTTAAATAAACCCCCTCCACGACGCACCAAGCACCAAAATGACAGTGTTTTACGACTAGTACCTAAATTAGCCATAACTTCTTGCCCGGGTATTGGATTTGGGTGAATCTTATATCAACAAAAAGCTCATTTAATTTCCCACATGATAAAAATTTGAAATTTGGGAAATTATATATGGTTTAAACTTAACTCACTTTAGAATTCAAAAATGAGACTAAGTCTCTTTGACACCATTCTAGTCGTTTAACTCTAAGAGGATATTACAATGAGCTAACGCAGGCATTACACAAAGCCTCTAACCAAAAAAGTCAAAATAACCAGTTGGGACATGCACCTATCCATGGCCAAAGCTAATAAACAAAGTAAAATCAAAGTATGTAGTAATATCCATATCATGAGATGGAGCCTTCCGAAAAGATGGAAGCTCACCACTTTAATCCAAATGCTAATACCTAGTCAAACACTATGTAGGAAGAGTAGAACAGTGGGTTCCTGCATAGCATAGGTTTGCAACCACCAGTAGATAGGTTAGCAAGTTATTGCTACCATCAATTCAGGATAAGAAAATAATACCATTTATAAAACCAAGTAAAACCATCCATAATGCATACGCCCCCCATATATATATAGATATATATTCATGCCAGGAAAGGGAACCGTGTTTATCATACACGTAAAACCTTTACCTGGGTTGTGTAGCAATTGCATTTCTAAATCATCCATAGGCTATATGGGTTTAGCTCAACCTACTAAAAAGGCCCCAGTGCATGAAGCCGCATGATCAGAGAAATAAGCTAGGATGACTAGTACATCCCCCAATGTAAAGTGTGACAATATGTACACGATCACCAAGACCAATCTCATATCAGTAAATATGAGTTTACAATTTTGGTCCCCTCGAACCTCCACCTTCTACGGTTTTGCTACACCTCCCTCTTTGATGCCCAATTAAAACCATTTCAAACCAACCAAATCATTATGCATTTATTAACAAAGGCCATCAATAGTTTTACCAACCAATAACTTGCACGTATTGTCCATAGCCTACCATTTATGGATTAAGGGGAATTTTAAGTGACTTTCCATTTACCATATCAAACAACTTGGGGATCACCATGTACCCCACAAATATTACCATTTGGAATATTACCTTTTTAAAGCATTTAAGCTATTTGAGTTTCTTTACCAAGTTTAAAATAAGCAAGAGTTCCATTAAAATACCTTAATGCAATAAAAACATCCTTATAAGCATTTTTCAAACACTTTAGGGGCATGATATAACCAAAACCATTTCCAAGTACCATTTAACCATTTCCATGAAATCAATGCATACAAAACCACCATTAATGCATATAAATCATAATTAAAACAATGAGAAACCATGACCAACCATTTATAAACAAAACCCCCAAATTATATTTGAAAACCAAAAGCAAACAATAATGAAATCATGAAAACCAATAGTAAAAACTATGCCTTTAGTTGGAACTAGCAATGAGGGAAGAGAATATGCCTTAATTGACAAAGTATATGGAGAGAAATCACCAACAAAATCCCCAAATTGGTCCTTAAGATGAAACTCTAGCTTCCCTTTCGTAAAATCTCTTGAGAGGATTATAAAGTGTTTAGGAAGAGTTGCTAACTGTTAATGAATAAAATAATAGGGAAAATACTCTCCCAAATAGGATAGAAGTCATGGGGTCCTATAAGGTTAAGTGGGAAAATATCCAGAATACCCTTACTTAAGTTGTACAAAAATCCTGATGCAAGGATACGAATGACCCACACGAGTCGTACCCTCTATTATGAGTGGTACCCATCACTCACATCCTAAGCCTCAGTCCTTGGACCTAAAACTATCCAAAATATGGCTTATACAATCCAAGTTATATCCACAAAATATGATTCATACCTTTAACCCTTACCCCTGGCAACATAGAAAATACTAAGAGTATTAAACACTGTCCATTATATGAGTGCAAGTTACGACTTGTATCCTATCTTACGGCTCCAGGTGAGCCACTCGTACTTAGACGCAACTTAAGTTACCAAGTCTAAGGTTAAGTGAAGAAAAATCCAACCCATACGATCCATATTCCAACATATGACTCATACCACCTAAGTTGTACCTATTATAGTGACCAAATCAATCCCACCAACTAACACTGGTCAACATATGATAGGTCCATACCATATGTACCCCAAAATATAACTCATACCCTTAAGGCATATTGGGTTTGGAGAACAGAATTCTAGGAAATTTTCTAAGGTCCTGAAACCAAGGTGTTTTACCATAACTCGAGTTTTCTGCAAAGATTTGAGTCTCGGCATGATGGTATACAAGATCACAAAGAAGGGTACCATAATCCATAATTAGGTCAATATGAGATGATGGTACATATGATAACAAAGAAGGGTACCATAATCACTATATGAAACAACATGAAATGATAGTACAAAAGATCAAAAAGAAGGATATCATAATTCTGTGTTGGTAAAACATGGTTTTGAGAAATGAGTTATCTAAACTCATGCCTTCTTCGAGTAACCATCTAACTCTTTTTAGTCCAAATTTTAGCCTCTTAAAACCATGTTTCATGATTATAAGCATTCATTTTTCCATGTAAAGGGCATTCCATAATAGGTAGCATCATACCTACACTTGAAAGTTGTATCATATCATATCATGTCATATCCATAGCCCTTCTCATTACAAAATATGTTAATGACCATTAAAAGATTTACATATCACATGAGAGTTCTTAATTCAAAAGCACATAAAACTTATGCAAAAGTACTCTCATTTTAAGACTTTAACATAGGGTGGCCATCTCTTTTATAAATCAAATACAATTCTTCCATTTAACACAAAGATCATTTATAAATAAGAGAAACCTATTTGAACACACGTAAAATGACAATGCGTAATTGATAAAGAGACATTTACAACTCAAGTTTATTACCACTCATTAAACGACCCCCGACACAAGTCAATAAATAAATCTAAGGATTGAAAAAGGAGATTTATAGTTCATGCTCTCAAATCTACTTAAAAAATACATAATACATACACATAAATACAATTATAAAGTTTTATAGATAACCCTATAGTTAATACAAAATTTTATCATGAAAACGGGTTCTTGATGCATGCTCTTCAAACAATTTAAAAATCCATAACATATATACATATACTATTTTAAGTTTATTAAAACATCTTACTTACACCCATGAGTGTTAATACAGCTAAACATCCTTTTTGATGAACAAAATTCAAGACATCGTGAATCTAACACTTTTAAGTATGAGCCTTGGCAAGAAACTCAAACTTTTCTCTCTTGAGAGTGGAGAGGATAAAGAGCATTGAAAATTGATTAATAATAGATATACAATGCTTATTGAATAATTTAAATCGTGGGGTAGGGTTTGAGTCCAGAAAAAACCAAAATACCCCAAAAAATAACTAAAAATAATTATAGAAATTTCTTACTTGACATCTTGTCAGATTGTTGACAAATTATTCATCAATCCTAACTTGATTTGGACACTTTCTGGTTAAGGTTGACGACTTAGTTGATAGCTTGTCAACTTGTTAATGGTTTGTCAACTTAGTCATAACCTTCTCTAAATAATTTACGATGTTTTTTGGTTAAGGCAGATCACTAATTTTATAGCTCTTCACTTAGTTGACATCTTGTCAACTCAAGTCGTTACCTTCTCTTAGACAGACACCTACCTCTAGGTAAAATGAGCATAACTTTCTACTTCGATATCAGATTAAGGTTAAATTTAATGTGTTGGAAAGAAGGCTCGAAGATATTTCATTTGTTCAAAATTAGGCCACCTTATTAACTATATTATAGGAGTAATGGTTATTGGAAGTTGATCCAAGTAGGAGCATCTGCTAAAACTCTATCAGTTGAAAAGCTTAACGCCTCACATTTTTGAACTAGAAATTAAATCGTCATTCCTATGTACGTAAGCTCTAATTCTGTGGTTTATTTTTAGTTCATGTTTCATGATCTTTTTCCTAGTATATGAAGTGATTATGAGGTGAAAAATGTTCATAGAAATGGACTAAAGCAAAGTTGAGCTAAGAACCTTTCATTCATCCAAAATTTGATATTTTACTCTATAAGGGTCTAATTTGAACATGTATAACTTTTTATACACATAGAATTTTTCAGATAAAGATCCACCAAATCTTAGATAATTGAATTAGCTTTCCAATGATACCAATTTTTCCAAAATTCGACAACCGAGCAAGAAGTTATGACATTTTCCATGTGAGGCAGTAAGCCGACGTGATGTCGATGTGACGCATTGGCCAGCGCATTATGGGACTATTTCAATAATTAAATAAGTTTTCTAATGGGTTTAGTGGCATTTTGGTCGCTTCCCCTCACCCAAAATCTGTCCATAACATAAGATTTGCCCCCGAAAAACCATAATACACTCTATAATTCAATTTTCCTCTCAAATCAAAAACCTAACTCATCCCCAAAGATCAAGAACTCATCCCTAAGATCAAGAATTCCTAGAAATGGATCAAGATCCATGTTCCATCTTTATAATCTTATAATCTAAGGTACGTGAGGTTTATCCTAAAACTACATGGGCTTGATAAATCTCTTGAATATGATTTAAAGATATCAACCATGAATTTATAAAGGGGTTTTCGATCCTATATTTTAAGTTATGCATTTGAACCTTTTAATGGTAGAATTGTTTTGGCCTTGTGGTCTTTTCCCTTAAATTGATTTATACCTATATGTATATGTATGAAATTGAAGATTTGATTGAGAGCATTAATATTGAAATCCCTCTGTTTTGATGAATTAAAGTTTATGAACTTATTGGGAATGATTTGTAGTTCATGTTTTATGATTTGAAGTGATATTTTCAATATCTAAGTATTTGACATAATTTAGAGATGATCAGAGGGAGTTTTTTGGTATACCTATATGCTTGTTTAAAGAGAGAATTGTATTTTATTGAGTAAACTGACATGACCACCTTATGTTATTGAAATGTTGACAAAGAGAAATCCCTTGCATGTGTTTACATGAATTTAAAGAAAGAGTTCTTTGAACTGATTTATTGATATGGTGATCCCAAACTTATGTTTTGAAAATAGGGATTTTAATATGCTAATAATGGCTCAGAGATGTGACTTGCAAGTCAATGGTAGTACGATACCATATAAATGTATGCTATAATAGAGCTAGAGTTTTCATATTTTGACTTCAGAGAATACATGTTTTAAAGAGTTAAAAATAGGATTAAAGAGGGTTAGGTGGTTGCCCAAAGAAGGCTTGATTTCAAATAACTCATAGCCCAAAATTGTGTTTTGCCGATATGGGTTCATTATTTCTCCAAGAGTGATTATACACTGGCCTAGTGCATTAAGGAATATCAAAAAGAAAGACTCCAACCCTAGCGGCAAACTCGGGTTGGGGCCTTAGCTACCTAGCTAAGGGCAGATTCCATATAGCCTATGGAATTTCAGAGTTGTAGGGTATACTACGTAGTCCAGAAGTAAAATAAATAGTATGTCACAAAGTTCGGATAATTGTTCATTGTCTTCTAAAAATGCCCATGTGTTTTCATATCATATGTTATATTTATGAACTATTTTTGAACTTCTCTTATCTATGTTGAATAAAAATTATTATTTTTGGATTTGCTCTATGTACCAGTACAATTGTATTGACCCCCTACCTTTCAAGGTCTGAGACTCAATCTAGAGGTCCTGCTAAGTCATAGAGTTTTCAGATAGAAGTGAAGTGTACAGTGGGTAAGCCTTCTTTATTCTGGGTGGCCCATGTCTTTCAGACTTTGTTATTTATTTTGGGTTTAGGTCTGCTGGGGGCCTTGTCCCAGTTTCAAATAGTTGTTATTTTTGCATGTAGTAGAGATTTTGCAAACTAATTTATCTGTTGTCTAGATGTTGTTAGATTTCCTTCTTTATTATCAAATTAAACTCAGAGTATGACCATGATTCCATTATGAATTATTTTCTGCATCTTTTCTTTATTGCATGAATATTGTCCATCATTACAAGATAGGAAAGGGTGTTCGGTCCTTTATGATTTGGGATGCTCACCACGGCTAGGGCCTCGACTTGGGTTATGACAAACTTAGTATTAGAGCACGGTTCATAACCCAGGGTGTCTGCAAAATTATGTCTAGTAGAGTCTTTCTTTTGGGTGTGTTGTGCACCACACCTATAATCAGGATGCTACCAGACATTTAGGAGTTGTTTCTTATTCTTTCATACTCTAGTTCGTGCTATAGGGTCATCCATAAGAAAATTATCCAAGTTCCTTCCTCATTCTAATTTCATGGGCCATGCCTCACTGTTGAGGTGATAAAAGTCTAAGAGCCTAGCTCTCCTAATAATGTGGTTCTCTTTCATTGAGTTATCCATAAAGTTATGAAATAGCATAAGGACTTGAGAGGAGTCCATTAGTACATAAGGTGTATTGATTTGAGTGTATACCTTTATTCTAATAAAATCGTGCCTTTTAGCCTAAGGTACAAATTCTATTTAGTCCCTTTCTAAAATTCTAATTACAAATGTCTTCCATAAGGGTAGTGATGTGTAGCAGAATATTGGAACTGTATTTCCACCCGAGTAGTAGTGTATGTTAAAGTGTCATGACTTATTGGTACTGAGTTTGTCAGGAAGTTCATGATACAGAGTCACAAGGTTTGAAGTCAGAGTGGGGGTAACTTTTGTGTAAATAGAGAGTTTTAGTTGTAGAACTGTTAATTAAGTATGGTTTTCCATTTTATAGTAATAGATAATATGGTAGCAATAATTTTATATTGTATGGTAGTTTGTGAAGAAAGTGACTGGATATGATTATTATTTATTCAAAATAGAGAAGGAGCTCAAAGAGATAGTTATGGTTGTTGTACAAATCATTTATAAGTGGTAAGTATAAAGGGGTAGATTAGTTAATAAGTAATAAGTATAGAATCATTGTGATGTATGATTGGTTACATAAGTATGATATGAGGAATTAGAATATGTTGATAAGATTGAAATGGGTTATACTATAAGGTTAAGATCGACTAATACTATTGTGTGACTTTACCCCCTTTGATGGTATTTCCTTTAGTAGTAGTAAACTAGTATTTCATGTGAAAAGGTAAGTAGCGGATTTTGAGTTGTAATAATAAGGTTATGGTGGGGTTGTGATTGTAGATAGTAGCTAAGTGAAGTAAAGTATTTGGAATGATTTCTCAATTTGATGGACTATTATAATATGTGGCATGCTTTACCGGTGGTATATAATTGAGGATAGACAATAGGCTTAAACTTTAGATGTGGAGTTTAGATATGGAGTGTAGTGGTGAGAATAATAGCTTAAGATTAATGATGCATGTTTTGTGGAGTAATTAGCAAGTTTGATGTGATGTGTGAAATGGTGTAGGTTGATGATTTTTGAAAAGTTGATGTGGTTGTTGTGAGTTATATGTGTACATGAGAACTAGGGTTAAAAATGATGAATTATGATTGAGTCATTAAGATGATAAGAGTGACAGTCATATAAGAATAAGTTGAACCCGAGATAGCATGTTGTTAGATAAGGTTGTATGGTATAAGTGTCATGTATACCAAACTTATGTTTTGAATTTTGCAGTACGAAGAAGTCTGGGGAGTTGTTGTATAGTGTTCATTAAAGTTGAACTTGAGGAAATATAGGTAGACAATGTGCACCTTTGGTATAGTTCCACAGATTTGTTAAGTTGTAGGTTTGTGATTTGAGCTGTAATGATAGTATTCTAAGGAATTGAAGATGGAGTGTTAAGTCTTTAGAAGCGTGGGTGTCTATGCCCATGAAAATATTATTCGTAAGTTATTGACTTTGGGAGTTAGAAGATATTACGATTCGTGTCCCTGAAAGGGGATGTATTAGAAAAAATTTTAGTTCTTTTGTATTAGAGATTAATGAGAAGAGTTTGTGTTCATGTATATACTGATACCCCATTTTTTGATAAGGAGTGGGATATGTGTGCTCATGAGACTGGTAGTTGTAGAGTGATGGATATAGAGGCAATTAAGAGTTACACTTACAGAAAAGCAAGGCCTTGAAAGTATAGTTGTTCATAGAGAGTTTAGAGTTTAAGTATGTGGTAATGTCTCTTTTATGTTGAGAGTTGTGGCTATAGATTTTGATGTGGGGATATGTTTGTAAGTCTAGAGTTGTTATTTTTATCTAGGGGGAGATGGTGAATTAAGTTAGTTCCCAAATTTTTCTCAATTCGGCAAGTTGTGCGGAGGATTTATAACAAATCTATTCTTACTCAAGCATACTCCTCCTAGTTCCATTTCAGATATTATTCTGCTAATGTCCTACGTCATATGTTCAAGTCATGCCTATGCCTATGGTTTGAGTTCTCTATAGACTTATGTTTATGATTTGACCTCCAAACTAGAAGCAATTATGTCTCTCAGTAATCCAGTCTTTCATGTATTCAAGCCATATGTTATGTTGTTCGTGATCCATGAAAATCTATGTCTCTCAGCATGCTTGGTCCAAAGGAAATATGTTTCTATATGTCACCTATTCATTTTATCCAAAGTGATAGAGTTTTTGTAAACTCATGGAAAATTTTAGTTCTTTGCGAAGGAGCAATCGCTTCAAATGGAAATCTTTGTCTTAGTTGTAATGTAACACTCCGTGACTCAATACCACTCTTGGTTGCATGTATGGAGAGATGACAACCTAAAAATTTGTCTAATTGTTAAAAGACTTAGTCATATTTTTGAGCTATTAACTTCCATGATTTTCAAATTGATCTTCCCAACATCAAGACGTAGATTCTTGAGTTGATTAATGATCAGGGATGTAGAGGGGGTGTGTCAAGAAATTTTTAGATTTTTCAGATGATATTTGAGGTATGTTTGGATGATCAAAATAGTAGGCCAATGCAATGTTGATGCATCACGCCGCATCGATAAGGACTGACATGGTGCATCGCTTAATGCGTTAGGTACCCATTTCTTATGAATTTCTAGGTTTAGGAGGGTAATTCAATCTCTTTCCCTAATCTTATCTTGAAATGTGCACTAATGTTGTCTGACAGTGCTCTATCCTAAGAATTCATACATTATTGTGTTTTTTTGAAATAACTCTCTGCTTATGATCCAAATACTTAATATATGGAGCACCTTATGTCTATTTTATCGTATCTTCACTTCATGTCCCTCCTTGAGTAGTGCAACAATTATAAGTTATGGTCTGATAGTGTTACTCCCATTTATGACATTTGTGCTCGGGTCCGTTAATGACCCTCCTTATGATAGTGGATGGTGGATGTAGAAGTGTAGTGATGTGGTAGGTAGGAGTGTAGATGGTCTTGAAGGTGAAAATTTTTTTGATGTGATTTCTTGGGCTAAGGTTATAGGTGAAAGCGAAAGAAAGGAGATGAACTTTTGTTGTGTGAAATAGCTAAGAAGGGAATGGATTTTTATTATGAGAAATAGCTGGGAATGAGATATATGGTGAAAATCTTTGTGAATGTGATGAGTTTTCTTGTCTTTGTGGGGGAAATCTATGAAGTGGGTGTAGTAATGACAGGCTTGAATATTGTGATTGATGAAAACTCATACCATGTACTATGTGGTTAGTATTCCTTGAATTAAAACCCGAGAGTGTTTGACGATAGTGATAAGGTGAGGCAATATTCATAAAGGGATGTAAAGTATAGGGTCCTATAGTTTAAGTAGTGCGACTCAAACTCTTGTGTCTAGACATATGATGGGATAAATGTAAGCTGAAAAGTGTGAAGTATGCTATTGATTGTTTGGAGTGTAGACTATTAGTTCCCCTAAGTTTAAGTCTATTCGTCATACTTTGTAAGGTAGAAAATGCTTCTTGTCCTATCTTTCGCGAAATCTTATTTCATTATTAGTACCAATATAAATCAGATCTATGATCACCAAATTCACTCATGACTTATGTTGTGATGATTATGGTTCATAGAGCTCATGTGCATGATCATCCCTATGTAAAGTGTCATTGCCTCATGTTTCGTGCTTACACGTTTCGGTCGGGGATACCATGAAATTCGTTTGATGCCTTTGTATGTTTTGTTGAGGAAAATTATTCAATGCAAGATTATATTCTTTATTCTACACTTTTACGTCCTCAAAAGTCCCTACCTATTATTTGGGGACGAATGATCCCAATGGGGAGATAATGTAATGTCCTGCATTTTCAAGCTAGAAATTGAATCGTCATTCCTACATGCGTAATCTCTAATTCCATGGTTTAAGTTTAGATTCATGTGTCATGATCTTTCGCCTATGAAGTGATTATGAGGTGAAAAATATTCATTGAAATGGCCTAAAGCAAAGTTGAGCTAAGAACCTTTCATTCATAAAAAATTGGATATTCGATTCTACAAGGGTCTACTTTAAATGTGTATAACTTTTGATACACATAGAATTTTTAAGCTCAAGACCCATCAAATTGTAGATAATTGAATTATTTTTCTAACGATACCAATTTTGCAAAAATCCGACAATCGAACAAAAAGTTATGACATTTTCCATATGAGGCAGTAAGCCGACACGTTGTCGATGCGACACATTGGCCAGCACGTTACGAGAATATTTAACTCGTTAAATCAGTTTTCTAATGGGTCTAGGCGAATTTCGGTCACTTTCCCTCACCCAAAATCCATTCATAACATAAGATTTGCGCCCCAAAAACGACAATACACTCTATAATTCAATTTTCCTCTCAAATCAAAACCCTAACTCATCCCTAAAGATCAAGAACTCATCCCTAAGATCAAGAATTCCAAGAGACGGATCAAGATCTGGGTTCCATCTTTCAAATCTTACATGGGCTTGTTGAATATCTTGAATATGATTTAAAGTTATCAAGCATGAATTTATAAAGGGGTTTTGGATCCTATGTTTTAAGTTGTGAATTTGAACCTTTTAATGGTAGAATTATTTTGGCCTTGTGGTCTTTTCCCTTAAATTGATTTATACCTATATGTATATGCATGAAATTGAAGATTTGATTGAGAGCATTAATATTGAAATCCCTCTCTTTTGATGAATTAGAGTTTATGAACTTATTGGGAATGATTTGAAGTACATGTTTTATGATTTGAAAGTGGTCTTTTCAATATCCAAGTATTTGACATAATTTAGAGATAATGAGATGGAGTTTCTTGTTATACCTATATGCTTGGTTAAAAGAGAGAATTGCATGTTATTGAGTAAAGTGACATGACCACCTTATATTATTGAAATGTTGACAAAAAGAAAGTCCCTTGCATGTGTTTACATGAATTTAAAGAAAGAGTTCTTTGAACTAATTTATTGATATGGTGGTCCCAAACTTATTTTTTGAAAACAAAGATTTTAATGTGCTAATAATGGCTCAAAGATGTGACTTTCTAGACAATGGTATGACGATACCATATAAATGTATGTCATAATAGAGCTAGAGTTTTCAGAGTTTGATTTCACAGAATACATATTTTAAAGAGTTAAAAATGGGCTTAAAGAGGGTTAGGTGGTTTCCCGAAGAAGGGTTGAGTTCAAGTAACTCGTAGCCCAAAACCTTGTTTGGCACACCAATTGTTTGATGAAAAGCCTTAATAAATTAATTAGGGATTGTGATGTGGGTTATGTATTCAAGAAAGTCTTGCTTTGTCAGTTTCTTTCCATTGAGTCCTAGGGGTACTTGTATCCGACAATTTAGCTTTATGCCTAGAGCCTATGTCATGTTCTCAAGATACTCTCAGTCAAGCCTTGTTCAGTAGAATTCAGTCAGTCTCATGACTTAGGAAACCTCAGTAAATTCAGTAAATCTTAGTCAGTTATCAGACCTCAGTAATATTCCATCAGTCAATGGAACTCAGTTAACTCAGTCCAGTCAGTTCAGTTAATCATGTTCAGTATCTATACAAATGGGAGTAGAAATTAGCACCGAGTGAACCCAAGGATGGGAACTCACCTGTTATATAAGGATGTGATTCTTAGAAGCAATCCTTGCATTCCAGAACTATGTAGCCAGCATAAGTTAAGACATCATAGCCTACTATATGAGGGTAGATGAGGTGGCTTAACCTGTCATATGAGGGTTCCCACCATTTTCATTGGAATTACTTGTTATATGAGGGTCACTCATAAATTGTCCTTACCAGTGGCGTGGTATTGAAACCCTTCCAATCAGGGCATAGATTGGACCCATTCAACTATAATGTGTTATTTGGGTCTTGTCGGTTATATAACTATTTTCCACAGTTTTAGTATCAGTATCAGTAATAGAACTCAGATAGTTCTTCAGGCTCAGGACTATCAGATACAGTCAACTCAGAACAGTAGGGAGCTTATCTAGTTCCATCAGATTCAAGAATGTAAGATATTGTCTATCATGTTATCAGTTATATTAGTTATCAGAACTCAGTCATTAGTCATGTTAGTTATCAGTAAATTCATGTTATCACGATCTCAGATAAAGTTACTATGAATTCATGCATGTATTCTCACGTTCATATAGTCAGTTACCTAGTATTGTTCATGTATATGAACCTCATGCATTCAGCCTACCTCATATGCATACCAGTACATTCAAAGTACTGAAGCATTTGCGGTATGGTGTCTTATACCATAGGTTCAGAAGCATGAGCTCCAGAGTATCAGTAGTATTCCAGTCTCAGTAGTCAGAGTGAGCAGTGATTCCCCATCTTTCGATGACATGATCATTCTTTTATTATCTCATTAATTAATTTATTAGTTGGAGTTAGTTGGGGACATGTCCCATCAACTCTTTATCCAGACAGTTCAGTCAGTTAGAGGCTTTTTAGACTACCATGTTCAGTTAGTTATTTCAGTTGCTTTAGGTTTATTATACCCCATCCATATGTTATGATTTATCAAATCTTATGTTACAGTTTTGAACCTTGTCGCCTTTCAGTTCATGTTTCTGCATTATACAATATATTATATAGTATACAGGTAAAGATATCAGTCATGGGTTAGCTTGTGGTCCTTCGGGGTCATGAATATTGTGTAGCATTGCGGGTATCAGATTCGGAGCGTTATAGCTTGTTACGGCCAGAGCCCCGACTCGGGTCATGACAAAAAGTTCTCAACTCATCTTTTAGTTAAGAGATTTTTATGATCTCGGTTGATCATAAAAGATGTTCCCAAACTATAGAATTGATCATCACTCTTGGATTGACTTAGTATCATTGGGTTCTGGCCTATACACATTGGAACAACGATTTGAATTCTAGCCTGAAAATGTGGAGAGTTACAATAGTTCTTTACAAATACAAGTATATCAACAAAAATAGGATACATATACAAATAAAATGAAAGAAATTATGCAAAAATGAAAATACAATATGAAGTCAACAATTAAATACAAATACAAAACAATATTTTAAGATATAAGTGCAAATTATATGAAATATAAATGATGGTGGGAACTATATAATACAAATATAGATGCAAATTATAAAATACAATACAAATACAAGCGTGAACTATAATATATAAAATACAAATACTATTCTATCAACGAATGAAAAAATATAAATGATGGTGTGAATACAAATATAATAACTGACTATGGTATTTTTCTTATCATCTACGGCTTGTACTTGGCGTAGCCACATTTTTCAAAAATACAACAAATATAAAGTATAACAGAAAAATGAGAAAGAAAAAAAAACGAAAAAAAAGGAAAAAGGGAAAAAAAGAAGAAAGAGAAATAGTAACTAGAAATAGAAGAGAGAGAAAACAAAAATAAAAAAATAAAGAAAAAAAGAAGAAGAAAATGGAAATAAAAAAAAAAGAAAAAGGAAAAGGCACAAAAAATAAAAAAATACATAAAAATGAAAAAAAATAGAAAAGACGAAAAAGAAGACAGAGAACCGAAAGCTAAAGATAAAAGAGAGAAAACAAAATGAAAAGAAAAAAAAAGAAAATGAAAATAGTAAAAAACAAAAAGTAAAAAAATGAAAAAAGAGAAAATGAAAAGAAAAAAATGATGGTTAATATAAAGACAATGAGCAGTCATGATGTTTCCATCATTATCCACGGCTTATACTAGACGTTGCCATATTTTTTCAAAAATACAAAAAAGATATAAAATATAAAATACAATCAAAAAAATAATGAAAAAGAAAAAAATAAAACATAAAAAAGAGAAGTATCGACTAGAGATAGAAGAGACAGAAAGAGAAACAAAAAAGAAAAAATATGAAAAAAGAGAAATAGAGGTTAGATATAGAAAAGAGAGTAAAAAGAAACAAAACGAAAGGGAGACTATGAATTGTAATATTGAAAGTTAAGTTTGGGCACTCCTATTTTGCTGAATTATAGGCTTTTTCTATAACTGTATGCTAAGCAATACCAGAGTATATGCAGGGAAAATTAGTTTGCACAACCGTCTAGTTTTTGCTAGATAAGTTGAATTCAAGAACTCTCAGTTGCTTGTATCTAAGACGTGTATACAATAGTATTAACGTTTAGTAACCATTATAGTGGATAAATTTCTGTTAAAACTTATAGGATCAATAATTAGTATTCATACTTTCTGTTATATGAGTTAGTTAACAGTTGGTTAACATTGTTACTTAACACTGTTGCATTGTTTGTTAGTCGAGTCTGTTAAGTGTGTCAAGTAGGATAGTGAGCTGGTCACTTGATTAAGTTGTTAGGAAGCTTCTATATAATCACATTTTAGTCATATGAATCTATAAATAGGTGGCATGAACTCATATTGTACGTAACTAACATACAAGTTTCAATCTTAGCTCATTTTCTCTCTTCTTCTCCTTCTTCTCATCGAGCTCAGTAACTGCTGCAATGGTATTAGTGTTTGTGAGAGAGAGTGATTGAGATATATTTTACCATGGTATCAAATCCACGCGATCATGGAACTGGAGAAATAACAATTGAATGTCAATACATCTTTAATACAGTGAGTTCCTTCTATCTGTGATTTCTATTTGTGAGCTAGTGAGCTTAGAGGAGTTTAGATCTCTATATACAAGTGGTGTATTTTGAGATTTCTATGACATTTTTATTCCAATATAGTTGTATCCTACAAAATATACATGGCACCTAAGATTGATCCTAGTGGCCTAGGAGCATCAGATGTAGTAGGAGCTGCATTGATTCCCATTAAGTTGACTGGTTCATAGAATTATGGAATTTGGTGTAAATCTATGAAGATTGGACTATTGGGAAAGAAGAAGTATGTTTGTGTGACTGGTACTTGTAAAAAGAACACATACAGAGAGGAATTACATGATTAATGGGAGATATTCAATGCAGTATTTCTTTCATGGCTGATGAGTTCAGTAAGTGAACAGTTACTCAGTGGTATTGTGTATGGAAAAAATGCCTATGAGGTATGGGAAAATCTTTAGAAGAGGTTTGACAAAGTGAATCATATGAGATTGTACCAATTGAACAGGGAAATCAACAACCTACACCAAGGCACTGACTCGGTCTCAACCTACTTCACTAAGTTAAAGAATTTGTGGAGTGAACATAATGCGGTTATTCTAGCTCCATCATGTAATTGTTCTAAGTCTAAGGAGTATGTAGAGCACTTAGATTAGTTGAGGCTAATACAATTCCTAAGTGGACTAAATGATACATATGACCAAGTAAATAGACATATATTGATAAAGGGAACAACACCTACACTTAACCAAGAATATGCAATGATTATTAAAGATGAGATCCAGCAACTTGCTTGTGTTGTAAATATTATTCATAAAACTAAGCCTATTCCTATGCAAGTACATAGAAAATATGCAAATTCTAGATTTGGAATAGGAATCAGGCATCAACCAATTATGGAAGCCAAGATTAAAAGGTAAAAGATATGATTGTTGTAACTTCACTGGCCACACAAGAGAAAACTATTACAAATTGCATGGATATCCAAGTGATTGGAGAAACAATAAAATAAGTAACTACAACAATCCAAGGGGGTATAAAATCAAGAACTCTACAATGGTCAAGGTGGAGGTGGTGGAGGTGGTAGAGATGGACAATTAGCTATTAGTCAAAATACCAGCCAGTCATTAGCTCATAACTTTATTAGACCTCAAGTAGAGAAATCATACTTGGCTGATCAAACTGGTAACCAGGAAAGTAAAGGGAACAACAATGCTGGTCTGTTAAAGGGATAAGGTTTCTCAGAAGATGAATATAGACAGATCATAGCATTGATCAACAAAGAGACAAATGACTCAGAAAAAGCTAATATGACAAGTACTATTACTTGTTTTTTTAGTCATGTTGTTCCATATGAATGGATCATAGGCTCTAGAGCCATACATTATGTGGTAGCACACAAGGATATATTCTCACACTATCACAAAATTGACAACACAATGTGTGATTAAGTAAACCTACCTACTGGAGCCAAGGTGGATATATCACATGTAGGAGAAGCACAAGTTCTGAAAGAAGAGGTTGTAAGGGATGTGTTGTATGTTCTAGATTTTAAACTGAACTTGTTATGAGTGTCTAAAATGACTAGGAAACTCTCTTGTTTTGGTTCATTCTATCTTGACTTTTGTGTACTTTAGAACCTTTATAGTGGCAAGGTGAAGGGGATTGGTAAGGAAAAAGAAAGATTATACATCCTCAAAAATGTATGTGGAGAGAATAGAATTATCAATAATGTGGCTCATCAAGGGCAGGATACAGGAGTAGAGATGCATGAGTGCAGTCTGTGGTATATGAGGCTGGGACATCCCTCTTCCCAGGCATTAAGAACTTTCAATCTATTAAGACACAGTAGTGATGTACATATTCTAAATAAGTGTTATATTTATCCATTAGCTAAATAAACTAGACAAATCTTTCCTCTCTGTATATCTAGATCTTCAAAATGTTTTGATATTGTACAGATGGATCCTTGGGGGCCTTATAAGACACCTACTTTTGAAAAGAAGTACTAGTTTTTAACTATTGTTGATGATCATAGAAGATATACATGGTTTCATCTACTACAATTAAAGTCTGAGTGTATTGTAGCCATAAAAAACTTCTTTACTCTAATTCAGAATCAATTTAGTGCTCAAGTGAAAATATTAAGGTTAGATAATGGGAAAGAGTTCCTTAATTCTAAATGTACAGAGTTGTTTCAGACCTTGGGAATAATACATCAAAGTATCTTCCCATACACACCACAATAAAATAGTGTGGTTGAGAGACAACACAGACAGATATTGAATGTCACAAGAGCCATTAGGTTTCAATCACAGGTGCCTATGAAGCTTTAGGGATTAAATGTTAAGGCTATTGTGTATCTTATTAAAAGGTTACCATCCTCAGCTATTGAGGGTGAAAGTCCTTATGAAATATTATTCTGTAAAGTCCCATCACTAACACACCTAAGAGTTATTGGATGCAAATGCTATGCTTCAGTACTACCAAAGGGTGATAAGCTCTCTAAAAGAGCTAAAGTTGCAGTATTGAAGGGTTATTCTACCACTCAGAAGGGTTATATATTGTCGGATTGGTGTACTAACAAATTGTTTGTCATAAGAGATGCAGTGTTCAAACATGATTCATTCCTTTTTGTAGAGTACCCAAGCTCAGAATCAACTGTTGATTTCCTTAAGCTGAGTTTATCTTATCATACTAATGCAGTAATAGAAGTAGATACTTACACAGATCCTGATAATCAATCATATGATCCACAAGAGAAAAGTACATCACCACATAATCTTAACAGTATCCAAGATGAAGACACTCATAACTTCACCAGCAAAGATGAGCCATCCTTATCACCTGCAGAAGTTGCTCCAAGAAAATCATCTAGAGTCATCAAACAACTTGTTTGGTTGTTGGACTATGCATTACTAGGGAAAAAGAGAAACCAGATATCCTATGGAAAACTATCTATCTTATGCTAATACTAGTTCAAGATACCAAAGTTTTATGTCCAGTCTATCAACAAAAGTAGAACCACAATCTTATAATGAAGCTGGCGGAGATAAGAGGTGGATTAAAGCTATGAAATAGAAGGTTAAAGATCTTGAAGAAAATCATACTTAGGAGGTAGTTGATATTCCTCTGGACAAGAATATAATTGGATCAAAATGGGTCTACAAGATCAAGTACAATGCTAATGGAGAAGTAGAAAGGTTTAAGGAAAGGTTGGTCGCCAAGGGTTACAGCCAACAGGAGGGACTAGATTACCATGACACATTCTCTCCCATAGCAAAAATGGTTATAGTGAGAAATTTTATTACTTTAGCTGTATCAAAAGGGTGGTGTATGTACCAAATGGATGTCTATAATGCTTTTCTACAAGGTGATTTAGATGAGAAAGTGTATATGGAAATGCCAGATGGTTTCTTGGAGGGAAGTAACTCAAAGTTTGAAGATTAATCAAGTCATTGTATGGACTTAACCAAGTATCAAGGCAGTGGAATATAAAGCCTACTGCAGCATTGCTCAATACAGCATTCTCTCTGAGCAGATATGATTATTCACGCTTTACCTTAAAGAAGTCAAAAGGTATGGTGGTGGTTTTAGTTTATGTAGATGATCTTCTAATAATAGGGGATAATACAAACATGATTAATGCAACAAAAGTTACTCTCCATCAGCAATTTATACTTAAGGATCTAGGTGAGCTTAAGGACTTCTTAGGCATTAAAGTGTTGAGGTCTGCAAGTAGAGTAATATTGAACCAAAGAAAATATATATTGGAGCTTACATCTGACATAGGGCTTGTTGGTGCTAAGCCATATCTTACTCCATTAGATATTAATATCAAGCTAACCTTTGTTAAAGTGAATGAAGCAGCAGGTGTTAAAGGAGATATTATTCTAAGGGATATAACATCGTATCAAAGACTTGTTGGAAAATTGTTGTATGCAAGAATAACAAAACTTGATATCAGTTATGAAGTACAAATAGTAAGTCAGTTCATGTAACAACCTAAAAAATAAAATTTGGAGGCAGCAAACAGGGTGATAAGATATCTAAACGAAATTGTAGGACAAGGTATATGGCTCCAGGAACAACCTACTACAGAGTTTGTTTGTTGGTGTGACTCAAATTGCGCTGCATGTCCAAATACTAAGAGGTCTGTTATAGGCTATATGGTGCAGTTTGGTGGTTTATTGATATCCTAGAAGTCCAAAAAATAGAACACTATCTCCAGAAGCTCAGTTTAGGTAGAATATAGGAGCATGGCCTAAGCTTTGGTAGAAGTAACATGGTTGGATGGACTGTTTGTAGAATTAGGGATCCCTATAACTAAAATTATTATCATCTTTACTGATAGCAATTCAGCTATTCAGCTAGCTGCTAGCCCCATATTCCATGAGAGGACCAAACATATTTAGGTGGACTGCCACTTTATTAGAGATAAGATCAAGGAAGGGTTGGTTCAACCCATGTATGTGCAGATAAATCAACAGGTTGCAGATATCCTCACAAAGGGCTTGAGTCATGATCAACACTTACATCTCCTAAGAAAGCTTGGTGTGCTCAACATTTTGCACCCTGTAGCTTGAGGAGGAGTGTCAAAACTTATAGTATCAATATTCAGTATTCATACTTTCTGTTATATTAATTAGTTAACAGTTGATTAACACTGTTAGTTAACTCTATTGCATTGCTTGTTAGTCGAGTCTGTTAGGTGTGTCAAGTTGGTTAGTGAGCTGGCCACTTGATTAAGTTGTTAGGAATTTGTTACGAATCTTCTAGATAATCACATTTTAGTCATGTGAGTCTATAAATAGGTGGCATGAACTCACATTGTACATAACTAACATACAAGTTTCAATCTTAGATCATCCTCTCTCTTCTTTTCCTTCTTCTTATCGAGCTCAGTAACTGCTGGAATGGCAGTTATATGTGTGTGTGAGAGTGCTTGAGAGATATTTTAACAAGTTTAGTTACTTTAATGTGGCAAACAATAGTTGTGACTTTACTACTATCATAAGTAACGTTCAACGACCATATATAAAGAGTTAATGTTTTGGGCACTGGCAATGTAAAGAATTACAAATAGTCCACTCTTGTTGACACTTTTGTGAGGCAAAAGGAAGAGAAGATTCATCCTGAAAGGATAGTGCAACAACAACAAGATACTCTATAATCACACAAGTGGGGTATAGGAAGGATAGAGTGTACACAGACCTCAACTCTATTTCATGGAGGTAGAAAGCTTGTTTGCAAAAGACTCCCAACTCATGTAACACATATATAAGATAGGAAGAGAAAACAAAACTAGAGGAAGAATTATAACGCATTCAAGAAAAAGGATCTGTAACAACAACAAAATAATATGTCAACCAAAGGATAAGAAACAATTTGTCAGTCAAAATTCCATTTTGATCATTCATCAATTTCTATGTAAAAATAAGCATCTGCTAAAAGAAGAATCAGATGGGAAAAACAGTGCTTAATGGGAAATGAACTGAAATATCTTGAAGAAGGCATAAGTGTGTGATGATAGATCCAACACTTGAAGCCCCAACGGGTAGGAAAGAAGTTAATGTAATATACTAATAGAGATTTGCCTGGAGGTATGGACCTAAGATGAATCCATTTCTCCGCAGTGTACCTCAAACTTGTTTGGAGATATAGATCTAAGACCTAAGTATGCTCTAAATTAACAGGCAGTTAATTAAGATGATCATGATGAGTTCCCACTAACATAAAGTCTCTAGCGATTGAAACCGCGACCAGAACTTATTATGCTCTCGCCCACTGAAAGGAAGATTATATAAGTTAAAAGTAATATTAGAATATCATATTTGAAGAGGTAATTTAATGTACGAAACAAGTCAATGAATTTATATACCTGTGTAGTCTACCTCATACTTGTCTTCTCCCATCAATTATGTAACATATTCCTTAATGTTGAGGGCTGACTTTTTAACCTGGGAGCTCTTTTAATACATGCACAATACAATGTAAGTAATTCCTCAAGCTTGGTAAAGGATTCAATTGCAATAAACTACCATGCAGAAAAAGACACACCAATCAAACTTAGAGATTTGATATTCTAGAAGGTGACTTGTTCCATGTTCCATTCTCCCCCTCCTAGATGTCTGCGCTTGATAGTCATAGCCTTTGAAGGCTGGGTGGTGATGTCCCAATTCTTGGTACTGCATCGAATTTCAGATCGAACCCACCCAATTTCAGTTCTTTCAAGCTCAAAGGGAAGTGAAAATCGAACCGATGTGCATGTCTATGCCCAAAGCGGACAAAAATTACGGTAACTTGTTCAAGTTTATTAAGGACATCCAATCTTGGAAAATAATTTGCTGCTCCACTGCTGAATAATCCATGAGGAAATCAAGGGTTCAAAGATTGAAAAACCTTCTGAAAATAATCTATATGTCTACCGAATAGGAAATCTTAAGTAACTTTAATGTTCTCAGATTCTCTAACTTTGTTGGTTTGTCAATATCCAAAAAAAAAAAGACAGTACAATTACCGCTGAACACATTTCGTAGCTTTTCAAGATTTGAGATACTACGTGATAGTACTGAGATTGGTCCCAGGTTATACACCTCGATCTAGATTTTCTAAATTCTAGAGGTTTGAAAGTGAGGGAGGGAGTGCTTCTTCCTCCATCTAAATGATTAAGCACCTCAAATGAACTAGCATGCCTATTTCATTTAGCAAAGAATCCGTCAAATATGCTTTCTTCAGGTCCAACTTTTTATGAAGCCTCAAGTGTCTTAAATGACAATGGTAAGGAAGAGGTTCAAAGAAATGTTCATATTTGTTAAGACTAGTGCCTCAAAAGTAGGATATTAGTCATACTTGTTGTTGTAATTCAAAATAAAACTTCAGAGTTGGATTAAGTTAAGCTAAATAAGGCTGCAATCTTGCAGAATCTGGTTTTATTACAATTGTTGATCTGCTATAATTGTTAGAGATAACAAGCCCATGCATCGCGCGGATACATATCCCAGTTCACCAATAATGTTGTCAACTCATTCAAAAAGTTGATCAACAAAAATGTTCCTATATGTGAGAAAATTTTATGTGTTCTTTAAAGAACTAAAGGTGTGTTTGGTATAGGAATTTCAAAAGCCATGTGTCCTTACTTTTTACTCTTTCATTCCATTTTTTATGTTGTACCATTTTCTTTTTAATCCATCTAAAAAAAATATCATATTATTATATTTAAAATAATTTTATTTTAAAATATCCATTTTATCCCTAATTGAAATGATGAATAACCCAACAAATATCTAAGAATTATTTTAAACCTATCATGTCAAACGATGCCAAATAAAATGAAATAAACAGAGTATGATAATAAAGTGTTGAATTAGATTCTATAGACTTTTACTTATATTCATAATCCATACGACATTTTTAAAAATAAGCCACATTGTCCTAACTTCAATCTGATGTTGCATTAGGATCCCCTCCATGTATGAAGATCCTTTTTGTTTAATCCAGTATAGGCTTAAAATAATAATAGTCAATCAACTTTGAGTTTAAATTACACTTATCAATACTATGGTGTTTACCTTTCGTAGCTTAATTTTAAATATGTTTGTTCTTCTATTTTTTCATGCTTCTCTTTGTTTCTATTTTTTCTTTATTGTTGCTTATATTTGATTTATACATTTGCAACTATTTAGTATTATTTCATTGTGTTGTGACTTAACTCATTCTTTGTTACTTCTATCGTCTATAAAATATATAAAATTAAGATATCATACACATAAGAAAATCAAGTAGATTGAAAAATAAATAAGACGCAACAAATCGTCAAAATATAGTGCTATATTTGTCCTCTTCCCTTTCAAAACCTTCTCTTCATAATTCTTAAAATAATGACTAAAATTTCAAAAACATTATAATCTTTTAATGATATCACCACAAATTCATCCTTTTCCTTTCATATATCACTACTCCATTTTAATTAATTTTACCTGATAAAGCCTATGAATATCATTTATCAAATTAATGCTTACAAAAATGAAACTGAACAAAGACATGTAAATATTGGTTTGAATAATGAAATATTTACATGTAAACTGAGCAAAAACATGTAAACACATGTATGTGTATATTCTAATACGTGTATATTGAGGATTTTCTTCCTTGGTATTGAAATGAAGATACGAGTAAGATTCAAAAATCTATTGCAAAAAAAAATTGTTACCTAGAAGAGGTAAAGCCAGTGAATGAATTGCCGTGTAACTTCATCAGAATCGAATGCAACAATGAGGTCTTATTCAAAGATAATTGATAATCACTTTTGATCAAAATTTAAGAACATATAAATGGTTAGAAGTAATTATATGGTTAATTTTTATAGAAAGGACGATTGGATTAATTCAAAACCAAAAATAGAAGTTAAAATCTATTTTAAATTCAAAAATCTCAACTGGTTAAGATAATGTCAAATCTATAAATATGATTAGGCTTAATTAGTGGAACAGTTTCAATTTCAAAATTCCTATCTTCTTTTGGTCTTTTAATTATTCTGTAAAACTTAACATCAATAAGCAATGAAACTTAACCTAGCCTTTTTCTCTTTCTTTTCTTAGTCAACAGATTTGTATCAAGAGCATTGTCATCTTGAGGGAACTATGAGAAGACAGTGAATCAATATAACTTCTTTCTATATAACCATTCTTTAAAATGTTGTCTTAAATAGTTTATAGGAAATGAATTCTGAAACAAGCTTTGTAACTTCACTTGTCTTCAACGGTAAGAATTATCTTTTAGGTTCGATTAGCAGTTCACACACACTAAATCTATGGAGAGGATGAAGAAAACTAGAGGGAGATTTCTTTAAGAAAGAGAGAGAGAATTAATTTTGTGGTAATACTCGTGGGTAACCTCCCCAGCGGATGGGCTATTGATATTAATGAATTAGAGTATGTTCAATTACATAGAGAAATGAGAATAAAAGGTACAGCCTAAAATTTAGAAAATTAGAATATAATTTCTCAAAGGTTGAACAACATGAACATTAATATATAACATTACGTCATATATTAATCAGGCTCCACAACCTAAAAATTATCCCACTTGGGAAATTAGAATGACGGTTCACCTTGAAGCACTAGACCTCTGGGAAGTAGTAGAAGAGTACTAGGAAGTAACTCCTCTTGGATATAATCCAACAATGAATCAGATAAAACATCACAAGGAGAGAAAGACAAGGAAAGTCAAAGACAAAGCATGTTTTTTCTCCGTAGTATCTCCTTCAACTCTTACTAGAATTATGCAAATGAAATCTGCTATAGAAATTTGAGAGTATCACGAAGAGGAATACCAAAGAAGTGAAAGAGTGCAAAATATGCAAGTGATGAATCTGATTTTAAAATATGCAAGTGATAAATCTGATTCGGGAACTTGAAATAAAGAGAATGAAAGAATCAGAAACTATAAAAGATTATGCAGATCAACTACTCAACTTAGCCAATAAGGTGAGATTGTTTAGTAAGGATTTTACTGATGAACAAATTTTTCAAAACATTCTTATCACACTTTCTGAGAAATATGAAGCCAGAATCTCTTCTTTAGAGAATTCTAACGATTTATCAAGCATTACCTTTGCAGAACTTATTAAAGCTTTGCAGGCATTGGAGCAAAAGAGAATGATGAGGAAAAAAGGTTTTATTGAAGGTGATTTTCAATCTAAATCATAGAACGAGTTAGAAAATGGAACAAAAAAGAACCACAAGCAAAGGCAAGGCAATAATAATAACAATCGGGGAGTAATTAATTCACCCTGCTCTCATTGCAAAAAGAAAAATCACTCTCAACAAAAATATTTGTGGAGGCCAAATGTCCAGTGCAAAAAATGTGGTCAACTAGGCTATGTGGAGAGGGTATGCAAGTCAAAAATGCAACAAGAAAACGCCAAAGCTTCTATAAATCAATATCAAGAAGAGCAATTATTTGTTGCAACTTGTTTTGCTAACAAAAGCACTTCTGAAAATTGATTGATTGATAGCGAATGTACATATCATATAACCATTGATCAAGAGCTCTTTAAAGAGCTAGATTGATCTGTTATCTCTGAAGTCAAAATTGGAAACGAAGAATATTTTGATGGAAAAGGCAAAGGAACAGTTGCAATTCAAAGCCCTACAGGTTTGAAACTTATAACTGATGTTTTCTTTGTTTCTGATCTTGAACAAATACTCTTAAGGGTTGGCAAGCTACTTGAAAATGGTTTTAAAGTGTTGCTTAAAGAAAAAGCAAATGTCATCAAGGATTCTGATGATAAGGAGATGTTCAAGGTCAAGATGAGAGGAAGGAGTTTTTCCTTGAATCTATTGGACGAGGAGCACGCAACCGTTGTCTGATTGGAAAATGATTCATAGTTATGGCACAAAAGACTCAAACATCATCCTCATGATTCAATACTCTTCGTGAAAGAAAATCAACTTGCAAAAGGTCTCCCGAGCTTTGAGAAAAATCTTTCTGGTTGTGAAGCTTTTCAGGAAGAAAACAAGGCTTCCTTTTCAGAATTCATCATGGAGGGCAAACAATAAAATGCAACTTATTCACTCGAATTTAGGTGGACCTTAGAAAACACCATCTTTAAAGGATAGTAAGTACTATATTGCCTTTATAGATGATTATTCCAGATATTGTTGGATTTATATTTTGATTTTTAAATCTGAGGTCGCTGATGTATTCTTGAAAACTAAAGCTTTTGTGGAAAATCAGAGTGACTGCAAAATTCAGGTGATAAGAATAGATAATGGAATCGAGTATCTTTAGAAAATTTCAACAAATTTTGGAATGAAGAAAGAATCGAGCATCAACTAACAGCACGTTATACTTCCCAACAAAATAGAGTAGTGGAAAGGAAAAATAGGATACTAATAGAGATGACAAGGTGTTTGCTCCATGAGAAAGGGATGCCAGAGAAATTTTGGGCTGAAGTTGCCCACACCGCAGTATTTATGCTAAACAGATTGCCAATCTAGGCTTTACAAAAGAAGACACCATTTAAGGCTTGGCTTAGTTACAAAACCTTAATAAAAAATCTGAAAAATATTTATTTATGTTTGTTTTTCTTATGTACCTCAGATGGAAAGAGATAAACTGGATAAAAAAGCTGAACCCAGAATCTTTGTAGGATATAGTAGTCTATCAAAAGCTTACAGCATCTATCGGCCTTAAAATGTCAAACTGATTGTTAAAAAGGATGTCAGATTTGTGGAGAATAACACCTGGAGCTGGCAAGATAATGAAAAGACAAAGAATGTAGAATTTCTAAATGATGATGCTGATGATATATACATCCTTATTAGTTTTATAACATCCTTATTGTCTCTTTCTTTCAAATCAATAACTTCAATGAAAATTTTCTGCAATAAGTTTTCCCCATTAAGTTCCTGATCGACTGAGCACTGTGCACGAATGTCAAAATGACAAACAACAGACTTATCTTTATAAACTTTGTAAAACAAAGTAGTTTTTCCAAGACCTAGCATGCCGACTATGGAAATTACATCTATCTCAGCTGGCCCACTATTGAGCTTCCTAATTATCCACTTTTTCTCCTCCACAAAACCAGTAATTGTTTTACCAACTATTGAGGACTTGATTTCAATTGGCTTGTTGTGAGTGTTTGTAGAAATGATACTTGTATTCTTGGAGATCTGCTTTTGTACCTCTTTTTGATAATCTTGATTTTTTCCACAATATCAGGAAGTAAGAAGATAAGTTGTAATAGAGAAGGATCTCTGGCAAGAATTGAGTTAATCCGAGTTTTCGACTCATATGCCACATCGAGAATATGAGTCCAAAGATCTCTATACAATTCTTGCTTAACTTTACCAAAGAACAATTTAATGATTTCCATGTCTTCTTTCACCTACCTAATTCGTTATTTTATTAGAGCAACTAAATAAGCATTGGAATTGAGCAAGTTAGTTAAGTTTCTGAGAAGAAGAGTCATGAAGAGTGGTCCATCACTCAGCGGGAGGCTGAGCTGGTATGAGTCTGTGCGGGCTTTCATGAAAACATTCTTGAGATCTTCCTTCAGGAGTTCAATTTTTTCTGGTAAGTTTAAACTTGCACCACCTATTTCATTCATATTCTCTTCATTTCTTGAGTTCACTCCTAAGTTGCGAACAAGAACAAATACCTCCTTGGTAAGTGCTTCAACACATGCCAAGAAAAAAAACTACTTGTAATGATGAATGATGTCCTCGGGCACATCTGAAAGAATAATCGAAAGTAACTCTATCATGATATGAATGTTTCCCACTGAGGTACTAGGAGTAATATCATTAACCATATGTTTGTACAGATAAATTAGAGAGTCTCTAACAATTTCCAGAGAGGCTTCTCGAGTGTTCCTAATGAAGCAACCAACTTCTGCCGATTTTGAAGCTTTCAAATTTGTTTAATAGATGTGCATAACCTCTAGTTCAATGGGTATAATATCCACAAGCAGATTGGCCAGCTTGAAATTAAATTGGGATACATATGATTCATCTGTTTCCTCTGATCCATTGAATTCATCAAGATGATAATCCAAAAGAGTAAAGCAGAAGCTTACTACTCTCTGAGCCATAAATTGAAGATGAGGTAACACATATTCAATTGTCTCATACTAATACGACCTTTTACTTTCAACCGATGAAATCTCTTAAAATGTTAAATAATTTTTGAAAAACTAATATTGAATCAACTCAGACTAACACTTGAGTAGATATTGCAGATACATGAGGATAGCATCAAAAAGCTCAACCAAATGATCCTCGATCATGGGCACATGACATGATTCAACATAGTTATGTGAGCTAACATAATTTTTGATATTTTCCTGGAGGTAAGGAACATCATGATCCATAAATTTAACCAGCACGCCTTCTCCACACTAATGAAAAAGTGACTGAACCAGATCATGAATCTCATTTGATATGCAAGACAAGATTTTGTCAATACAACCTTCTGAAAGGAAATAGCAATATTGATGAAAATGCGGAAACAAATGTCATCTCTTCAATTCAATCCATTTTAAGAATTGAAATTTTCATACGACCGTTATTTAATTTTTCTATGAAATCAAGAATATTGATAATGCCCTCACGAAATACAATGGATGACACCTACTAAAGAGACCAAATATTGTCTCAAATTGTCCATGAACTGAATTACAACATGTAGCTAATAGAAATGCAGAAGATGTTATGATTGAAAAGCATATACCCCAAAAAAAAAAAGAAAAACAAGATGAACACACAGATTTACGTGAAAGTCCTTGACAGGAAAAGCCACAGGTAGAGGCAGAGGAATTTCACTATAACGGATGGAGAATACAATGAGGAGAATGACGTATTTTCTAAACTTCCAAAACTGTCCCACTAATTGCACTTATATAATGTGTGTGTACAAATAAATCCTAAGCCCAAAAACAAACTGGTCCATATCGACCCGATCCCTATGCTACCACAACTGACATCACAAAAAATCACAAAGATGGGTTGCACTGCAAAATATTTAGGGCCGGATCAACAGAATTCAGGTCACAAACTCTAATAATATCCACCTTGACACAAATTCAAATTCAGAACTCAAATCCATCTCAAGAAAACTCTCCACGTTTTCTACAAAAGCCCCTAAGGGCGCATCTTAACTGTTGACACCAATCAAGTCCAAGCAATGCACAAACTTGGCACTTGGTAGTGTCTTGGTCATCATATCAATAGGTTTATCATGGTTACTAATCTTGCATACCATAATATCACCAGGAGCAATAATTTCACGCATAAAATGATACCAAACATCGATGTGCTTTATCCTTTCGCGAAACATATGATCTTTTGTAAGGAAGATAGCACTCTGACTATCTCAAAATATTGTCGTAATCTACATGTCTTTGCTAAGTTCACCAAACAAACCCTTCATCCAAATAGCTTCCTTGCAAGCCTCTATAATAGCCATGTACTCTGCCTCAGTAGTTGACAAAACAACTGCAGTCTGTAAAATAGTTTTCCAACTGATAGCACAACTACTAATGGTTAAAACATAGTCCTCTTTTTATCAAGGTCTCCTACAAAACCAGAATCAACATAACCGATCACTCTATTTCTATTTTTCTCAAACTACAAACAAACATCAACAGATCCATGCAAGTATCTGAAAATCCACTAAACTGCTTACCAATGTTATTTACTAGGATTTGTCATGTATCTGCTAACTGCACTGACTGCATATGATAAATCTGGTTGGGAACACACCATCGCATACATAAGAGACCCAACAACACTAGAGTATGGAACTCGAGACATATCATCACGATCATCATCTGCATTTGGAGATAACATGGCTAAGAGTTTAAAATGAGCTGCCAATGGAGTACTAAAATTTTTGGTGTTTTTCATATCGAACCTATGAAGCACTTTCTCAATATACCTTTTCGGACTCAAGTATAACTTACACTTCTCTTTATGCCTCAGAATTTCCATGCCAAGGATCTTCTTTGCTACCCCTAAATCCTTTATCTTAAAATCCTCACTCAGCTGGGATTTTACTCTTCCTATCTCTCTTATATACTTTACTGCAATCAATATGTCATTAATATACAAGGGAAGATACACGAACGAACCATCACTTACCTTCTTGAAATAGACGCAACTATCATAACAACTCCTTTTAAACTTATGAGAAGTCACAAAGGAGTCAAACCTCTTATACCACTATCTGGGCAACTGTTTTAAGCCGTAAAGGGACTTTTTCAGTAAGCATACATAGTCCTCCTTTCCTGAGACTACAAAAGCCTTTGGTTGTTGTATATAGATGTCCTACTCAAGTTCTCCATATAAGAATGCAGTCTTGACATCTAACTTCTCAAGTTTAAGATCATTCATGGCCACAATAATAAGTAAGGATCGAATCAAACTATGCTTTACAACTGGAGAAAACGCATCTGTGAAGTTAACACCTAGAACCTGACTATAACCTTTAGCAACTAGTCTTGCTTTGTACCTAGCATCTTCAACTCCTGATGTTCCTTTTTTCTTTTTAAATACCTACTTGCAACGGTCATCTTTCTTATCTTTAGGCAATCTCACCAAATCTCATGTTCTATTCTTATGAAGTGATTCTATCTCCTCCTGCATAGTAATCATCCATCATCAAGAATTATCACAACTAACTATCTCTGAGTAAAAAGAAGGTTCTTCACCGAAATTAATACCTTTTGCTAAATTTAATGCATAAGCAACCAAATTAGCTTCAACATACTTTTGAGGAGGTCTAATATCTCTGTTAGTCCTGTCTTTAGCAATAGAATATTATGGCATCACTGGTAGTGTAGAAGAAATAGTATCACTCTATATCTCCAGGGTAAACTGAGAAGTAGACACTGGTGTGGACTCTTCTCTAATCTACAATTCAACGTGGGTGCTTGAATTTTTTTGATTCATGACACTAAACTCATTTGGGGGCGAAGCACTAGATTTGGAGGAAGCACGAAACATGGAAGTTTCATCAAACACAACATCCCTGCTAATTATAACCTTTTTGCTTTTTGGACACCAAAACTTATATCCTTTAACAACAGACTTATAAGCCATAAATAAACATTTGACAGATCTAGGTTCCAACTTTCCATTATCAACATGAACATAAGCAACACATCCAAATATCCTCATAACAGAGTAACTGGGAGGAGTACCGGACTATACCTCTTATGGGGTCTTTTTGTCAATCGCAATTAAAAGAGGGTAGTTAATAAGAAAACAAATTGTGAAAGCAGCTTCGGCCCAAAAAAAATTGGGTAAACCAATATTAGAGAGCATAAAATGCACCTTCTCCATTATAGTCCTATTCATTTGTTCAGCCATACCATTCTGTTGCCGAGTACGACGAACTATTAAGTGCCTTACATATAGCACCCCGTAGCCTTCTCAACTTGATACCACCCCTAGTGCTAACTTAAGACACTTAGAACCTTAAAAATAAAACTAAGTGTTGGATAATTAGCCTCATTTTGACCTCTCAAACTTTGATGATTTTATTTTCAACTTTTTCAAAAGTGTATTGTTGATTTTAACGTTGAATCATGATTGGAGTGGTAAGAAGTATATCTCGGGTGAGTTTCAAAATTTTTTGATAAGCGTAAGGGGAAGTTTGGATAACCAAAATAGTAGCATCCCTCAATATGCCCACATCGTGCACTCCAAAATAGTGCTATAGATCCCACATCGTGCACTCATTCCTGTGCTATGAAGCCCATTCCAAGCCCTCCATCGTGCACTCTAAAAATTTCTAGCTTATAATTATGCATAATTAAGCGCAATAAGGTCATTTACCTCACTCAAAACCGTCCAAAACATATGATTTGAATCCCTAAAGATCATTGTACATCTTTATTCTCTTTTATTAATTTCAAGAAAACCCTAGAGACCCAAAGATTAAGAATCAAGCTCTTAGGTCAAGATTTCCAAGAAACAAATTAAGAATTTAGTTCTATCCTTTGAATTAGGTCATCTAAGGCACATGGAGTTTTCCTAAACTACATGGGAATGGTGAAATCATTTTAATAATGTTTGAATGTTAAGAAATTTTGTATTTACAAAGGTTCTTGAATTTGCATTGACAATGACGTATTGTGAATCCTTCGATGATAACGTTTTGGTCTTAAGGCCTTCCCTTAAATCTTAATTTTTCTTGTGTATATGTATATATGTAATTTTTAGTTTTGAAATATGAGTTGAGAGCAAGAATAATGAATTTTTCCTCTCTTATTGATTTACTCCTTGAATTACAAATTATGGGTTACTAAAAGTGCCTGTTTAAGTATAAGTCAAGAGCTTTACTATCTTATTTGAACTTTGTATTGATTGAGAATTGAAGAGAGGGATAACTTCTTATTTTTAAATGTTAAATGTGAAAATCAAGGAATTGCATGGTTGTTTTGAGAAATTGACCACCTCTTGCCGAAATATTGAAAAGAGAGAATCTTTGCATGGTTTGACACATGTTTTGAAATATGAATCCTCTTTTATCATTTGAATTGGTGGTCTGAGCATTGTTTTGAATAAAAGAGATGTACATGATATTTTATGGCTTAGAAGATATGAATTGCAAGTCTTGGTATGACGATATCAAAGCAGATGAATGTCATAACAAAGTAAGATTTTTAGATTTTTGATTTCAAAGAATGTATGCCTTAAAAGTTAAAACGGGCTTAAAGAGAGTTAGGTGGTTACTCGAAGAAGACTTGAATTTAGATAACTCGTAGCCCAAAATCGTGTTTTAACGATACGGGTTTATTATGTCCCCAAGAGGGACCATACACTGGCCTAGTTCCCTTTGGTGTATTGAAGATAAAGATTCTAGCCCTTGTGGCAAACATGGGTTGGGGGCTTGGCCGCTGAGTTAAGGGCGGATTCCATATAGCCCATGGGATTATAGAGTTGTAGGGTTTACCACCTAGCTCAGAAGTAAAATAAAATAATGAGTCGTGGATTTCAAATAAATGTTCTAAGTCTTGTAAATATGCCCATGTGTTTTCCACATAACTTATGTAAAGAGTTTATAAAATGCTCTTGCTTATGTTGTATAATAGTCATTATTTTGGATTGCTCTGTCTACCAGTACAAATGTATTGACCCCTTATATTTCAAGATATGAGGCACAGTCCTAGGTCCCATTTAGCAGTAGACTTATGTGTCAGAACTTTCAGTTGGTGAGCCTTCTCTATTTCGGAAGGCCTAGTTATTAGATTTCATTATCTCTTTATGTTTTATGATCTAACTGGGGGCCTTATCCCAGTTCTAGATAAGATGTTGGCTTTGTTGTATTAGAGATTTTGTAGACTGAGGTTAATTCTATTAGAGATGTATGGATTTTATTCCAAATTTGTTCAACTGAATTATAATATTGACCATGATTTTGTGTTGTTGTGTACTTCCATATTTTTTTTGTTTTGTATATGAATGTGTGCATATTTCCAAATAGTGAAGGGCACTCGAGCCTTCATGGTTTGGGATACTCGTCGCAGCCAAGGCCTCGGCTCGGGTCATGACATCATAATTCCTTCTGACATGCATGGAACATTAAATTTATTAGAATATGACTCTAAACCATTATCAGTCTATAGGCAATTTACCTGCTTTCCTATTTACTTTTCAATCATAGTCTTCCACTCCTTGAAAGTAGGCAACATATAATTCTCTTGCTTTAGGAAGAACACCCAAACTTTTCTGGAATAGTCAACATGTAATTCGCACCTCCTATGGAAGGTACTCTAGAAGGACCCCAGAGATCATAATGAATATAATCAAGTGTGCCTTTAGTTGAGTGGATGCCTTAAGTGAATTTGACTCTCTTCTGCTTCCCAAAAACACAGTGCTCAAAGAACTCCAATTTTGTAATACTCTGGCCATCAAGAAGTCCTCCCCTACTTAGTTCAGTCATCCCGTATTCACTTATATGTCCCAAGCGTATATGTCAAAGTTTAGCAACATCACTATATGTTAGAGAGGAGGTAGAAAAAGTTGCATCACCTGCAACCGTAGAGCCTTGCAAGACATACAAATTTGCAGTCTTTCTCTATCCCTCCATCATAATAAGGGCACCTTTACTAACCTTCTAGTGTACTTATATCTGTTTGAATCGAGGGTACTCAAGGAAATAAGACTTCTCTTCAAGTCAGGGATATATCGTACATCACCAAGTGTCCTCACAACCCCATCAAATATCTTAATCCAGATTGTTCCAATACCAGCTATCTTGAAGGGTGTGTTATTTCCCATCAACACAACACCTTTAGAGACCATTTCATATGTTGTAAACCAATCCTTATTGCGACACATATTAAATGTGCAAGCTGAATCAAAAATCCAATCCTCACAGGGCTTGGAGTTACTATCAGAAACTACCAAGAGTTCTCCATCACTACCGCCATCTTTAACAAAATTGGCTTCACCGGACTTCTCTAGTTGTCTTACTTTCTGGTTTTCAACTTCCTGTTTATTTCTATTCTGTAACTTATAACACTCAGATTTGATATGGCCTTTCTTCTAAACGTAATTATAGTTTTTTTTGTTTTTGGATTTTGACCTATTTCTATCATCACCTCTGGAGCTCCTCTCATGAGTCCTTCCTCGAACAATAAGACCATCTCGTTGAGTCACTGACCAATTCACAAGATGTTTCATCTTCTCCTTAGAAAAAAATGCATCATAGACTTCATCTAGGTTCAGGGTATTACGACTTTATAAAATCGTATCCCTAAAGTTTGAGTATGATGTAGGCAGAGAACACAACAAAATCAACCCTAGATCTTCCTTATTGTACTTAACCTCCAGAAATGATTTCCTTAAATACAGATAGGTGATCCTCTAAAGACATACCCTCAGATAGAAAATGGGAATAAAGTCATTATTTGAGATGCAACTTACTAGTTTGGCTCTTTGTTATACATAACGATTCTAGTTTCAACCACAACATAGTGGTTGTGGTCTCCTTCAAAACATCCTGTAGAATTTGATTGGATAAATGAAGATAGGTCTGAGATAAAGCGTTTCGATGCTTGTGCCATTTATCCTCCTATGTGCATGATGAGGGCATCTTATCAAACCCTATTAGAGCATCATCCAAATACCTCTGCATGAGCACAGTACGCATCTTAACTTGCCATAACAAAAATTTGGTATTGCGGTCCAACAACGGAATATCATACTTCATGGTTTCCATCCCAAAGAAAATAATTGATTACTCTAATACCAGTTTGATATGATCAAATAAAATAAGCAATACCACAAGAAAAAGAAAAAAAAAGAGGAACACACAGATTTACGTGAAAATTCTTGACGGAAAAAACCACGGGCAGAGGCAGAGGAATTTCACTATAATGGATGGAGAATACAATGAGAAGAAGTATATTAATTAGAACAGATGCCTTTGTACAAAATCAAAGAAAGATGAATATATACTGGAGATAGTCATTTGATTTTCAACACTGTTTTGAGTCCCTTACTGTCTACAGAATGGTCTGGTGGTTTTCTTGAGCACTATTTTGGGTTTGAATTATAGGCCCAAGCTCCAAATCGTTATAAGCACTATTTTGCACATTAAATCCAACCATAAAATGACACGTTACCCAATCTGAATCAATGCCCTTAAACCAACTTAGCCCGGTGTAAAATTCAGCTTCTTATATAGAAACTACATAAAAATGAACATACTTACAAGACTAACTTAATTATGTGAAATGAAAAAAAAAAAAAAAAAGAAGTATAAACAAATGTTGCATAACATACCGATGATATGTTTGCTTCCACTTCCCCTTTTTCTCCTCCATTTCCTCTTTCCATGTCTGTAGCTTTTACTAGTCAAGCCGGACTAGTTCTTAAGATCTGATAATGTATTGAAAGTAAAATAAAGAACACAAAAACTTAATAAATCATAGAAGGAAACAATTTACTGCAGATATGGTCAGACATCTACGACAACAACATACCTAGTGTAATCCAATAGGTGGGGTCTGAAGAAGGTAGAACGTACACGAACCTTATCCCTATGTGTGGTATTCGACAGACTATTTACGAAAGTAGTTCAGACCAGATTTAAAAGGACAAAACAAAAGAAATGAAGACACCGCAAAAGATAGGGGAAGCATTCTGAAGCATACAAAGAAAAGGAACGTATCCAGACGACTCATAATAAATAAATAACAAAAGTATTGTTTTTCGTGTTGGAATCAATTTTTTGCATGTTCTCTATAACACAATTTTTCTATAGCAGCAAAAATATTCAGACAAATAATGTCGTTATAAACAGATTTGATGGTACTATTTTATTTAGGGATCTATTTAGAGACTAATAATTAAAATTTAAGAGAGAAAAATTGAATCATATGTTCAACATCGTGCAAGAGTTAATTTTAAAATAAGAGTGGTTCAAGAATATATAATCATACCTTTAAATTTCAACAAACCTGCCAAGACGAAGCTGTGTGAAATAGTACACGAGGTGATTCAGAGAGAAGCTAAAGTAAATGGCTAAACAGGAATTTCAACAGTAAAAAAAAAATCAAACACTCCATCATAATAAAGTTGTTGAGATTATTCCACTAAGGGATTTATTACTTTAGGTTTCTTTTTGATTATTAAACTAACTCAAGCGTACCGACCTGTTTTGTTTCCTTTTTTTTCCGCTGGGTTTCAGGCTCGACTAATTCAGACTTGTTCATGCACAATAAACCGGAAGCATCTTATTTTCCATTTTCAAGACTAAAACCTTATATCTATGGTTAAAGGTGAAGGCATCATATCTATCTTACCGTAACTCGAATGATACCTCTTGATTTCTTTCTTTTTTTGGGATATTTGTCCGGTGTTTAGTTCCGCTTTCGAGTTTCATTAATCTGGACTTCCTCTGCCATAAAGCCATTAAAAAGGTGAAGGATGAAATTATTTTTCTTACTCAAAAAGGTTATGAAAAAAAAATTGACTCAGACACCAACTTTTATAATACATAGTTGGATTAAAGAGAATGTAATGTCCCACATAGTGCAGGACTGGGGACTACTTTAATCTCCATACGATTTGATGTTTAAAATGATAAATCACATTAGAAAAAGTAGTGTGAGTACGTTATTAATTATTTATAAATCAAATTTCACTAATTATGTCCATTGATTAAAGGAAAAAGACATAAGTTACCCCTATGTAATTGCACGTAAAAGTCATTTACCCCTTTGTATTTTTCTACTTTTGTGGACACCGTTGCAGATCAGACCAAATAGGAACCTTACCTAATGAGACTGCACAAAAAGTGAAAATTAAAGCATGATTAAGTGGAATTCTTATTTGGTCACATGGGCTCGTTTGATACGTCAAATAAGAATAAGAATTTTGGAAATAAAAATTGAGATTAAATTTTAGTCATATTTGGTTCGAGGTATTAGCTAATTCCCAGATTATCTTATTTCACTATGTATACTAAAATGACACTATCCCATCTACAAGGTGAGATAAAATAATGTCAGGAGATATCCTTACTCCATTTAGCATACAAAACAACCCTTAAAATTGATTTAAAAAACTTTGGAATCTAGAGAAGGGTATAAGGATGGGGACTAAGTGGGTGAAGTGTGGTGAGGGTAGATATAGTAGAGTGAAAAAGCTTATTCAAGATTTGGAGGTCGCGGAGGCGCATGAACGGATATCTGAACCAGTGTTCCTAAGGGTTCCGAGCAAAATGTATGACCGTTTACAACATATATAAACAACACATGCTGATCCTCAAGCATGAAGTTGTAATTGAAACTTTGTGATAATTGAAATCCATGTTCAGTTATATATGATCCCTCTTCCTTCATCCCTATGTTGTTATTTTCAAAATGCCCCTTCTACTTGCTTTTACTGACTATCATTATTATAAGCATAATACGTAGATAGACAACTTCACTTGATCCTTAACTGACAACTAAATACTACAACTTTTGTATGTACATCTAGTCACCTCTACTCAACCACAACATTTCTTATAGACACTCGACATTGACGCAGCACATAAATTTTGGAAGATTTTAGATGATCATATTGTAAGGTAGAACTCTTATTTGGCAGTTCAGACCAAGTTAAGGTGACTGTCTATGCCTGCCAATTCCAAGTTAGGCATTGGAACTTGCTAGTTTCATGCTTTGCTGTAACAGAAGATTATAGCTGCAACACTTTAGAAAAATCTAATAATACATCAGATCTCATGGTAATGAAAACGGGCATACGTATGATATCAAGAAAATACTAATATTATACAGGATGAAGTTCCCGTAGAACTTGATATTTGCACCTTACATCAAGCTATTGTCTTCTTCCGTAATTTCTTTAATGTATTTCTTAATCTTTAATGCCGGCTCTTCAAGAAGAGTGTTTTCACTCAATTATATAAACTTGATAACGCTAAAATTACACGTCAATTTAGTGCAAGGCGATCGTCGTCAATATATTTACCCAACTTTGGAGTTGGGGTCGAATCCACGAGGAACAATGTGAGTGGCGATTAAACTAATTTGAAACTATTAGCTACAAGTTGAATTTAAAAAAATGTTGCAAAAAAATAAAATGGGGGGTTTTATCAATCAAACAATAATTAAATTTTCGACTTGCTTTAGAGCTGAAAACTAAAATTCCATTGGTTCAAATCAGTGATAGAGAGGAACAAGGGTTGTGATCACTATAATTATTAATCTCCATTTTATAATAATTATAGTATTGGGTTCTCATGACTTATGGGAAACACCAAATTATCAGTTTCGACAGTCTATCTAAATGTTTCTCAACTTGCCTAGATGTTGAACTTCCTAATTCTCTCCAACTTAGCAAATCATTCTATTCATACTAATGTTATCTCAAGTTGATCAAACTTGTTACAGCATTAATCATTAGATGGGAGCTTAACCTTCCCAAATCCTTGTTGATAATTTGCTACCTTTTGTTTATTTCTCAATTCGAGCAAATTAACATAAGGCGGGATTTATTTTTTGCAACCAATAAATAACAATCATAACAAAGGAATTATCAAGATGTCCCCACAATCACTCAAACTCTAACCAACTATTAAATCCATGGGGAAATAATCATAGATCCCACAACCCTAGTCGTGGGTTTTAGTTCCACATGAGAAAAAGAGAGAGCAATAATTATAATCATCATTAAAAGTAATTAAACTTACAAAAGGTGAAGTCTGAAGTTGATTCTCTTCTAAGTTCAAGAGAAAATTTCCACAACCAAATCAAAGAGTTTAAAATTAAATTGTAAGTTAAGAGCCCCCAATGAGAAGTGAACTCCTTTGGAATAAGTTCCATCTGTTTCAAGATGATCAAGATGATGAATGAAAACCAAAATCACAAATCACAGCTTTTTTCTCAGACTGGCGTCGTGGGTGACGGCTTATCAGGAGTCCGACGACTTATCAGGAATGTCGCCATCTCCTCCTCACTTTTGAAAATCTCTACCTTAGGTTGACGATGAGGCATGATGGCTTATCAGACCTTTGATGACTTATCACAGATGTTATAACATCTTCACTTCAATTTCTCAAGCACTACCCAAGCCTGACAACAAACCTGATGGCTTATCACAACTCTGATGGCCTATCACAGATATCATCACGTATTCCAGTTAAAGTCCATTCTCTGTACTTCTGATATCTTATCATAAGGCTGGCGACTTATTAGACAAGTCGTCCGCCATACTTCCATCTCTACTTACTCAGAAATCAACTCTTTTATCTCCGTTGTTGCTGGTTCTCTTGCATCTTGACTGTTACTGCAATATCAAAGAGAAAACAATCAAAAACGACAAAAGTTGCTTAAGACATTACAATTATTCTCAGTTAAAAGCCTCAAATATGTTAGCATCTGCTCAAACATCGATACCCTCAACTTAAAATAATTATTTGTCCTCAACCAACTAAAACACAACCAAGAGGATACAAAGTACATTTGGCAGTCAACCATTCATATTATCTCAAAACATCTTTACCATCTCCAAGGTCAATTAATTTTAAAAAAAAAAGTATGTATATTATTGAAGAAAAACAATCCGACACACAGGAACCAAGACATGACATCAATTCAGCAATAACAACCATGCATGTACCAATATTACACTATCCAAATAAGTTAGCAACTAGCAACATAACCAGTGTGCCCTTACAACAAAGAGGTACCTCCTCACTCATATGTGAACTCAAGCATGTCAATGCGGGGACGTTCAAGATACACTCACTCTCAGAAAGAAGTTCCAGTCAATGTCTACCAAATACCATAAGTTTTCCCTTATTTTCATTACTAAGGTTTTCAAACAAATAAGCTAGGATCACTATAGGTCTTTTTCTTTGGCTTGTAATGTAGGCTAAGGGACGGTATGATACTCGATGATATTTAAGGTGACTAAGACTCCTTTGCGCTACACTAAATTTTGGGGTCTCACTTATTTACCTTTACCTAATTCTCTCCTTTTTTGATTACACATACTCCGGATGGGTGCAGTCTTTTTGACAATCATTTCTTTTTTTTCACAACTTTTGTTTTTCTTATTGTTTTTCCAACGTACCCAGCTTCTTATTCTTTTCTTTTATTCTACCTTTCTTCATACTCATTTTACATCACGCACCCCTATGGTTCCCACTCTCAACTTAGGCTATTTTCTTAAGTCAAAGTGCATAATGTCCAAGGAGGACCAGGGCCAAAATAGGTTCATTGTGATACAAATGGGAAGGTGATAGCTATAATAAAAAAAATAGGCATTCAGGCTCAAAATCTGGATCAAGGGATATTATTTACACATGGAAGGTCATTTAGGTTAAAAGTGGACTAATATCAATAATGACCTATGATCTTTTCCTAACCGATATCCTACAACCAAGGCAAGACCAACCGAGCAAGTTTTGGATTTAACAAATAACTGGAACTAGGTAGTATCTCACCCACATATGGCACAAAGGTACATCACAAGCTACTACCCATTTGGTTCATGCAATTTTTTAGCAATGGTTATTATGTCACTAGTACTAATGCCATTACAAGATGCATATTGGTCACACATAAATGCATATCACACAGTTGTAAAACAAACCATTGGAGAGGTGTTCAAAAATCAACAAAAACATGTTAACTACCTAAGGTACTTGTATTTCTCCTAGTCAACTGCAAAATTTTACAAAAAATCACAATATGCCTATATATGCCAGCTCTACTAGGAACAAGACTCCAGGAAAAAGAGGTACAACAACAAAAACTCCAAGAGGACATCAACACCCACAAGTAGCCCCACCCTCAACTTAAAATCATGCAATATCCCCAATGTGTCAAACAAAAATAAGAGAGTTAGAAACATACCTATGGCACCATGGGTGTGAAGATCTGATGTCAATCACATAATATAAATACAAACAACAAAATACCTTGGGTTGCCTCCCAAGCAATGCATGATTTAATGTCGTGGCACAACCCAACTCAGGTTTTCCCACCACCTTGAGGATATGAATTTCACCTCCAACTTAGAGTCTATCTTCTTTCCTCGTTCGTAGGGGGTGGTACAAAAATTAAGAAGTCGAGTAATAGATTTGGCATGGTAAACCACTAGACCTCCAACTTGTTCCTCATCTTCACACTCTTATACTATTTTAAATGATTCCACAGACAAGATATAATCTAAACATAATGTAGAAAAGTGCTTTGAATGAGTCCCAATCAATCCTACTTCAAAATTTACACTATCTACTACACACTCACTTTTATTCACCTTCTCGACCTTTTCACTTCGAATTGGCTAGAGTTTTTATTAGAGATTTTCTTTGTTTCTTTTTTTGCCTCTAGCACCATGTCCTTAATCTTGGCATCATCTCTCATGGTTTGTTCGGTTGGTTGGGAAATCACCGAGGGTTCCTCATTATCAAGCTCAACATCAATATAGGGTTCTTGCTCCTCATCTTCACACTCTTCACTTATTTTAAATGATTCCACAGACAAGATATCATCTAAACATAATATAGAACAATTCTTTAAATGATTGACCTCTATATCTATCTCCTCATGAATGATTGGTCTCATGTCTTGACGTATATGACATATGATATCATACGTTTCTTTCTGCATATCCAACATTCGTTGAAACATAGCTTCAATGCCACTCTTACCAGTGCTTTGTTATTTCTTTTCTTGACCATAAGACCTATCAAACTTATAAAAAGAACTAGAATTTGGGTTAGCGCAATAGGGGGAAGGGTCATTTGGGCAATCACTCCAATGTCCATATTGACCACCACATAAAGAACAATTATACTCCCGGTAGGATGGATATGGTGCACACATCTCTCTTCAGGGAGCATATCTACAATCTTACCAAAAGTAAAGTCCATCACAATATGGACATGGATCATCAAGATAAGATTTCCAACCACCAAGCTCATGTTCATTCCACGATGCCATAGTAATAAGTAAACTAAAATAAAAATCTACCTAATACAAGAAATAAAAGAAAACTAAAAACAAATATTTACAAGTTTGAATTCAAGAAAATAGGCTAAAATTCCAAACCAACTCTATACGCCAAATTATTCCCCGACAACGGCACTATTTTTTATAACACTCAACTTACAAGTCAATTTAGTGCAAGGCGGTCGTCGTCAATATATTTACCTAATTTGAAATTATAGCTACAAGTTGAATTTAAACAATGTTGCGAAAAGATAAAATGAGGGGTTTTATCAATCAAACAATAATTAAAGTTTCGACTTGCTTTAGAGCTCAAAACTAAAATTTCAATGGTTCAAATCAGTGATAGAGAGAAACTAGGGTTGTGATCACTAACATTATTAATCTCCATTTTATAATAACTATAGTATTGGGTTCTCATGAATTATGGGAAACACCAAATTATCAGTTTCGACAGTCCATCTAAGTGTTTCTCAACTTGCCTAGATGTTGAACTTCCTAATTCTCTCCAACTTAGGAAATCATTCTATTCATACTGATTTTATCTCAATTTGATCAATATTATGAAAACATTAATCATTAGATGGGAGATTAACCTTCCCAAATCCTTATTGATAATTCGCTACCTTTAGTTTATTTCTTAGTTCGAGCAAATCAACATAAGGCGGGATTTATTGTTTGCAACTAATAAATAACAATCATAACAAAGGAATTATCAAGATGTCCCCACAATCACTCAAACCCTAACAAACTATTAAATCCATAAGGGAATAATCATAGATCCCACAACACTAGTTTTGGGTTTTAGTTCCACGTGAGAAAGAAAGAGATAGCAACAATTACAATCATCATTCAAAGTAATACAACTTACAAAAGATGAAGTCTGAAGTTTATTCTCTTTTAAGTTCAATAGAAAATTCCTACAACCAAATCAAAGAGATGAAAATTGAATTCTAAGTTAAGAGTTTTCAAAGAGAGGTGATCTCTTTTGGAATAAGTTCCAGCCGTTTCAAGATAATCAAGATGATTAATGAAAACCCTAGAACTTGTCCTTAAATACTTCATCCTAATTATTGAAATAAAATCACAGATCACAGTTTTTTTCTCGGACAGATGACGTCGTGGGTGATGGCTTATCAGGAGTCTGATGACTTATATGGAATTTCGTCAGATCCTCTTCACTTTTGACAATCTCTTTCTTAGGTTGACGATAAGGAATGATGGCTTGTCATACCTTTGATTACTTATCATGGATGTCGTCATTTCTTCACTTTAACTTCTCATGCACTGCCCAAGCCTGACAACAAACCTGATGGCTTATCGCAACTCTGACGGCCTATCACAGATGTCGTCATGTATTCCAGTTGAAGTCAATTCTCTGTCTAAGGATAACGGTACTTCTGATAACTTATCACAAAGATGATGACTTTACAGAGAAGTCGTCATCCATACTTCCATCTCTACTTACTCAAAAATCAACTCTTTTGCCTCTGTTGTTGCTGGTTCTCTTGCATCTTGACTGTTACTGCAATATCAAAGATAAAACAATCAAAAACAACAATAGTATCTAAATACTTTACAATTGTTCTCAGTTAAAAGCCTCAAATGTGTTAGCATCTACTCACACATCAAAACTCTACTGAAGCTATCTCTTCAAAATTCTCTGAGCTTTCCATATACTTATAATACAATTCTAATTTTAATTCCTCTAACACGGGAAAGAATTCATATGCAATAATCTTGAATTCATAAAAAGACACACCAATCAATTTTAAAGATTTAAAGATGCTTCTATTTTTTAAACTCGGGTCTTGAAGGTTGGGTAGTGATCTACAAATTCTTGATAGTGCATCGAATGTCAGATAGAACTCAACCAATTCCACTTCTTTCAAGCTCAAGGTTAAGTGAAAATCAAACTAATATTGCCCACTACACTCAAATTTTGCAACAACTTGTTAAATTTAATTGGGCTTCGATAAGGATACCAGAAACCTTGGTTAGTTTTAGCTTTTCTTTTTAACAGAATGGTTGCAAGTATAAAACTCTCAAAAAATGTGAATTATTCATTTTTTATTTTATAAAGCTCACATAACATTCGATTTATCTATTTTATTTTATAAAGCTCACATAATATGAGAGTTATCTATCTTTATTTTATAAAGCTCAGAAATTATGTGAGTTATCCATTTTTATTCTATAAAGCTCACAAAGTATGTGAGTTATTCAAATGTAAGATGAATAACTCACAATTTAAGAGAGTTATCTATTTTAGCCATGCCACATCATGTTCTCGTAGTCTTAGTAGTGATGTGAAATACAAATATAGTGCCAAAAATGTATGAGGTATGTTTAAATTTTTTTTCCACCAGATCTTAAAAAGGTCCTTTTTAAAGAGATGTATACATTCATTATATCATCAGTCTTTCCTCTATTCAATTCTTCTTTTCAAACTTGGTTAAACTCAATTCTTCTTCTCCAACCTTGTTCAAATTCAATTCATCTTTTCAAAACATGATAAAATCTTAGAAAATTGATACTGAATGTGTTAAAATTGCTCTTAAGATGGTAATACAATGTACTATAAAACCTCCTCCAAGCCTAATGCCAAGTATCTCATTTCAATTGATTACAAAGAATTTATAGATACAATTCTTAGAAGAATGGAAATGAAAAGTGAAGATTTTGTGCTAGAGTACATGTCCCATTGATTACTTATTTTAGCCTAACAGTTGCCTAAATGGAATACATTGACTAACATGTTCCTATCTAGCTAAAATAATAAGTAATTTGCACAGTGATATTTACATGGAAAACACCCGACTCAAAGAGGTTTAATAAACCACAACCTATACCTCTTCAGGATTTAACACTAACTCCACTAAAACAATTGAGCCTCAACAATCAACAAATTACAAAACTCTTGTAATCTAGAAATAAAACTCTAACATCTATTTCTACAAAACACAAACCTTCCAAAGGTGAGTGTTCCTAATACTTGGAGTTTCCAACTTGAAGACAATGCTCCTAACTTAGTTTATTCTTCACTGAGACTAGAAAAAAATATAACTCAAGAACCAACCTAATACATAAAGTCAAAGACTCCTTAACTCTAAGTAATAGGAACAAGTTCTACTATAACTGCTTCAAGCTTTGGAACTTCTCAGAAAATTTGTCAATATGATGCTATCTTTATAAGCGCGTAAGTAAATAAATGAGCTACTCCCTCAATATATAACAAATCTCCAAAGAGTCTTTCAAATTCATCAGTCTTCTACTTTTCTTTAGACTCGTTAACTCAACAGAGTTTGTTGTTAAGTCAAATTCATTCTTCAAGTAAATCTCCTTCTTCAATTTAATCTCCTTATTTGAGTGGAACTCTTTCTCTTCATCTTATCTCAAAATATGTTGCTTAATCACTACTTCCTACTCAAATCCCTACTTCTTCTTTCACACTTGATCAATCAAGAGGGCTTATCCATTTCTGTCTTCAACCGAACTTGTCTGCTTCCCTAAGTAAGGTCTGACTTATGTCTCCATATGATTAAACTAGCTTAAGTGACATATTTCATTTATATGTCAATCATCAAAACTTAGTTGATCTAACCAATTCCCCCTTTTTAATGATGACAAACTTACTTCCTTGATGTAGCCACTATATTTCCTAAAACACTTATTCAAGAAAAAGCACTAAAAATGAAACAGATTAGTCATTAGGTTATCAACATTACACAACTCATTTCCCCCTTTTGGCATCATCGAAAAGATAGTTCAAGATATGCCTAGACCAAAAAATAGATGTTTAATAACTCATGGATGCTGGGGCTATCACTAAAACAAGAAGAACCAGAAAGAAAAGACAAATCATGCATAAAAATGAACAAGAAATAAGTTTAATAGGCAAAAGAAGCCATATTATTAAAATTACCAACACATGATAACATATAATCATTCTAAAAACAACCAGATGAAACAAAAAAAATCCTAGGGTTTTAAGAGTTGGTGAATATAGAAGAAACAAAAAGAACCAACTAGGTTGGACGGTGGTCTTTGGTAGCATGTTCCAAAGAAAGATCATACTGCACGGAGTTGATTTTGGGAAGAAGAATTATTCTCTCAGCCTCAAGATTATCCACTGTATCACTCTTCTTATCCAGAAAAATTTAGAGAGCATCAATTCTAATTTTTTAGTATTATGAACAATTTGAGCCAAGAGTATTTCGGTTTTAGTAACTTCCCAGGACGTAGGCTAAGTATTCTTATATATTTGGCGTTCTAATTTCTCTTCCAGTTCTAATTCAATAAGTATATGTCTTAACTTTAGCATTGGATTAGTGTCCCAGGAATGTCTTGAATCATAAAGTTTGTATCTTGATTAATGATGGCATTTTGAGTATCTTCAGAGTGGGAGGAGTCATAAAGAATAAGTTGTACAGCCCGTTTCTTAACAGGAAAAAAGATTTTGACTGAATGGATTGTGAAGAAGATTTAAAAGTAGAATGATCAAATGATTTTCCCACTGTCATAGAACAATGCAACACATCTGGAGAAAAAGGAGTATGGGTAGTAACAAAGATTGCAACACACCTCTTTTTGCTGATGTGAAGAAGATTTTGAGGAATGCGGCTGATGATGTTTGGAAAAGCAAGGGGCATTAATTTTGTGAGGTGAGAATCGGTTGGTGGTTTGTATTTGGGTGCATCAAAAGAGGATGAAGAGAGAGGCATGGAGAAGGAGGGTGAAATAGGTTTTTGATGAAAAAAGAGAGATCAGTGTGAGAGTTGAGAGAATGTGTGGCATATAAGGTGTGATAATGAAGAAATTATAGTGGGAGCAGATGTATAACATGAGTGAGTTTTTATTGTTTTTAAAAAAAATGGACTCTTGGGACTTAGATGGTATAGACTTGAAATGTTTTGGGACCAAATAAGCTTTCATCAAGCTAAATCTAGAAAGGATTAATGAAGATCATACCTTGTAGATTTTAAAACACAACTAAAATTACTTGTATGAACTAATATTTCTTCACAATTTTGTCTGGTCATCAAAATTCTGGAATTACGACACACAAATTAATGTGCAAGACTGAATCACACAATAGTTTAGTCAGGATACAAAAAAAATTAACATTTCTAGTCAATCATGGAGGGGATTTTATGCAATCTTAATCATCCATAACTAATCTGATATTTTCAAAGTTCTCTCTACTCAATGCCTTAGTGAAAATATCCACTATTTAGTCCTCAGTAGAGAAGAACATGATTGATATAAGACCTTTTTCAGTGTTATCTCTAAAAAAATAGTGTCTGATATTAATATGTTTAGTTCTCTTATATTACACGAAATTCTTAGCAATATTAATGGCACTTGTATTATTACAAAATATAGGAACATAGCCTAAATCCATACAAAATTCATGAGTTGTTACTTGATCCACAATTATTGGGTACAACAAGAACCAGCAACAACATACTCAGCCTCAGCAGTAGACAAGGCTACTAAGTTTTGTTTCTTAGTGGACCGGGTAATTAGACATGATCCAAGGAAGTATCCCATATATGTAGTGTTTTTCCTGTCCATTAAATACCTTACATAGTCAGTATTAGAGTAACATACCAACTTAAAATTACTCCCTTTAGGGTACCACAATCCAAGATCAGTGGTTCCCTTGAGATATCCAAAAATACTCTTCAAAGCTCTTAGATGAGACTCCTTGGGATTTGCTTGAAACCTTACGCATAGTCTCACATTGAACATAATATCAGGTATGCTTGTTGTGACATATAGTAGTGACCTAATCATTCCTCTATACAACTTATGATCCACATATAGACCTTTTTCATCCATATCCAGCTTAGTAGTAGTGGCAATTGGTGTGATGATTTCCTTGGCTTCCTCCATGGAGAATTTTTTAAGAAGTTCTATCATATATTTTTATTGAAGAATTAGGTTTCCAGAAGGTGATAGTTAAATTTGCATGAGTTTTGCAAAGTCATGAGTCATGTTGATATTTGTTGAGACGAATATGATGTCATCAACATACACCTGTACTATTAACAAATTTTCCCATTTGTCTTTAAAAATAAAGTGTTATCAATTTTACCTCTAGTATGTCTATGCTCCAAAGAAATTTTGAAAAACACTCATACCAAGGTTTTGGAGCTTGTTTCAGTCCATACAATGCCTTATCAAGCTTGTACATATAGTCAGGGAATTCCTGTCCATACAATGCCTTATCAAACTTGTACACATAGTCAGGAAATTCCTTACTTTGAAATTCAGGAGGTTGTTTCACATACACTTCCTCCTTAATAATATGATTCAAGAATGTACTCTTGACATCCATTTGGTATAATGTGAATTCCTTGTAATGAGCAAAGGCCACAAGAACCTGATAGCCTCAAGTTTTGTCACAGGTGCACAAGTCTCATCAAAATCTATGCGTTCTTCCTGATTGTATCCTTGGACCACCAATATGGCCTTGTTCCTTGTAATTGCTACATGTTTATCAACTTTATTTCTATAACACCCACTTAGTCCCAATCATAGGTCTATCTTTTGGAGGTGGAAATAAGTATCAGACCTTACTTCTTTCAAACTGATTGAGATCTTCTTGTATGAATATGGTCCAATCAGCATCAATGAGTTCTTCATTACCTTCTTTGATTCAATCATAGACAAGAATGTTATGAAGGCACACAAACTTCTCAGTCCTAATCTTGTGGTGATTCCTAAAGTGAGATCAGTAAGAATATTTTCTATAGGATGAGATCTTTATACTTGTATCCTTTTGGAATGCATTTTTTAAGAGATGCTAGGATCACCATGACTAGTTTAAGAAGGAGTATATGGTGATTCAGTTCCCCTTTTCTGAATTCCTCCAGATCTATTTCCCCCTGTCGAGGTGCCTCCAAATTTAGTTTTTTCGGTCGATGGACCATATTTTGCAACTTGTTCCGTTGACTATTCTTCATAGTCAATTTCTTCCTGCATATTAGTCTTAGCATAAGATACATCAAATACTACGTACATACTTTCCTAAAGTAAGAAATGCTAGGCTTTCTTTCTTTTAGTAATTCATCGGGAGTGTCTGTAGAATAGGTTGGATCATGCATCTATTTATGATATATGCAGCAGTACTGGTTGTTTCAACCCATTAATACTTTGTACAATCTCTGACTTGATGATCATTTTTATCAAACTTATAACACCCAGTGGGATTGTCATTGGAATGCCTTTTGCTACCTGTTCCATTCTTCATTTTAAAGAGTTTGCTGAAATTTTTTGTTATAAAAGCCACTTGTTCTTCAGTTAGTTCCACTTTCCATCACTGACTGAAGCCTTTAGGGACAAGGTTTTCTCAATAGCTTCCTTTTTTCTTCTTAGCTTCATCAATTTGCATCTCATAAGTCATCAGGTTACCTACTAATTCATCCAAAGTCATACTAGCTAGATCATTTGTCTCCCTAATTGTAATAACCTTGACGTCCCATTTTGACTTAGGTAAGACCCTCAACACTTTCTCAACTTTTTCCTGAGTAGTAACGACTTTTCCCAAGGAAGACAATTCATTTGATAAAGGAGTGAGTCTTGACATCATCTAATGTAGAGATTCATTCTCCTTCATCTTAAAAGCCTCATATTCAGTAAAAAGAAGGGCAATTCTGAATATTCTTACTGGAGTGGTGCCTTCATGTGCATTAACCAGGGCATCCCAAATTTTCTTAGAAGTGGTGTAACTAGATATTCTGTTCTACTTATCAGGACCTAGTCCACACACTAATATATTATTTGTCCTTGCATTTTTTCTTAGTGCAACCAAATCTTCAGCAGTGAATTCACTTCTTACTTTCTTGACATGTTCTCTATCTTCTAGCTTCATTTGGATAGTTGGTCCATCCGTGATACTATACCACAACTCATAGTGTTCTCCTCAAATGAACATTTCCATCCTAGCTTTCTACCAAATAAAATGAGATTCATCAAAGAGTGGTGGCCTAGTGGTAGATTGACCTTTACTGTGACTACTAGGTGGTGCGTAATTCATAAAAATGATTTACTCATAGAATTTAACCTTATTTAAGAGACCTCTCTCTGATACCACTTGTTAGAGTACGTGCCTTACTCATCACTTATTTAGCCTAACAGTTGGCTAAATGGAACAGGTTGACTAACCTATTCCTATCTAGCTAAAACACTAAGTAATTTGCATAGTGATATTTACGTGAAAAATACCCAGCTCAAAGAGGTGTAAAAAACCAAGACCTTTACCTCTATAGGATTTAACCCCAACTCAACTAAAACTACTAGGCCTCAACAATAACAAATGACAAGACTCTTGTACTCTTCGAATTAAACTTTAACTCCTATTTCTACAAAACACAAACCTTCCAAAGGTAAGTGTTCCCAAGTCTTTAAGTTACCCAACTTGGATACAATGCTCCTAACACAGTTTATACTTCACTGAGACTAGAAAATAATACAACTAAAGAACCAACCTAATATATAAAGTTAAGACTCCTTAACTTTAAGTAATAGGAACAGGTTCTTCTATGGCTGCTTCAAGCTTTGGAACTTCGCAGATAATTTGTCAATATGTTTCTATCTTTATAAGCATGTAATTAAATATACTCCCTCGATATATAACAACTCTCCAAAGAGTGCTTCAATGTCATCAGTCTTCTACTTATCTTTGGACTCTTTAACTCAATAGAGTTTGTTGCTAAGCCAAAGTCCTTCTTCAAGTAAAACTTCTTCTTCATGTTAATCTCTTTATTTGAGTGAAACTCTTTCTCTTCAACTTATTTCAAAGTGTTGTTCTTAATCACTACTTCCTACTCAAATCCCTACTTTTTCTTTCACACTTAATCAATCAAGAGGGCTTATCCATTTCTGTCTTCAACCGAACTTGTTTGCTTCTCTTAGTGAGGTCTCATGTCTTCATATGATTGAACCATCTTAAGTGACATGTTTTATTTATATGTCAATTATCAAAACTTTGTTAATATAACATTATGATTTATTTATAACCGGACAATTTCCAAACTTCTTCTCATTACAAGGATTAGTAAATTATGGGGAATGATTTATCAGTGATGATGAGTTATTGACTGGATTTTTGAGGGCTCCTTGTGATTATACTAGTCAAATAAAGATGAATATTCTACAAGTATATATTATGAAGGACCTTTAAATTGCCGTGCGCACTCTCCGAAATAGACGAATGTCTCTACGCAATATGATAATCCAACCAGTGTTCTTGATACTCGTTTAACTTAATGTAATATTTTTTTGATATGAATGTTCCCAATATGTAACGCCCCAAAAACTCGTCCCGAGGCGTCACACGGTGCTTAAGGCTACAGGTAGCCCCAACCTAACCTTTTAGCCATTTTTCTACCATTCAACACTTATAATCAAAGTCATCATAATCAAAACATCTAAGCATCCTCTATAATATCATACTACAATACAAATGAAATACGGAAAGTAACAAAATACGACATCTCTAACAAATCTAATCAATCTATCCATCTAGTCTGACAAGCCTCTACTAAACTGTATATCCATGAGCCATTGGGACAAACCCCAACTAACCCGAACTTAGGAAATAAACTAAACAACTCAAAGTAAATGAGGAAATCTGAATAACTAGTCCTCAGACCATAAGGACTCACCACTACAAAGGATGTAGATCAACTTGCTCAGATAATCACGATCAAACCTGGGAATGAGCACCTGAACCTATATTATAGGGAAAATGTATCCCACATCCAAACAGGTGGTCAGTACCATGGAATATGTACTAAGTACATGGGGGTACATGAAATAAACATATTTATAGGCATATATATATATATATATATATATATTTAACGATCTTGTCATAAGTTCTCTTTCCAAATCATGCAGGACATTTGTAAATGGCTCATAAAGCTTGAAAGAAATCTAAATTATGAAATCATACACAATGAATGGTAAAAAAATGCCAATATGGATATCATGAGCCATTACACTTAATCCAAATATCAAGATTCTTTTCTTATGCTATCATCAAGCAATCTTAGTGAAATCTGGAATATTGAATACATCATAAATCTGCATTTCAAATCTCTTTTAAATCAGTAAAATCAATCTAAGAATGAGGGACGACTCTTTGGGAGGTTCTTCTAACCGACATGTACACCATGTGAGCACCCATGATGTCCCACGACTTGCCCCCATAAGGTTAGGGCTGTCCTACCCTTTTTATCGGTGTAGAACAATCTCAACTCAGTGATCACTATCTCAATTTTCCACATATAGTGGAAGTCAATGTCTCAACCTATGGTGGCACGTACTTCTGGGGTATGAAACCGTAGTAACATACCCAACTTGGTGCTAAATACTACTCCCAATACTATGCTTAAAATCTCAAGAAAAATCTACTTTAAGGGTAATCTCATATTTCTTAAGTTAATAAATGATAAAATCCATAACTCATTTCATAAAGTGGATTTTAACTCTGTTGTGACCAAAAGGTCAAATCTTTCTATACTTCATCAAAAATAGTCGAAACATGAGTGCATGTAGCACATAAATTCTCAAAACAACCATCTCAATGTGGGTTAATAACCCTTATAGCCATACTTAATCAAAACATTTCAACATTTATGATTTACATCACAAGCATGCATAATTTATACGGAAATCTGAAAAATTTCAGCCTTTGGTCATAACAATAATCTCAAATTCATGGATTTTATTTTCTAAACATTCAAAATAGTCATAGTATCTTGAACAACAACATAGGATAAGATCTATCACTTCAAATTCATGATAAAACATGTAAAAATCATGTATCTTTGTAAAATAATGCAAACTTTGGGCACAAGAACGAAAGGGTTTTCTTGTTCATAACCCCCACATACCTTTATGCTAACGGATTCGTTGAAAGATTGGACCCTCAATATTGATTGTGTAACCCTAGTTATTTTTCTCCTTTAGTTCTGTTGGATGATGAACTTAGACTGATAATAGGGTTATGATGTGTTTAGAATCTATTGAATTCGTAATGTTAAGTTTAGGGGTGTGTAAGGAGTGCCAAAATACATAATTTCCCTCAAAATAACCCAAAAATGGAGTGTTTAAGTCACTTGAAATCATAATATATGCACCGCATATGATATCGCATATATTTACCTAGGCGCCGCATATGATATCGCCTATATTTACTTAGGCGCCGCATATACTTTCCAGTGGCCATGTGCGATTGGTTAGGTAACGCACTCTACTTCGCAAAGCCATAACTCCTAGCTCGGGTTTTGGATTTTGGTGAAATTGGTATCGTTGGAAAGCTAATTAGATTCTCTATAATTTTGTGGGTAGAAATATACAGAAATACCATATATTTATCAAGTTATTCTCATTCAAAGATGACCCTTGCGAATTCAAACACTAAAACTTGATGGATTTCAAAACTCTTAGCTTGTACTACCTTAAGTGACTCATATAACCACACTTAATACATCATAATCTCTCTTATAACTAGGTTACTCTTGGTAATTTAGGTGCCCAAATATGGCTTGTAAAATTGGGGTTTTCACATATACAAACAATGATTCATTTTCTAGTTTAGGTAAGTGCGGGGCATTACACAATACATCATGTTGGGTAACATGTCAACACAATCCTCAATACCTTATTTAAATGAAATTTTGAATGAACGTGATTGGTAATGTCTATTAATTTGTGTTATTATATATTTTCTCTTATTTGTGTCTATTTCTTATGTCATATGTTATAGTTCATTTAGAGGCTTAACTCTAGGTAAGACTAATAATGATGAATTTTTTGGAAAATATTATAATTATGGTCAATCATCGCATCTTGGATGGATGGACAATGATAGAACATCTACAAATGTTCCTCTCTCATAGAGTTTGTATGTTGCTAACTATTATTGGTGGGTCTAAGACATAGTATTAAGTTATGTTGTTTAATTTCATGTATTTATTTTTTATTTATGTATGTGGAATGTATATAAATATTCTATTCTTTGAAATGTAGGGATAATATCACATGAGATGAGCATCTTCTCCCAGAAGATATTGAAAATAGTGATCACCCAAACTATGATGAATTGTCACAGGTGATGATAGCGAGCCTTGTAATGCTAAGGAAGATGAATGCCCCTAGGACTCATCATCGAGTGATAATGGTGTGAGGTCCAATTTTGAACAAAGATCCATGTCCATGAACCTTTTCCTAAACGAGAATCAATTCCACAGTTGGCGCCAATGCCACTACCAGTCATTCAGCAGGCCTCATTTTTTTCTAATGAAATTTCATTTTTATGAAGGGCCAGATTTGTTTGCGGATAAGTATGAAAATAATTTTATTTCTATAGGTGTGTGTTGTGAAGCAGTAGATTTTTGAAATGATAATTTTTATCTTGCTAGCAAGATTTTATTGAAATTAAAAAAGACCTACAAAGAGCAGCTAGGCTTTATCATATTAAAGAAAGAAGGGATTTCTTTGTTATTAATTTGGAGAAAAGAAGTCTTTAAATTTGTTGCAAGCGTGAAGATCAAGGTTGTTTATTCAACCTTTGTGCTACTAAGAATAACAGTAATAACATATGAAAAATCAAAAATACATCGACGAGCACAACTGTAATATGGACTGTCATAGATGACACTTAAATTTGGATATAAATATGATTGCAATTATTCTTGTGTCGTGTATTGAAAATACATTGAGGTCCAATTTTTTGGGGTTTATCTAACTATACAAATCAATAGTTTTTTTTTTGGTTTATAATTTTTAAGCCTGATTGTTCATAGGTAACCTATCAAACATTTTCAAACGTCTATTCTCAATAAGTACCGCAAAATAATAAGTCATCGAAGGCTTATATTGGTGGAAATTGAAATGTCTCCTTTCATGAATTGACAAGGTTCATGACTTCTATGAAACATTTCAATCCAGGCCTCATTGATGAATGACGATTCGAACGATGTGGAGAAGTTGATGAACATATTTTCAACTATGTTTTTAGACTTTTAAGCTATATGTCAATGATTTTTGTTACTTTCAACTAGTAATATTAATAGACGAAACACATGTATATGGCAAGTATGATATCAAATTATTGATTGTGGTAGGCACGAATGGTAATGGATTCAGATTTTCCTTAACTTTTGCAATAGCAACAACTAAGAGCTTGATACATGGACCAAGTTCTTGAGAGATTTGCATCAGCATGTTTTGTATGATCGTCAAGATATTACCTTAATATCTAACAGATATCATGAAATACTTGGAAGTATTACTATAGACCATAATTGGCAAGATCCATTTTCCTATCACTACTACTATTTAAGTCACTTAAAAGCGACTTATCAGAGAGCATTCAAAAATTTTTAACTAAATAACATATCATGGACTACAGCAATTGCTATCCAAAAGAAAAAATTCTTGTTACAAATAGAGTTGATAAGAGAGATACACTTTCCAGCATATGAGTGGTAGAGGAATACTGACATAGAAAAATAGAACTTGCATAAGGATGACAATAGGATATAGAACATGCTCACAACAAATCACTATGAGTCATTCAATGGCATGATAAAGTACGCTAGGGGGTAACCAATGACTGCAATAATTGAAATGTCTTATAGTGTGATCATGGATTGTTTTGTTTAGACATCAAAGTAGGCAAAAGAACTATTGGTTGGTAAACAAAAATAGATGCCAAACATTCCAAAAAAATGAAGGATTATAGGAAAAAGTCATCGATGCACACTATCCAAAGTTATCTTATGATAGATAATATATTTGAAGTCAGGACATTCAATTTCCACCACTAAAAAGGTGTTAATAAGAAAATTGTTAATAAGATGCAAAAAATATGTACCTGTAGTAAATCGTAATCAAATTACTTCGCATGTTCTCATGCAATTAGGGTGTTCAAGTTTGTTTGTAATTTTGCATTGGGTGATTATATTGCATTATAATTATTGGTGGTGTGCTACAAACGGACTTACTCTAGGAAGTTGAATCCACTGAGTGACAAGGATTGTTCGCCAGAAAGTCTGTTCTCCATGATTGCAAATAATCCTTTTTGCTCAAAATAAAGATCATGTCAAACACACATATTTCCTATAAAATGGATCTTTCACAAAGTATTTTTTCTCAAAAATAATGTACTTGCAAACAACTAGGACATGATAAGCACAATTGTCTATCGAGAGAGTATAATGCTAATGCATATGGAGCAGCAAATAGCTTTGGAGGTGCTAGCACTTCTAGGAGATGATGACAATTATATGTCTTATTGTGATTTGCTTTGCATGTTATTGTATTACGTAGTTTCATGTTAATAAATATTTTAAGTATTTTATTGGGAGATGAAATTTTTTATTTTTATAACATCAGAGTACAAATAACACACAACATAAAAAATTTCATATCTTCTTTATCAGCTTCATGAACTACATAGTCTTTCTCTTTATCAATATAATCTAGACCCCAATTTGAACCAGTTTATTGTATTGGTTCAACTAAATTCAATTGATTTATACAATTATAGGGAACGTCAAAATCTAATGTTTGGAATAAATATTTTTAAAGTCCTGTCCATTTGTCAACTATCGGGTGTAACAGATAGGTTGAATCTTTATATAGTCTCTGATCTTTGAGTAGTTCATAATGTTCCTCTTCATCTGCTCTTTGATAGTTAAGATCGTCTAATGCATGAAAGAGATCTAATGTTATTTTCATTTTTAATATTTTCTTATTCAGTTATTCAATAACTTATGATTCATCCCTAAACTTACATGTTTGAAAAGTAGCAGAAACTACCTATGGAACGATCAAACCATGTCATCGACATGACACCTCATAATCACAATATTTAAAATATAGCTGAGATCACTAAAGTATTTCACCCCAAATAATAAAATCTTAAGCTTTATAGGAGTATGCTTCTCTAACATGTGTCCAGCAATTTAAATTATGATAAATAGAAATTGATTTTTTTAGTCGACGAATACGATGATATCATTTTTTTTATAAATCAGTGTAGCACCCAAATACCTTTTCAGTGTTCTTTGAAACCCCACCCCACCCCGTGTTTGTTTTATCTAATATCAAACCAACTTTTTGTTGGAGCTTTATGATTCATTATACTGTAATGAAATATTTTCTTCATATTTTCAATGTGTTATTTATAATGTAAAGAAAAGGTAAGCTAACAGAAATTGCACTAGTGTAGTCACAACAGACGTACAAACTATAAAGCACATATATTATATGTGCTATGTAGCTTGTAGGTGCAGAATGTATCATATAAAGTTAAGTTGTCAATCAAAGATGTCAGTCAAAAATAGACATACAAACTAGAAAGTGCATATATTATGTACGCTATATAGCTTGTAGGTGTAAAATGTGTTGTATAAAGTTAGATTACCAATCAAAGACGTCAACCAGTCAAATAGACGTACAAGTTAGAAAGCACATTTATTATATGTACTATGTAGCTTGTAGGAGCAAAATGTATTGATTTATCTATCAAAGACATCAGTGAGTCACAACAAATATACAAATTAAGAAGTGTATATATTATGTGCATTTAGAAAAATATATATATATATATTATGTGCATTTAGAAAAATATATTTACAAAGATAATACATTTACAAAGAAGTATTTTAAAATATAATGTTTGGAATAAATTTTTTTAAGGTCTTATCCATTTGTCAACTATCTGGTATACCAGATAGGTAGAATCTCTATATAGTCTCTGATCTTTGAGTAGTTTATAATGCTCCTCTTCATCTACTCTTTAATAGTCAAGATCGTCTAATGCATGAACCAGATCCAATGTTATTTTCATTTTTAATATTTTCTTATTCAGGTATTCAATATATTATGCTTCATCCCTAAACTTACATGCCTGAAAAGTAGTAGAAATTGCCTATGAAACGATCAAATCATGTCATCGACATAACACCTCATAATCACAATATTTAAAATATAGCTGAGATCACTAAAGTATTTCACCCCAAATAATAAAATCTTAAGCTTTATAGGAGTATGCTTCTCTAACAATGATGTGTCCAACAATTTAAATTATGATAAATAGAAATTAATTTTTTTAGTGGACGAATAAAATGATATCATTTTTCTGATAAATCAGTGTAGCACCCAAATACCTTTTTAGCATTCTTTGAAACCCCACCCCCACCCTGAGTTTGTTTTATCTAATATCAAATCAAATTTTGTTGGAGCTTTGTGATTCATTATACTGTAATGAAATATTTTCTTCATATTTTCAATGTATTATTTATAATGTAAAGAAAAGGTAAGTTAAAGAAATTGCACTAATGTAGTCACAACAGATGTACAAACTAGAAAGAACATATATTATGTGCGCTATGTAGCTTGTAGGTGCAGAATATGTCATATAAAGTTGAGTTGTCAGTCAAAAATGGACGTACAAACTAGAAAGTGCATATATTATGTATGTTATATAGCTTGTAGGTGCAGAATGTGTTGTATAAAGTTAGATTGTCTATCAAAGACTTTAATCAGTCAAATAGACGTACAGTTAGAAAGCACATATATTATATGTACTATGTAGCTTGTAGGTGAAAAATGTATTGAGTTCTCTATCAAAGACATCAGTAAGTCACAACAAATATACGAATTAGGAAGTGTATATATTATGTGCATTTAGAAAAAATATATTTACAAAGATAATATATTTACAAAGAAGTATTTAACAATAAATATTAATTTAAAAATTAAACGAATAACATTACTATACTCCATAAGCTCTATGTTTTGTTGATGTATATGGCCTAATCCCCCTATGAGTAGCATCATCCCCATCATCATGGTGCCTCCTCGTAATAGCAGCAATCGAATTACCACAACGCTTTTTTATGAATATTCTTACATGTCGGATCCTTTAAAAATAATTAGAAACAAGTACATGATGTTAAGTAAATTATAATAACAATTTCTATTATTAGTTAGTGCATGAGCTGTTTTAATAATAACTTATGTCTCCTTCTTAACATAAGTTGGAACATAAGATATATCCAGCATAACAGAAGGTGTTGAATAAAAAATCTAAGAAAATACATAAAGAACAAATGTTAGCCAGTTATAAATGCGATAAGTCATTTTATTTATAATGTTGTAATTATTGACCTGCACGTCAATGGAGTGATCCGTAATCGGCTGAGATGTATAAGGCCTCACTGACTCAGATGTGTACTCGGGGATGAAACAAAGACTCGAATGGGGTATCTAAAGAGTAGTAAAATAAGTACCTACATTTAATAAATATCTCCAAAAATATATAACTGTATGTAGTTAATATTTAACTAGCCTCTCATTTTCTCAGCCTCTACATGTGGTGGAAAGTGGATAGTTGCTCAGGGGTCCCAACTGGTAAGGACGAAGATAGGCCTAATAGCTCTTGATACTGATATAATAATATATTATAAGAAATAAAAACTAGCACAAAAAATAAATAAGTAATTTTTAATAATAACCTACATATCTCCAAACTTTGTCAAGTCAAAACACAAATGTAAAGAAGTAGAAAATCTTGATAATGCATGTCATCATATGGTTGCTTAATCTCTTCATCAACCCAAGAGTTTGCAACATATATGAAAAAGTGATGCGACTGTGGCATGGATGAACAAGCTAGTGTAGATGGAAATGGATCAAACAATGACATCTAAGATGTATCTACATCTAGAATTGGCTCAGACTCTTTTGTTGGGTAGGGCTCTAGGTCAGCAATTAGATGTATCTGAGGCTCTGGCTGAACAGGTGAAAATAATGGCACAAGAAGATGACTCTATCATTGTCTACCCTTATGTATTGGTGTATCATCTTTGCGTCCATATCCTCCTCCTCCCCCTCCTCGTCCCTGACCATAGGTTAGTGGAGATGCTCAACGTCAGAAACAATGTGCCCCTCAAGGGACCGATAGGCTGGTCAAAATACCTACAATATACCAGCTAATATAAATACCATACACATGGTGCGTTGGGTCCAACATCCACTTTAACACCCTATGATATAAATTTTAGAGCCCTATAGGCATTGCCAAGTGAGAAGGTACCATCTACACATAGCCAGAATCTCTGTGAGTGGTTGTATAATAGCAATCATCCATGACGCTGGAACCACTCTAGATATGTATCCATGCTTGCATTGACATTTATTTTCAACCCCACGCAATCATTTATTCCAATGGTGAATACTACTATTATAACGCTCCGAGTCTGTACCCTGGATGCTACACAGTGCTCATAATCTCGAAGGACTACAGGCTAACCCATAACTGGTACGTGCTACAATAACTCTGTAATAAATACTGTAATTGTTGCAAAAAACAATGAAAACATATGTCATAAGGTTCAAATATGTAAATAAATCTAAATGTGGTATCAAAATACCAAAATTGAATATAAGTACTGAACAACTATCTAGAAATACTCTAGTCTGAAAGGCCTGTAAACTGTCTGAACTATGGAGTTGATGAGATAAGTCCCCAACTAACTCCGAATACTAAAAATAATACTGTAATACTAAAAATCACAAGAATATCCTCGAACTATGAGGACTCACCACTACTCTGAAAGCTAAAGATTTGAACTGCTAAGGGCGCTCTGGAGCCAGTGCGTCTGAACCTATGATATAAGATATCATAGATCAAAGAGAAACATGTGTCAGTACTTTGAATGTAATGGTATGCTTAGTGAGGTAGGCTGAAATGCATGGGTTTATATGCATGAATTATACTAGCTGAATAACATAAGTATGACTGAATAAGAGTACATGCATGAATACAAAGACTGTAACTGAGATCATGGTAATACTGAGTACTGAGTATGAATACAGATAACTGATATCAGAGTTTACTGATATTGTATTACTGATTATTTGAATGATTGTATCTGATATTCCTGAATTCTGTGAAACTATACTGAGTTTCGTACCGAGCTTAGTGACTATAGTTGATAGTCCTAAATTTATAAAGTTGAACTTAGTTCTATTCTGAGACTGAGACTGGAACTGAGACATTGGGAGGTAATCATATAAATGACATGGCCCTCTCTAATCTAATTGGGGTCCAAACTGTCACCCCAGTTGGAACGGTGTCAATATCGTTCCACGAGTAAGAACAAGTTGTGAGTTAACCCTCTCTGATAGAAAGCTCTTTCATCAACCCTCGTTGGCAATATAACTTGAATGAGATATATCAACCCTCATAATATCTGGCAGGAAGATATCTTAACCTACTCTGGTTACATAGTTTTGTAACGCAGGGATTGCTACTAAGGGTCAAACCCTCTACTAGCAGGAATGTTCCATCCCTGGGTTCGCTCGGTGCTGAATCCTACTCCCAACTGAATAGACACAGAATTGATTTCTAGTTTGTACTAGGCTAGAATAAACTGCTACTAATATTACATTTTAACTGAACTAAACTGGATTCACTAAGTTTCATTGACTGGCAGAAAACTACTGAATTCTGTTAGCTAACTAAGTTTACTGAGTTAAGAACTGAATACTGAGTTAGACTGGACTAATACTAAACCTACTAAGTTTTCCTTATATCTGTAACTGACTAAGAGTACTACTGATCAAGACGTGACTGATATTGTTCTATGACTGACCATGGCTCTAGGTAAATAGCTAAATTATTGGGTACAAGTACCCCCAGGACTCAATAGCATAAATTATGAAACATGGCACAAACTTGAAACATGTAAACTAAGTACTTGATCATCATTCATTCATTGGGGCATTTTAACAAACACTTGTATAGCATGAACTTCAATACATGCTAATATGATATAAGTCCACTATTCAACTCACATGCATAATTCATCAATCACTTGAAAAGCATAAAATAGGCACACAATACTAATCAACATATGAGCACATAATTCCAGTTATCAAATTCACAATTTGAAGGCTTTAGCATGATCTCAGATGATAACACATTTAAATCATCTAAACCCATATAATATTTATCATGAAACATAGATTTGAAACTCAATTAATCATTATCAACAAGAATATTATCAAAACCAACATGGAATTCATGAAATTCATATACTTGATATTTAAAAATAGTTTCTTGAACTCCAAGGGTGGAAGGGACCTTTGGATGAACACTTCACATACCTTGATAACTACTTTCAAGAAGATCGAAGTGAGTTCTTGAGACTTGAATTCTTGAACTTGATGAGGCTAGGGCTTGCTCTTGAGAGAGTTATATGAGTCAAGAATGATATTTTACCTTATAGGCTGATTAATTTCGCGTTAAGGCTGAATAAGGGTGCAAAAAATGACCCATTTTCCCCCACAACCCATATTAAAATAGTGCTGAATAGGGCTGTCCTCGTGTCACGAGCCCTGCTTGGGTCAAATAGCCATCGCGACGCGACCTCTACTTGGGTCATATAGCCATCATGATGCGACCCCTACTTGGGTCAAGTAACCATCGTAGTGCGACCCTTACTTGGGTTGACTGGCCCTCGCGACGTGGGGATGTCGTGGCCCTTCACTATTTTAGGCATCTAAACTCTCCCTTACGCCAGTCCAAAAAATCCAAAACTCGCCTGTGATGACCTACAAGTGACCATAATCATGAATCAATTTAAAAATTGACAAACTAAGTCTGGAAAGGTCGAAAATAAACCCCTCCAAATTTGGAAGGCTAAAATGATTCTAAGTCTTGATACTTAGCTAATATATTCTAAGTGTGGGACCCCTTAACAAGCTTAAAGGACTAAATTAGGCTAGAATTTTGTAGGGTCTTACAATATCTCCCCCTTGGAAATATTTTTCCTCGAATTAGACTGGTTAAACTGAGAATACTAAGAGACTGGATTTAGACACCGAACACACAAAATTGAAGCATGATTTCATGACTAATGTTCCTGATATACTGAATTATCATACTAAATATGCATGTCTGATGCATGAGTACATGACTGAGTGGATTCATGAATGCATGACTGAGATTACTGATAAGCTGAGTTTCTCATACTAAACATGCACATCTGATGCATGAATACATAACTAAACTGACTTGTGAATATATGACTGAACATGTAATGGTAACTGATACCAAGTTTGTACTAAAAATCTGAGCATGAAATTGAATAAGCTTAAGGAAAATTATTACCTTGAGCTGGGTCTGAATTAGTGGAGAAGAGATGAGGATACTTGGTCCGCACATTTGCTTTTGCTTTCCAAGTAGACCCTTCAATGGACTGATTCCACCCAAGAACTGTGACTAGAGGGGTTTCTTTGTTCCTATAGCTACGAATATGATAGTTAAGGATTTCAACTGGAATCTCTTCATAAGAGAGACTATTCTAATAATCTATGCCCTCTATAGGTACTATGACTACTGGGTCACATATGCAATTCTTTAGCAAAGAGACTTGGAACACTGGATGAACTGAAGATAGATCTGAAGGCAACTCAAGCTCGTAAGCTACCATTCTGAAATGGCTGAGAATTCGGTAAGGGCTGATATATTGGGGACTGAGTTTCCCCTTCTTGGCAAACCTCTTCACTCCTTTTATGGGAGAAATTTTAGATACACAAAATCACTGTTCTCTAACTCGAGATCATTTACTGTACACGTATAAATGGGAACATGAGAACATACTGAGCCTAAAATGTATACATGGACTGAGTATCTTAGGCTAAACTAAGCCCCTGAATATATGGCTTACGGTTGATATTGGACCTTAAGGGTCAACCAATGAGTACCCACTATACTAATTGAATTCATTACGTATGGAAAAGCTAGGAGGTTTAGGGTATGAAAACTTGGGGGTTATAGTGCATCTCACCCTTAGGACATTATGTCCCTCGAAGAATACTGACTTGATTGAGATACTGAGGAAAAGCTAAGATGTGCACCGGGCACCTATGAACTGAGTCGTGATTGAGTATCTGGGATCCAAAACTGAGAGATGATACATGAATTGAGCTGATCATGCAACTACCTAGTTGCCCCATCTTGGAACAGTTACATTCATAAGACTTCGGATAGTGCAACTAGTGGGGAAAGTTGGGAAACCAATCCATACAAATTTGTCCACCCAACTGCTAAACTAAATTTCTGGCTTTACAAACTGACTTATGATGAAAACCCGTGCTCAACTGGAGCACTTCCTTGACACTCTTTCTATAGAGTTTCTAGTCCTTGACACTCTTTCTATAGAGTTTCTAGTGACTTTAGGGAGCAAAGAATCTTTGCCTAGACTGAATGAAGCGTCTGAATAAGAAGTCACATTCTAGATAAATTTATGTAATATGTGGTGAGGCCTATGAAACCTCATCTAAGATAGAGTGACTAAGCCTCATACACTGCAACTAAGATTTTTAAACTTACACATATCTCTTGGATACCCTCTCAACTATACTTTCCACCTTAGCACGGCACTTCACCTGAGACTACTGAAAATATTCACATGGGGTATAAGCACAAATTCATGAACATATTGTCTTATCTGATTAACTAACGGATAATAGCTAAATGCTGGTCATACAAGATCGAACTGCTCTTAGTCTAAAAATAATAACTAGACTAAAACCATAGAGTATTAAGCATATGAGGTAAAGACTGACTGAATAATATCACACAACTGAGCATATAAATTTATGGAGGAATGTATTATTTGAAAGTACAAGACCAAGTGTATAACATGGTTCTAAAATGTCCTACAAACTGGGGTGCTAAAATACTGATATCTGAATAACTGATAACTGTACGCTATTGTCAAGTAAACCTGGAACTGAACTGAGTTACTGATTTGATTACTAGAATAGGACTAGAACCGTGACTAAGATGGTTGCTGAGACTGTAATTGAGAGTATAACTGGGACTTATACTGTAATTGAATACTGAGTTCTGATAACTGGATACTAGTAACAGAGGTTTAGATTAATATTGAAGTATTGTATTTTGTTGGCTAAGCAACTAATTACTGATAGCCATGGTTCTGTAGAACTATCGGAGTTCTTTACTAAATTCTGAGGTTGAATACTAATTATTGAGTACTCAATGCTGAATTGTCACTATAACTGAGGACTTTGGTATTAAATATCAACACCATAGGTTAAGCAAGAGATCTAAATCGAGAATATATGTGAAATAATCTAATTTTGACTGATCATTAGGCCTGGAGCACAAGTTATATAAACTGAACATACTGTAAAGCATGACATGGGTACATAAGTCATGTGCTGCATGATCTGAGTCTTGGAGTTTTGGTATTCGTAGAACATGATTCATGACACTGAGTGAACTGGGACCCTTTATACTAGAAATTGTAATTGTGTATAATTTTCACTGACGTACACGAATATGGGCTATGATCATAGTACTGAGATGTAAGATATGAATAGATATCCTGATAGCTGATGGATTTACTATAGACAAGACTGTCATTGATGAAGACTATAATGAAAATGTTCGAGTACTGCTTGAATATACAGTTCATCAAGTCCATGAAAACTGCTAGGACATTGGTAAGACCAAAGGACATGACTCAGAATTTGAAGTGATCATACCAAGTTCTAAAGGCTATCGTTGGGATGTCACATTCCCTGACTCCAGGCTGATGATAGCTTGATCTGAGGTCTATCTTGGAGAAATAACTGGCACCCAAAATTTGGTCAAACAAGTTACTAATTTTGGGAAGTGGATACTTGTTCTTGACCATGACTTTATTTAACTGATGGTAGTCAATGCAAATTTTGAGAGAACCATCTTTACTATGCACGAATAACAATGGTGCGGCCCATGAGGATATACTGGGTCTAATAAATCCCTTATCTAGGAGATCCTTTAACTACTCCTTCATTTATCTGAGCTCTGCACGTTCCATTCTATATGGCAAGATAGATATGGGTTGAGTATTTAGAAGAAGATCAATTTTAAAATCAACTTCCCTTTTGGGAAGGACTTTGGGAAGATCTTTGGGAAACACATCTGGAATTCACATGCTACTGAAACTGATTCAAGAGTAGGGGTTTCTAAAATAGAGTCCTAGACTCAAACAAGATGGTAGACACATCCTTTAGATATAATTTTTCTAGCCCGAAGGTAAGAAAAAAGTTGACCCCTAAGTGCTGAAGTACTACCCCTCCACTCTAGAATGGGTTCATTCAGAAATTGAAGCTGGACAATTCTTTTTTTGCAGTCGACTGAGGCATAGTAAGAATGAAGATAATCCATGTCAAGAATGACATCAAAATCAATCATCTCTAATTCGACTAAGTCTGCTAAAGTGACTTTCTGAGATATCATAACCGGACAGTTCCTGTATACCCACCTAGTTATAATGGATTTACCCACTAGGGTAGAGACTGAGAAAGGCTCTGCTAGAATTTTGGGACTGACTCCAAAATCAACTGCTATTTATGGAGTAACGAAGGACAAGGAAGCTCCTAGATCTAGCAAAGCATAAACATGCAAATGATAAACTTATAACATACCAGTGACCACATCTAGAGAAATTTCCTAATCCTATCAAGACTAAAGAGCATAGAGTCTATTTGGTTGTTGCCCACTAGTGGCACTATAAGAGGCACCCTGCTAATTCAAGCAGCCGGACTGAGCAGAGGGACGGTTAAACTAACCCTGAGAACCTGACTGAGAAAAATATTTGACCATGTGGCCTGGCTTTTCGTATTCAAAACATACATCACTGCCAGCCTTGGAGATACCCTGGTGGTTTCTACCATATTTCTGGCAAAGAGGATTTGTTCGAGCACTCCTTGGCCTTGCCATTCTGGCCCTCTTGCCCTTTATCCCCTTTTTTCTATGCCTCTACTCCTCACTTTGTGGAGTATAATCTATAAGCCTAGATAGGATAATAGCCAGCTGATTATTTTGAGCATCTATTGAATGAGCTAAGGCGGTGAAACCAGCTATAATTCAACATGAGAAACATGTTCATTCAGGGGATCTTCCTAAATATGTGGAGGGGCTGACTGATTTTCATTCCTTCTTCTGTTAGCTTCTCTGGAAGACAGGTTCTAGAGGCATAAGGAAGAGATTAATTGTACTGAGGGTTTAATTTCATCTTATGCTCACAAGCATGACATAAATACTGAAAGAAGGGAAACTTTTCCTATAACATCTTGTAGCCTCCTGTCCATAAGTGTGGCTCACAATACACCCATGCACAAAACTCTACTAAATGCGGCTTTTAGACTTCCTAAGATAATTTTGAACCTTATACTCCAATACCAAGTTTGTAACGCCCCGATTTTGTACCCCGGATGTTACACGGTGCTCATAATCCAAAAGGACCACAAGCTAACCCATTATTGGTACCTATTGCAATAACTGTATAATAAATACTGTAATTATTGCATAAATAGTTGGAAACATATGCCATAAGGTTTAAATCTGTAAATAAATTTGAATATGAAATCAAAATACCAAAACTAAATATAAGTACTAAAATACTTAACAACTATCTTGAAATACTCTAGTCTGAAAAGCCTTTAAACTGTATGAACTATGGATTTGATGGGACAAGTGCCCAACTAACTCCGACTACTAAAAATAATACTGAAATAATAAAATTCACAAGCTTGTCCTCAAACTATGAGAACTCACCAGTACTCTTTAAGCTGAAGATCTGAACTGCTAAGGGTGCTCTAGAGCCAGTGCGTCTGAACCTGTGATATAAGGCATCATAGCATAAAGAGAAGCATGTGTCAGTACTTTGAATGTACTGGTATGCTTAGTGAGGTAGGATAAAATACATGGGTTCATATGCATGAACAATAATAACTGAATAACATAAGTATGACTGAAGAACAGTATATGTATAAATACATAGATTGTAACTAAGATCGTGGTAATACTGAGTACTGAGTCAGAATACTGATAATTAATATCTGAGTTTACTGATACTATATTAGTGATTATTTGAATGATTGTATCTGACATTCCTAAATTCTGTAGAACTATACTGAGTTTTGTACTGAGCTGAGTGACTATAGCTGATTGTCCTGAATTTGTAGAACTGAACTAAGTTCTATTCCGAGACTAAGACTGAAACTAAGATTGTAGAAGGTAATCATCTAATCGACATGCCCCTCTCTAATATGATTGGGGTCAAATCTATAACACTAGTTGGATGGGTGTCAATATCGTGCCACGGGTAAGGCCAAGCTTGAGTTAACCCTCTCTGACAGGAAGCTCTTTCATCAATCCTCGCTGGCAGGATAACTCGAATGAGATATATCAACCCTCATAATATCTGGAAGGAACATATCTCAACCTACACTGGCTACATAGTTTTGTAATACAGGGATTGCTACTAAGGGTCAGACCTTCTACTGGCAGGAATGCCCCCATCCCTGGGTTTGGTCGGGGCTAAATCCAACTCTCAATTGAATAGACACTGAACCAATTTCTAGTTTGTACTAGGCTGGACTGAACTGCTAGTGATATTACAGTTTAATTAAATTGAACTAGATTTACTGAGTTTTGTTGATTGATGTAATACTACTGAATTCCTTAGATGACTGAGGTTTGAACTGAATACTGAGTTAGACTGGACTAATACTGAATCTGCTAAGTTTTCCTTAGTTCTGTAACTAACTGAGAGTACTACAGATCAAGACGTGACTGATACTGTTCTATGAATGACCATGGCTCTAGGTAAATAGCTAAATTATTGAGTACAAGAACCCCCAGGACTCGATACCATACATTAAGAGACATGGCACAAACTTGAAATATGTAAACTAAGTACTTGATCATCATTCATTCGTTGGGGTATTTTAACAAACACTTGTATGGCATGAACTTGAATAGATACTAATATGATATATTCCACTATTCAACTCACATGCATAATTCATCAATCACTTGAAAAGCATAAAATAGGCACATAATACTAATCAACATGTGAGCACATAATTCCAATTATCAAATTCACAATTTGAAGGCTTTAGTATAATCTCACATTGTAACACATATAAATCAATTAACCCCACATGATATTTATCATGAAACATGGATTTGAAACTCAATTAATCATTATCAACATGAATATTATCAAACCCAACATGAAATTCATATACTTGATGTTTAAAAATAGTTTATTGGACTCCAAGGGTGGAAGGGACCCTTGGATGAACACTTCACATACCTTGATTACTACTTTCGAGAAGATCAAAGTGAATTCTTGAGACTTGAATTCTTGAACTTGATAAGGCTAGGGCTTGCTCTTGAGAGAGTTTTATGAGTAAAGAATGAGATTTTGCCCCCACAACCCGTATTAAAATAGTGCTGAACAGGGCTTCCCTCGCATCGTGAGCCCTACTTGGGTCAAATAGCCATCGCGATGAGATCCCTACTTGGGTCAAGTAGACATTGCGGTGCGACCCTTTCTTTGATTGACCAACCCTCGCGACGCGGGGCTATTGTGACCCTTCACTGATTTGGGCATCCAAACTCGCCCATACGCTAGTCTGAAAAATCTGAAACTTACCTGAGATGACCTACAAGTTATCCTGATCATGAATCAATTTAAAAATTGACAAACTAAGGTCGGGAAGGTCGGAAATAAAATTCTCTAAATTTGAAAGGCTAAAATGATTTTTAGTCTTGATACTTAGCTAATATATTCTAAGTTTAGGACCCCTTAACAAGCTTAAAGGACTGAATTAAGCTAGAAATTTTGTGGAGTCTTACAACTATGTACTATAGCTAGAAAATATTAGTCGACCCTACTTATGTCATCATGCTTATAATGCTATTGATCCTAATTAGGAAACAGTGGAATATGCTATGGATGACTAAACTGTCGCATCACTCGGTCTACTAGGTGACACTCTATAATATTTAAACGTAACATCTTTGATCGTGTCTACCATATCCATCTACCAACCTTACAATAGGGAGGCAAAGTGTCAGAGGATATCGTCATAGGGTGTCCATAGAAACTACAATAAATTACAATGAAGTGTAAAAGAAAGAGTCAAAATATTTATATAGTTAAGTGCTAATTATTAAAGCCTACGCTTTTCATGAAGCATACTTTAGTCTTTTTTTCAAGAATAAAGTGAACTATACTTTAGACTGTTGGATAAAAATTTATTTTATATTACTACATATTTCTTCAAACTTTATTCTACACCTTAGTAGTTAAAAGATCTTAACTGTGGAGGGAAAACAACGTTTAGAATTTGAGGCTTTTAGCCTGATCTGACAGTTATTATTCAACAATATTAGACTCAGTGTGAACATTAGGATAAGATTGGTTTTGTTATCATTATTTATTGTACTTTTTTTTTTTTTACTATTTTAAGGTTTTGGTGTTTCCCATATCTATTGTATGGTGTTTCCTAATTTAGTTTAAGTTCTCCAAATGTTGTACAAATCATAGAGCAAGAATCCACGAGACAACACCTACTTTTAGGTCTTTAATCATGAAAGGAAACATTTTAGATTATATTGGTGGGAAATCTTTTGCTAGGCTATTAATAGATTATATGTAATGTTCCAAGTCGCCACAATATACTATTTCCATAATATTCCCAAGTCCAACTCTTTTTTCCTCCTTCAAAAACATGATGTTCCAGCAAATAAGCAATAGTGCATCAAAAATATATTTCGATCAGAAAAAAAAGGAAATAAGGACCAACCTTATAAGTCTCTCACTTTAAAAGACTAAAATAATTCTACTTAATCATTAAATTGACTTTATTGGTCATGTATAAGTATCCTTTCATTAAAATCTTCTATCTCTTTAAATATACATAAATTTCTCTAGAATTTCCTTTGTTTCTAGTCTTACAAAATTGTCTATGTCAATCAACACCGCACAATATAATACAACATAAATATGGACTCACATGGCACATTCTATTAAAACAAAATCTTCTCATGGGCCTATAAAATAAATAATTTCACTTAACAATAAAAACAAAATAAAATGGTCCCACACAGCATATTTGAATAAAACAAAGGTTGCTCACGAGACATAAGGAACATATAAATATGGCCCCACACGACACACTTTAATACAATATAACATAAACAAAACATACCTACTAGTATGTCATTGATAACACTCAAATTACACTCTTGAATGGGTGTAAGCGATCGTTGTCAATATAAAATCTAACTAGGTTGGGGTCGAATTCCACAGGGAATAGGGTGTGAACTTCGATTAGTTTACAAAATGCTTTACTGATAGTTTACTGTTTTCGAAGGATGGGAGTTTAAGTTTCACAGAAAGTCAAACGTCACTTTCAATGCTTTAGTGTTTGTAATCAAGATAAATAGGAAACCAAAGTTATGTTCACCATGACTTTTGAGAGTTGACAGATACTAGGCAATGATTGGGATTCTTGAAGTACATAGAACAGCAGACTATCCTTGACTATGATACTTTCTGACTTATCTTTCGACCTCACCAGATAATTTATTATCTAATTCTCTCGAACTTAGATATCTTATCTATTTTCAAAAGGATGTTATCTCAGGTAGATTAATCCAGTTACGGCATCAATCATTAAACAGAAGGTTGGTAGCTTTCGAGTCCCTGTTGATAATTCACAACCTCTAGTCTATTTCTCCGTTAGAAGCAAATACAACCTAAGGTATAATCCAATATTTGCAACCACTAGATTTCAGTTAAAACAATAGAATTTTAAGATGTTCTACTACTCTTTTAATCCGTTAAACACCTAGCATCATATCGAACCCTAATCTATGGATCCCAGAACTCTGGCTAATGGAATTAGCCGCTCATGATTTGATGAACGAAATAACAAGTTGAATTCATGATGATAAGGATCAACTTACGAATGGATGAAAAACAATAAGTAGTTCCTTCAATTTAATCACAAGGTGGAAGACTAAAAATAGTTGATAAGAAACAAGAAGAATAATTGATGATAGAGAGCAATGTACGACCCTCTCTTCTCAGAGTTAATGTATCCTAGATAATGACCAATCCCTAAAAACCCTAAAACAAGTCTTTAAATAGTCAATCCTAATTAAGGAAACAAAATTAAAGTTTCAGTTTTCTCTTTGGATTAGACAACAATACTTTTGATGGCGCGTCAGACACCTGACGACGTGTGAGAGATGTCGTCAAAGATTCCAGTAAATTATTATTTTCTAACTCTTCAGACGGTAATCCTAATGGTATGTCAAAGATCTTGACAGCGCTTGCAAAATAGTGTCACCCTTTACTGGAAATCAGCATACTCTGCCCTCTAGTTGACAACAATTTTGACGAGATGTCAAATATTTGACGGCCCTTCTGAATCATCATCATAGTTCATCTAATCTTCTCAGGTTCTTCTAATATTGACGGTGACTTTGACTGCCTGTCCCATGTATGACGGCGGTTCAAAATGATTGCCATGTACATTTTAGCTTATTTCCACCATATTTCAACTTTTTTATTCTTTTTTCCTTTGGTTTCTTCCCTGGTCACTTGTATCTGCATTAACCCACAAAAATGATCAAAAACAACAAAAGCTGCTTAAGACTTTGCAATTATTCAGAGTTAGAAGCTTCAAATGTATTAGCATCTTCTCACACATCAACACCCTCAACTTAAATTATTTTTTTCCTAAAGCAACCAAAACATAACTAGGAGTAAATAAAGTACAATTCAGCAGCTAACTACTCTTATCAGTTCAGAATACGTGCACCATCTCCATGATCAATCCAAATAAAATCAACTGTGTCTAATATTTTAAAACAACCATGTAACTCAAAAGCATCTAGATATGGCAAAAATCTCAGCAATAACAACCTAGCACATACCCAAATTACATTCTCTGAACAAAGTAGTTAATAGCAACATACATGGTGTGCCCTCACCATAAAGAAATCCCTTTTCACTTAGATTTACATGTATTAAAATAGGGATGAACGTAAGACTCAGTCTTAGAATAAAGTTCCAACATTGCGCATCCAATGCCATAGGCTTTCCCTTATAGTCAGTACCGAAGTCTTCAGATAAGTCAATTAGGATCACTATAGGGATTTTCTAAGCTTGTAATGTAGGCTAAGGGCTAGTATGACATTCAAGGGTATTTCATAGTGACTATAACTCCTTGGAACTACATTAACTTGCGAGGTTTTAACTTTTGACCTTCTTTTCTTCCCTCTTTTATTTGTCAAGTATTCTCAAGATGGGTGTTGCCTGTTCACGCATTAGATCAACTTTTTTAGTTTTCTCTTTTCTATTTGCTTTTTTACGACACCCAACTTATTATTCATCTTCCTTATTTTACCTCTCTTCATACTCATAATGCATCATGCACCCCTATAGCAGCTACCCTCAACTTAGGCTATTTACCTAAGTCAAGGTGCACAGTGTCCAAGGAGGACCAGGGATAAAATATGTTCATTGTGATGTAATGAGAAGGTGAAAGGTGTACAAGAAAGAACTAGGATATTTAGGATCAAAAAGGGATCAAGGGATATTGATCACACTTGGATGGTCATTTAAACTATAATGGGTTAACATGCAAAAACGGCCTATGATCTTTTCCTAAATGACATTCCTATGACTATGGCATGACTAACTAGGCAAGCTCTACATTCAACGCACAATGGGAACAAGGTAGGACCTTATACGCACATGGCACACATGTATATAGAACATCACTACTCATCCATTTCATGCATTTGTTTTCTACAGTTTATTTATTTACCACACTAGTGCCACAAATAGATACATAGTGGTCACACTAGATACACTTCACACAGTTCACAGTATATCAGACCAATGGAGAGGTACTCAAAATTTACAAAATGAGCTAACTACCTCAAGTATTTGTACTACTACTAATTATCCACCGAATGTGTTACAACAACAGTTTCCCTATACCCTTAACTTAAAATCAAGAAATAAAAAGCACCAAGGATTAGAATAGACCTAAAAACAGTCAAGCCTGTGGGTTCTAGGTCTCCGACCCTGTCATCGCATCATCAGCTATCTTTTCCCCACTCATAGTATCTGCTTTTACAATAGCTGGAGCCTGGCTTGATTAAGCATCTTCCCATTTCTCTCTGTCGGCCAGAGACTCCAATCTTACCCTTTTCAAGTTCTCCTTCTCTGCCTTCTTCTTTGCTTTCTTTTTAGCCTTTCTCTCTTCTTCACTATTAGGTTCATCTCTTTTGCTTTTGCCTTTCTTTTCCCACTTTTTCTTCTTTTTCTTTAGGGAATCCTCAGTAAGATCAAGAATAGGAATGTCTTCCTCTATACCATGTATGGATGATCCTATTGGCACCATAATTTGGTGTTGCTGCAGCATCCCAACCTCAGCCTTCACCTTGTCCAATGCAGCCCTGAAAGTATCAAGATCAGCATCTAGCATCTCTCTTTCCTAAGCATCAAATCTGTTCTCAAGACCTGCCACCCACCCAGGCAAAGTCATGAAAGGTTTTAATGCAGCATCGAGTGCAGCTTTGACTCTTTTGTCTACAGCAGCAGTAAATTGTTTGGCAAAGGCCTGTAGTTATACCTCGTACCAATTCGCTTGCCTGGCCACCTTCCTAATATCAATTGGTTGAAATGCCGACCTTGTTGCTGTAAGAGGTACTGAAGCAGTTGGCTCACTTTAAGGCACTGAACCTACCTGAGCTGAATATACTGGTGGTGGTGGTGGTACAGTTTTGGGGCTTTGCACCCCCACATTTGGTGCTGAAATAGTCTTAGTGACTGGAGGATCTGCTGCACCAACTGCATCTTGATCAAGTTTCAAACCCGACTGAATTTCATTTTTACCGACAGGGTTATGAGTCTTCTTGGCATGTATCTCATCATCAATACCTGAAATCTCAGTTACATGAGCTTCTTCACACAACCTAGTAATCAGACATGGGAATGGATATGCAACATCAGGTCTTGCGAGTCGAATCTTGATCTTTTTTGCTATAATTTTTGTGAAATCCAAGGGGGTTTTATCTATCAAGATTGCAACCAATATTGCTCGATCATCCCCTAATATGTTGTCTCCCTCGATGGGTATCAGATGAATTCGTATTAAACCTCCCCAAAATATTGCCTCTGAATTTAGAGATGCTTTGGTAATCTTTTCTACTAGTTTATTCAACCACTCCAGTTCCCCATCTGCTGTGAGAGTCACTAGCCACTTGCGTTGATTTTCCTGATGCTTCAATCGGGCATAGAATATAGGTGAGGTGGCTCATAGGATAAAGGTTGGCCCACGAATAAACCTATTTATGGTGGCATCTGATACATCCACCCTCACTCCACGTACTGTAACTTTGGCCAGAAGAGGCTTATCTAAAGTTCTATCCCCTTCTTTGCACATATTTTCCATCGTAGCCTGGTAGTTCTCGTAGAAATCTCAAACCAACGAAGGACAGTAAACATCGCTTCCCCTATTAGTCCACTCCAGACCATACTCCTTGAGTTTATGCATCACCTTAGGGCATCTGATCAACCCTATAGTGATAATCTTCTTCTCCTCTAGAATTGGCCTTCTGGCACTTCGTCGATTTGTTCTGTGAAGTCCATTCAAATAGATCGTTTCAGCCCCAGGGATTTTCCATCTCACATTGTGCCTAACCTCAGGGTTTTTGCATTTCACCAAAGTTCCCCATACTGGAGAATCCTTATCACCTTACTGCTCCAAAGATGGTGATTCAGACTCAGTTTCTTCAGCTGCAAGCCTCTCAAAATCTTTAGTTTTGACTTCTTGTTCAGTGCTCTCAGACCCCTACTCAGTGTGTTCTAATCCTTGTTCCTCCAAAGTTTGCTCAAATGAGGTTTTCACCTCAGTATCATTAGTATCCTCCACCTCAATAGGCTTAGGTGGAGGCGGAGTTTTTGGACTAGTCCTCTTTCTTTTCCATCTGAGCAAAGGCTCCTCATCTTCATAATCAGAGTCCTCATTTACAAGTTGTAGAGGTACATTCTCTTTAGCTGGTTTCTTCGGTGTGGTTGGATTCTTCTTCTTGGGTGCCATGCTCAGTTCTGTACAATGTAGAAATCCTCAATTAGTACTCGTAATAAAACAAGAAAAGAATAAGGATCACCTCAGTTAAACATCAACACTGTTTTAAGTTCCCAGGTTTGACGGCCTTTTTAATTTGCCATCACAGGTGTGACGGCGCTTCAAAAGTATTGTCAACCTTATCAAGAATCCACAAAATTTCTCATCTTTTGACGGCATTTTTGAATGGCCGTCACATAGGTGCAAGGCCATGAAAATTGCCATCAGACAACATTATAATTTCTAACTTCTTATTACTTGATTTTTCTTCTACCATTATTCTTAATTTCAACTTAGATCATGTTCTTTACTGAGATTTTCATGAAATTATACCGCATACCCCTACAAACCCTTATTTTTGAAGGGGTTTGAAGCATGTTAATGGGTTCAAATCACTCCTTTGAAACCAAGGTTTCTTGTAGTTTACAATTGATCCAAAGAAAGATGAAGTTGAACTTTTTCTCATACCTGGATGTCGACACTTAGCTAATGTACTATGAGTACCTAGACTTGTGAGTGAGAGAAAAATGAGATAAGAGAGGGAAAAGATTTCTTGGCTTAACTCTCAGGCTTCAAAAAGGAAAGTCTTAAAATTTTGCCTTATAAAGGATTAAATTTGGAAAAGGAAGGGAAATCACTCTCTAAGGAAAGAAAATTAAAACTAATAGGAAAAGACCTATGGTATGCGGGAATGTGAACATCTGTGACTGGGCTGGGTTAGCCTAAAATTTTTAAGATGGGCTCAACTCATTTGACGATATTTTTGTCGAAGCGTTAGATACCTGACGGGCTTCAAAATTATCGTCAGCCTTAACAAAATAGGGCTTTGAGTTGAGTATTTATATGCTATTTCTAACGGCTTGTCATACTTGTGAAAGCCTGTCAAAATTGACGTCAATCCACCTCAAGTTGACTGAAACCAGCTCACCTCCTTTATACGACTCTTAGCTACAAATATAAAAACATAAATTCAATAAAATTAAAACCTTGGGTTGCCTCCCAAATAGCACCTAATTTGATGTCACGGCATAATTGGGTTATCTCGACTACTCAGACTTGGTCAAGATGCTAGATCACTACCTCATTACCATATTCTTGGAATATATCGACTACCAAAAAGATATTCATCTCCTCCAACTGCTTTATAGGAGGATGCATTTTAAATCTAGCCTCTCTTTTTCCATACCTGAACTTTAGCTCATTGAGTTCCATATCAACCAACACTCTTCTCGTGGCTAATAATGGTCTACCCAAGATGATGGGTACCTCAAAATCAACATCACAATCCAATATCACGAAGTTTGCAAGAAGAATAAAGCCATCCACCTTCACCGGCACATCTTGGAATATACCAACTGGTCGTTTCACCGACCTATCTGCCATCACAAGACGCATCGTTATGGGGGTAGGTTCTCCCAGTCCAAACTTCTTATAGATATCAAGGGGAATTAGATTAATACTTGCTCCTAAGTCACATAAAGCTTTGGTAAACTTCATGGACCCAACTGTGCACTCTATGGTAAATGCTCCAGGGTCAGGCTTTTTCTGCACTAAGGATTGTGAAGAAACAGCGCTACAATGGTGGATGTTGTCCACCAGCTCATAGCTTACCTTCTGCTTCTTTGTTAGCAATTTCTTCATAAATTAAGCATAGTTTGGCATTTACTCAAGTGCCTCCATCAATGGCACATTCACTGTCAGTTGTTTCATTATTGCCATGAACTTGCTAAATTTTTTGTTGTCTTCTTTATTCTTCGATCTCTGAGGAAAGGGAGGTGGTGATCTTGGGATTTCTTTCAATACCACTTCCCCTTTCTTTTCATCTTCTTTCTCTGAAATATCAACAAAACCATCCATCTTCTCAGACTCTACTGGATTGCTTCCTTCTGATTCATCAACAATTACCTCCTTCTCTACGGCTTTGCCCATAAAAGGGCCAGATAATATCTTTCCACTCCGAGTAGTAATAACTAAACAAGAGCCATCAGTCCGTGAGTTTTGAACCGTATCACTAGGTAAAGTACCAGCTTTTCTCTGGTTCAGAGTAACCGACAGTTGGCTTATCTATTGCTCCAACTGATTAATAAAAGTAGAGTATGAGCTAACCAACTGATTGAGGGTAGAAAATTCACTTTTCATAGTAGCTACCCCTGAGTTGGTAGCTTCAACTCCCTTCAACAGCTTTTTCATCATCTCCTCCATGGACATTTTGCTAGAACTAGTCATCGCAGAATCCTGACTTCCAAGAGGAATATACAAACCACTCCTGTCATTATTATTTTTCAAATATCCCTGATCCCTATCTTTATAATCAGGTTTATCATAGAAAGTCCGACCTTGGTTCCCTTGGCTATTGCCTCGGAAACCCCCCCGATTACTCACATAGTTTGCCTTAGAATCAACACTTGTAGACATAGTACCCTGAGATTCCATAGCTTTAACAATTTTAGTTTTTCCAGATAGCAAGTACTTGGCCAGCAAGTCCATCTGTGTCTTCAAGTGGGTCATATCTTGATCTCACTCCTCATCCCTTCTACGCTGCTCCACAATAATACCACTAGCAATAGTCGGGCTATCCACTACAGAATCCCTAGAGTTCCAAGCCCGACTCTGCTTGGTTATTCTATTAAGCATGTCAAAAGCATCTAGAAAAGAGAGGTCAATAAACGAACCACCTGTAGCATTGTCAACAATAGGCTTTGTCACAGAGTTAAAAGATCTATACAAGGTATCCATCAAGTGAAATTCCATTATATTATGGTTCGGACATTGTTCAAGTTTCTTCTTAAATATTTCCCAAGTTTTGTGCAGTGCTTCAATCGGGAGCTGTCTGAAGTTGCTAATTTCATCCCTCAACTGTACTCTTCTAGAGGGTGGAAAGAACTATTCTAGGAACACATCTTTTAACTGTCTCCAGTTGGTTATAAAATCAGGCTTTAACTCATTCAACCACATTATTGCCTCCCCAAATAGAGACAAAGGAAATAATCTCAACCTAATCGTATTTTGGCTCACTCCCAGATTGTCAAAGGATTTGCAAATGATGATGAAGTTCACCAAATACATGTCCAGATCATCACCAGACAAGCCTCTAAATAATCTTTTCAGATGCAGGAGTTGGATCATGGTACTTGTTATGCTGAATTTTGCACCTGGTGCCAACAGTGGAGGACTGATAGCACCCGTTGCACCAGCTCTATCTATTCCTTCATCATCTTCATCAACCTCATATTGCATAGGTTGTTGCCCATATCTTCCTTGGACTGGATGATTTCTGTTGATGTTTTGTTGTACTGGTGCAGCAACTTATTTAGGTCCCCTTAGGTTTTGAGGATTCAGCAATTCCTTATCACCCAAGTCTTTATCATCAGGGTTCTGGTGATGTGCTTCCTATTGTTTAGTCATTCTTCCTATCAGTTGAGGTTTTGGATTGATTGGTAATAGTGGTTCTCCAGAACTTCTTGTGTTTGACATAAACAACATAGTACCTATAATAAAAGAAAACAATAGATAAAAATAAATCAAGGAAACTTAACTATCAACAAATTTTTTCATACAAACTTCTAGTCTACAATCGTATTCCCCTGCAACGGCGCCATTTTTTGATAACGCTCAAATTACACTTTTGAATGGGTGTAAGAGATCATTGTCAATATAAAACCCAACTAGGTTAGGGTCGAATCCCACAGGTAATAGGGTTTGAACTTCGATTTGTTTACGAAATGCTTTACTGATAGTTTACTATTTTCGAAGGATGGGGGTTTAAGTTTCACAGAAAGTCAAATGTCACTTTCAATACTTCAGTGTTTGTAATCAAGATAAATAGGAAACTAGAGTTATGTTCACCCTGGATTTTGGGAGTTGACAGATACTAGGCAATGATTGGGATTCTTGAAGTATGTAGAACAACAGACTATCCTTGACTATGATACTTTCTGACTTATCTTTCGACCTTACCAGACAATTTATTATCTAATTCTCTCAAACTTAGATAACTTATCAATTTCCAAAAGGATGTTATCTCAAGTAGATTAATCCAGTTATGGTATCAATCATTAAACAAAAGGTCTGTAGCTTCTGAGTCCCTGTTGATAATTCATGACCTCTAGTCTATTTCTCCGTTAGAAGCAAATAAAACCTAAGGCATAATCCAATATTTGCAACCACTAGATTTCAGTTAAAACAACAGAATTACAAGATGTTCTACTACTCTTGGAATCCATTACACACCTAGCATCATATTAAACCCTAATTCATGGATCCCAGAACTCTGGCTAATAGAATTAGCCACTCATTATTTAATGAACGAAATAACAAGTTGAATTCATGATGATAAGGATCAACTTACGAATGGATGAAAAACAACAAGTAGTATCTTCAATTTAATCACAAGGTGGAAGACTAAAAATTGTTGATAAGAAACAAGAAGAATAATTAATGAAAGAGAGCAATATACGTCCCTCTCTTCTCAGAGTTAATGTCTCCTAGATAATGACTAATTCCTAAAAACCCTAAAACAAGTCTTTAAATAGTCAAACCTAATAAATGAAACAAAATTAAAGTTTTAGTTTTCTCTTTGAATTAGACGACGATGCTTTTGACATTGCGTCAGACACCTGACGACATATGCCAGATGTCGTCAAAGATTCCAATGAATTGTTATCATCTGACTCTTCAGATGGTAATCCTGATGGAGTTTCAAAGATCTTGATGGAGCTTGCAAACTAGCATCACATTTCACTAAAAATTAGCATACTCTGCCCTCTGGTTGACGGTGATTTAACGAGATCACAAATATTTGACGGCCCTTCCGAATCATTGTCACATTTCATCTAATCTTCTCAAATTCTGTCTAATCTTGAAGGTGACTTTGATAGCCTGTCCCATGTATGATGGTACTTCAAAATGATCGTCAGATATATTTCAGCTTATTTCCACCAGCTTTAAACTGTTTTATTCTTCTTTCCTTTGGTTTCTTCCCCGATACTTATATCTGCATTAACATACAAAAAATGATCAAAAAGTACAAAATTTGCTTAAGACTTCACAATTATTCAGAGTTAAAAGCATCAAATATGTTAGCATTGACTCACACATCAACACCCTAAACTTAAATAATTGTTTGTCCTCAAGCAACCAAAACATAACTAGGAATAAACAAAGTACAATTCGGCAGCTAACTACTCTTATCAGTTCAGAATACATGCACCATCTCCATGATTAATCAAAATAAAATAAACTGTGTCTAATATTTGAAAACAACTATGTAACTCACAAGCATCTATATATGGCAAAAATCTCAGCAATAATAACCTATCACATACCTAAATTACATTCTCCGAACAAAGTAGTTAATAACAACATACCTGGTGTGCCCTCACCATAAAGAAATCTCTTTTTCACTTAGATTTACATGTATTAACATAGGGATGAACGTAAGACTCACTCTCAGAACAAAGTTCTAACATTGCGCATCTAATGCCATAGGCTTGCCCTTATAGTCAGTACTGAAGTCTTCAGATAAGTCAGTTAGCATCACTATAGGTATTTTCTAAGTTTGTAACGTAGGCTAGGGGCTAGTATGACATTCAAGGGTATTTCATAGTGACTATACCTCCTTGGTACTACATTAACTCACGGGGTTTAAACTTTTGACCTTCTTTTCTTCCCTCTTCTATTTGTCAAGTAGTCTCAAGATGGGTGTTCTCTGTTCACGCATTAGATCAACTTATTCATTTTTCTCTTTTCTATATACTTTTTCACTATACCTAACTTGTTATTCATTTTCTTTATTTTCCCTCTCTTCATACTCATAATGCATCAAGCACCCCTATAGTAGCCACCCTCAACTTAGGCTATTTGCCAAAGTCAAGGTGCACAATGTCCAAGGAGAACCAGGGCCAAAACATGTTCATTGTGATATAATAGGAATATGAAAGGTGTACAAGAAAGAATTAGGCTATTTAGGCTCAAAAAAAAGAATCAAGGGATATTGTTCACACTTGGATGGTCATTTAAGCTAATATGGGTTAACATGAAAAAATGGCCTATGATCCGTTGCTAAATGCCTATCCTATGACTATGACACGACGAACTGAGCAAGTTTTAGATTTAACGCACAATGGGAACTGAGTAAGACCTTACATGCATATGGCACACAAGTATATAGCATATCACTACTCCTCTGTTTCATGCATTTGTTCTCTACAGGTTATCTATTTACCACACTAGTACCATAAATAGATACATAGTGGTCACACTAGAAGCACTTCACACAGTTCACAACATATCAGACCACTGGAGACGTACTCAAAATTCACTAAACGAGCTAACTACCTCAAGTATTTGCACTACTCCTAATTATCCACCGAATGTGTTACAACAACAGTTTCCCTATACCCTTAACTTAAAATCAAGAAATAAAAAGCACCAAGGGTTAGAATATACCTAAAATCAGTCAAGCCTGTGGATTCTAGGTCTCCGACCCTGCCATCACATCATCAGCTATCTTTTCCCCACTCATAACATCTGCCTTTGTAGTAGCTGGAGCCTGGCTCGATAAAGCACCTGCAGCTCTAGCTCTGATGGTTGCTTCCCATTTCTCTATTTCAGCCATAAACTCCAGTATTGCCCTTTTCAAGTTCTCCTTCTCTGCCTTCTTATTTGCTTTCTTTTTAGTCTTTCTCTCTTCTTCACTATCAGGCTCATATCTTTTGTTTTTGCCTTTCATTTCCCCCTTTTTCTTCTTTTTCTTTGAGGAGTTCGTAGTAAGATCATTTATAGGAATGTCTTCCTCAACATCATGTATAGTTGATCCTGTTGGCACCATAATTTGGTGTTACTGCAATATCCCAACCTCAGCCTTCACCTTGTACAATGCATCCCTAAAAGTAGCAATATCAGTATCTATCATCTCTCTTGCCCGAGTATTGAATCTGTTCTCAAGATCTGCTACCCGCACTGGCAAAGTCATGAAAGGTTCTAGTGTAGGATCGAGTACAGCTTTAAATCTTTTGTCTACAGCAGCAGCAAATTATTTGGTGAAGGCCAGTAGTTGTATCTCGCACCAATTTGCTAGCCTGGCCACCTTCATAATATCAATTGGCTAAAATTCCAACCTTCTTACTGTTAGAGAAACTGAAGCAGTCAGCTCACTTTGAGGCACTGAACCTTCCTGAGCTGAATGTGCTGGTGGTGGTGGTGATACAGTTTCGGGGCTTTGCACCCCAACATCTGGTGCTGAAACAGTCTCAGTGACTGGAGGATCTGTTGCACACCCTACATTTTAATAAAGTCGCAAGCCTGGCCGAATTTCATTTTTGCTGACAGGGTTGTGAGTCTTCTTGGCATGCATCTCATCATTAATACCTAAAATCTCAGAAATATGAGCTGCTTCACACAACCTAGTAATCAGGCATGAGAATAGATATGTAGCATCAGCTCTTGCGAGTCAAATCTTGATCTATTCTGCTATAATTTCTCCAAAATCCAAGGGGGTTTTATCTGTCAAGCTTGCAACCAATATTGCTCGATCATCCCCTAATATGTTGTCGCCCTTGGTGAGTATCAGATGAATCCGTATTAAACCCCCCCCCCCCAAAATACTTGCCTCTGAATTTAGAGATGCTTTGGAAATCTTTTCTGCTGGATTATCAACCATTCCAGTTCCCCATCTGCTATGAGTGTCGCTAGCCACTTGTGCTGATTTTCTCGATGCTTCAATCGGGCATAGAATATAGGTGAGGTAGCTCATGGGACGAAGGCTGGCCCATGAAGAAACCTATTTATGGTGGCAACTGATACATCCACCCCACTCCACGTACTACAACTTTGGTCAGGAGAGGCTTATACTAAAGTTTTATCCCCTTCTTTGCATATATTTTCCATCGTAGCCTGTTACTTCACGCAGAAATGCTGGACAAACGAAGGACAGTAAATATTGCTTCCCCTAGTAGTCCACTCCAGACCATACTCCTAGAGTTTATGCATAACCTCAGGGCATCTGATCAACCCTGTAGTGATAATCTTCTTCTCCTCTAGAATTGGCCTTCTGGCATTTCATCGATCTGTTCTACAAAGTCTATCCAAATAAATCATTTTAGCCCCATGGATTCGCCATCTCACATTGTTACTAACCTCGGGGTTTTCTTATTTCACCGAATTTCCCTGTACTAAATAATCCTTATCACCTTGGTGATCCGAAGATGGTGATTCAGACTCAGTTTCTTCAGTTGCAAGCCTCTCAAAATCTTTAGTTTTGACTGCTGGTTTAGTACTCTCAGACCTCTGCTCAGTGTGTTCTGATCCTTGTTCCTCCGAAGCTTTCTCAGATGAGGTTGTCACCTCATTATCATCAGTATCCTCCACCTCAGTAGGCTTAGGTGGAGGTGGAGTCTTTGGACTAGTCCTCTTTCTTTTCCATCTGAGCAAAGGCTCCTCATCTTTATAATCAGAGCCCTCATTGACAAGTTATAAAGGCACATTATCTATAGCTGCTTTCTTTGGTGTGGTTGGATTCTTCCTCTTGGATGTCATGCTCAGTTCTGTACAACGTAGAAATCCTTAATTGGTACTTATAATCAAACAAGAAAAGAAGAAGGATGACCTCAATTAAACATCAACACTATTTTTAGTTCCAAGGTTTGACGGCCTTTCTGATTTGTCGTCAAAGGTGTGACAGTGCTTAAAAGCATTGTCAACCTTATTCAGAATCTAAAAAATTTCTCAGCTTTTGATTGCATTTTTGAATGGCTGTCACACAGGTGCAAGGCCATAAAAATTGTCGTCAGACAACATTACAATTTCTAACTTCTTTTACTTGATTTTTCTTCTATCATTATTCTCAATTTCAACTTAGGTCATGTTCTTTAGTGAGATTTCCACGAAATTATACTGCATACCCCTACAAACCCTCATTTTTGAAGGGGCTTGAAGCATGTTAATGGGTTTAGCTCACTCTTTTGAAACCAAGGTTTCTTGTAGTTCACAATTGATCCAAAGAAAGATAAAGTTGAAGTTTTTCTTATACTTGGATGTTGAAACTTTAGCTGATGTACTCTAAGCACTTAGACTTATGAGTGAGAGAAGAATGAGATAAGAGAGGTAGAAGATTTCTTGGCTTAACTCTCAGGCTTCAACAAGGAAAGTCTTAAAATTTTGACTCAGAAGGGATTAAACTTGACAAAGCAAGGGAAATAACTCTCTAAGGAAAGAAAATTAAAACTAATAGGAAAAGACCTATGGTACGTGGGAATGTGAACAGCTGTGACTGGGCTGGGTTAGCCCAAAATTTTTAAGCTAGGCTTTACGACATTTTTAACGGCGCGTCAAATACCTGACAGCACTTCAAAATTGTTGTCAGCCTTAATAGAATAGGGCTTTGACTTGAGTATTTTGACGCTATTTCTCATGGTTTGTCATACTTGTGACAACCTGTCAAAATTGATGTCAATCCTCCTCAAGTTGACTGAAACTAGTTCACCTCCTTTGTACGACTCTTAGCTACAAATATTAAAAACACAAGTGCAATAAAATTAAAATATTGGGTTGCCTCCCAAATAGCGCCTGATTTAATTTCATGGCATGACTGGGTTATCTCGACTACTCAGACTTGGTCAAGATTCTGAATCACCACCTCATTACCATCTTCCTGGAATACATCAACGATCGAGAAGTATTCATCTCCTTCAACTACTTCATAGGAGAATGCATTTTAAATCTGGCCTCTCTTTTTCCATACCTGAACTTTAGCTCATTGAGCTCATATCAACCAACACTCTTCCCGTGGCTAATAATGGTCTACCCAAGATGATGTCTACCTTAAAATCAACATCACAATCCAATATCACGAAGTCTACAGGCAGAATAAAGTCTTCCACTTTCACCGGCACATTGTGTAATATACCAATTGGTCGTTTCACTGACCTATCTACCATGACAAGACACATCATTTTGGAGGTAGGTTCCCCCAGTCCAAGCTTCTGGTAGATATCAAGGGGCATTAGATTAATACTTGCTCCTAAGTCACATAAAGCTTTGGTAAACTTCATGGACCCAACTATGTACGGTATGGTAAATGCTCTAGGGTCAGGCTTTTTCTGCACTAAGGATTGTGAAGAAACAGCGCTACTGTGGTAGATGTTGTCCACCAACTGACAGCTTACCTTCTGCTTCTTTGTTAGCAATTCCTTTATAAATTTAGCATGGTTTGGCATTTTCTTAAGTGCCTCACCTATAAATAGAGGTGGTCTTGCATGTTATTGCATGGACTAGGAAATATGATAAGTGTGAAAAAGATTATAGTGTGTAGTAGTGAAAGAGAGAGTTAAGACAAAGAAAATATACTAAGTCTACAACTATATTCACTTTACAAATGAGAGTTATTATATTAGTGAAAGAAAGAGTTGAGATAGAGAAAATATTCTAAGTCTTTAACTATATTCACTATACAAAGCAGTAAATATATGTTTAAGGAAGGTGTTCTTATGGTGCGGCTTTGGACTCTTCAACTAATCCAGAGTTGTTTGAGTTATACATCGTTTATCAGTTGTTGTATCCTGGAGGGGACAAGTCACGAGATATATTGCTGAATCGGTGTAGATTATGCCCCAGTGGGCTTGTATCTCCTTAAAGAAAGTGAGATATCCGTGCCTCAGTCAAGAAGAAGATTATTTTATTTTATTCACTTTTGTTCCTTTTATTTTCAACTGTAATTATTTATTGTAATTTATGGTATATTACACCAACACCTAGCATATAGTAGCACTAACTAGTCTATCTTCTCAATCGACTCTATCCAGAAGGACCGAATCCTCTCTCAAATCCATATCTAATGATTACATCAAAATTATTTTTAATAAAAAGAATAACTAATCGAATTGAATTTAGATAATAAGAAAGGTTACCTGAAGAAGAGGAAAAAATCCTTCTAGCTCCTTCGTTCACATGAATATCCGACAAAGAGACCTATAAAGTATGCTAGAACAGTGTTCCCCAGCTATAGTCTCCTTTTTTGTTGAGGTCCTTATGTAAATATAAGTACCTCAAACTCAAAATACTGTCAGATGTATTTATGCATAGCATCCCTCCCAAAAGAAACACATATACAGTCGAGCGGTGCTATAAACCCTACTCTCTAAAGTCTTGACTATATGGAATGAAGAAAAAGATATTGTTGAAGATAATCCAGAACTGTTATAGTAGAAATACAATCATTCCCATTAATGGTGTCTAGTTCAACCTCCAAGCCAGTGTAATATCATAACATCATATGCCAATCTAAATTATGATCCCTTTCATCGGTACATATAATTGGATCTCCGACTATGTATAGTGCAACCAACACATCCATATCCTGTAGCGTGAAAGTTACCTCTTAAGGGTAGGTCGAATGTGTGAGTATCTGGCCTCCACCTCAAGTCCATAACAATTACTGGTTTTTGGTCAAATAGGATCTTACGTATTTTGATAATGTCATATAACCCTACTTATATAGTGTATGATATGGTCATGGGGGTGGTCATACAAAATGTCCCATGTCTACTCAACCTTCTTCGGATACACTAATGCAGTAGGATGAATAGATCCCTCGCATAATTTTTTCGACCTACTGTAATGTAAGTAATGAAGAATCAGCGAGGTCTTGGTGCAAGATGTGCGACATAATATAGTTGTACACATAATACTAAATAGTATTTAATAAATGATCAGAACAAGACATCTATGATAATTTAATTAATATTGATAATATTACATAATTTCAATCTACTTTTATAAGTGATATTTTTATCCAAACTACTTAACGATATGATACAATCCGGATTGGCTCCACGCCATTCACTAGAAGTTAAGCCTGGGAGATTCAAAGGATTCAAGGATAGTTCATGAAGTGGGAGGTACTTGAAGAAGCATCCTTACCATCAAGAGGGTGTTATTTTTTTATGAACGCACTCACATTGGTACAAGGTTCATTGGAGGAGGCAAGTGAAGGAAAAACGGGGCTAGAAAACCCCCTGAAAAGGACTTGCACCCAAGGCGCATTGGATACTCTTTTGATCCACTCTTGCATTTCAAGAGCAAATAAAAACAGCCCCTAGTGGAACTTATCTTGTAATTGGCTAACTTTTGGGCCCTAAAATTATAATAATTAGCATAAGCTATAAATACTTTTGAGGCTAGCTCATTCTCTTAGTTTTGCTTGATTATTGAGGAATTGAGGAATTCTTCTCCATTGAGTGAGACTATTGGAAAACATTTATTGAACTTTGGTTTAGAAACATTGGTTTACAGGGCGTTCATCTCCCTCTTGGTCACCGTAGGTATTAGGTGTTCGATTAGATTGTAACTGAGGGTATTAGAGTTTGACATACTCTTTTATTCTTGGTTACTTCTTTTCTTGTGTCTAATTGTCTGTTTTATCGATTATCTTTACTTTTTTTTCGTCTTTAGTTTTCATAATTTGATTCCGTATTATTTGGTATCAGAGCTGAGTTTGATTTTGTTCCTACAAAGTCAATCTTAGATCTAGTCATCTCAAAAAATTGAAAATCACAAAAACAAGTTACTATTCACGTTTTAGATCTTAGGTCATATATTAATTTTTTGATTTTTGTGTTTTCTGGTGTTTCTAGTGTTACATTTGCATTCCCTAATACTATACGAGTTTATAAACCAAATTTGAGTTAAATCGGAGCTTATTTGAGAGTTCTATCCTTGTTGGGAGCTTGGGTTGAAGACATTTGAGGTGAATTGAAAAGATGAAGATTTTGATGAATAATTTGGATAAATTGATGTTTGGAATGATTTTAGAAGGATAAAAAGTACCTACGTTCAAATTTTGAACTCATTCCAAGCTCCGGAGATAAAGTTAGAAAGATTGATGTTCTTAGTGTTCTTGGTATGTTCTTGAGGAGATTGTTATATTCATATTGAAATTCATCCAAAAGAAGGTGTTTGATCCAAAAAGTAGGAATAAAAAGATTTAAAGTGTGTTTTTGTTTGAGCATCTAAAAATATTTCAAGAATATTCAAAGAGAAAATTACACAAAGGGCATCAAGAAGGGCATTTTTGGCCTTGGAACAAGCAAGTGGCGGCCAACTTTCCCTTGACCTGCGTCTAAGGTGGATACAGCTGCTCCCAGCCTGGTTCCGCACCTCAAGGAAGTGTCTAGGGTCTCTCCTGCATCCAACCTGCACTGGAGGTGCGTTGGAACTGCTTTCATAGCTCAAAACAATGTGCAGCCTTCCCCACCTGCGCTGAAAGTGCTATATAGGTGCGCTCAAGGTGTGTGACACCTCCCAAACGTATGTCAAGACTTCCCAACGTCCAATTCAAGTTCCAAATGCATTCTAACACTTCTAAACTCCAATTTACTCAAGTTTTATTCCTTAGTTTCATTATTTGATTCATAAATTCAACTCTTGATTATTAAAACTATCAACAACTAGTAATCCACCTACTAAGTTGGATGATTAGTTCTTGAGTCCCATTTCATTCATCGTCTCATTTATTTCAAGCTTTTCTCTTTTTAATAGAATTTATAATTATTGATCCAAGTGCTCATATATTTATTTGAGTCCATCAAACTAGAATCCAATCCGATCAAGAGTAGAACTTGACACCTCAACTACCACACGAAGTATAAACCATCTTTCAACATTTGTGATCCAAGTGTGAGTTAAACAAAGGAGTGAAGAGTTTGTAAGGTTAATTTCTCTAATGATAACATGTTTGTTGTTTTTTAGTGTCTTTCTTCATAAGAAAATGGCTACGGAAGGCAAAACTTTGAAAATAATGGATAACCACTCAACCAATGCTATCTTAATGGCCATTGAAACTCTCAATCGTAAAATTGATTCTACGGGTGCTAAGATAAACTCACTAGATCTTAAAGTGTATTCTCTTGAAGGGAGTGAATCCTTCATTAGTAGAACAGTGGATATCGTAGAAGGTCGATAAAACATATCCTTATCCATACCTCAACACTTCAATGCTTCAACTAGTGGGCATGCTCTAAATTCGTCGGTTCATATTTCCTCGGAAAACTGCCTCCAAATGATCAATCCACCAATACAAGCACATGATTCCATTCCTCAAGCCACTACGTATCCACAAAACCAAAATACCTTTAGACCACTCCAATATTAATTCAACCAAATACAATATTATGAATCTAGAACCTAAATACACCAACCACCACTTAACAGAATGCCCTCATTCCAAGCACCCCTTAACAAAAATCAACCCATACAAATAGACGAGAAAGAAAGAAAAGAAAAATAAGCATAGTTTAGAGCATTCGATGTAGCTGACATGTTGGTAGAGGAAATGAGATGTAGACCAATAGATCAACGAGGTTATGGAGGTCGGAGAAAAAGATTTGGTCCAGCACTTAATGGTAGAGGAAACTTGGTAAACCGACCTCAAGGTTATGATCAATGGAACAAACAAGGTAATAGGGATCTAGATGTGGGTATCTATTCAATCAAGTTTAGTCTTACAAATTTCAAAGGAGAAAGTGATCCTAAAGCTTATCTCTCATGGAAGTCCTCTTGTGAAAGGATCTTCCAAGTTAATGATATCACCGAAGAGAAGAAAAGTTGTTATGCCATAGCCCATTTTGAAGGGTATATCAATACATGATGGGATTATGTCAAGAGATTTATAAATGTGTTGAATAAAGGAAAACCCCCTCCATGGAATGCGTTGAAGGTAGTCATGAGGCAAAGGTATGTTCCGAAGTGGTATAGACATGAGCTGCTTGCAAAGTTGTACAACTTGAGGCAAGTTAGCAAGAGTGTTATGGCCTATTATGATGATTCCAATAATTGATCTTAAAGCTCGACCATTGAGAGAACGTGAATCATGACATCATATGCTTTAAGGTTGTATTGAACAAAGATATCTCCTCATGCATGACTATCCACAAGTTTTATACCATAGAAGAAATCTTCCAAGCAGCCTTGGAGATTGAAGGGGATATCAGAGAAAGGGCAACTTACAAACCAAAAGGGTACTCATCTACCAATACTTGGAGTAAAAGTAAAGAGATAGAGAAATTATCATCAAGGTGGAACAAGATCAATGACTACAAGTCCAATGACAAAAAACCCATAGAGAATACCAATCCAAACTACCCTCTAAGGAATGAAGGTAACAAATATCCTACTCTCAATCCTAAAGGTTTTTAATGTTTTAAATGCCAAGGGTGGGGACATAAGGCAGGTGAATGTACCAACCCGAGAAATGCGATTATTAAGGAAGGAAAATTGTATTATCTTAGAGAAGAAGTGGGATTAGAAGATGAGAATGATGAAAAATCCTAAAATGGAGAGGGATCCCAAGAAGATGAGCAAGTAGAGGAGGATAATGAATATACTTGTCCTCAAGATGGAGAGTAAGAGGTTCCAAATTTTGTTATGAGGTGTGCAATGATTATTAAGGAGATAGATGAGTCTAGTCAAAGGGAGAATCTATTCCATACTAATTGTCTTATAAAGAAAAATATATATTTTTTGATCATTGATAGCGAAAGTTGTTCTAATGTGGCTAGTGCAACTTTGGTTGATTTTTCGAAGTTACCCATGACCAAACATACCACACCATACAAGCTTCAATGGTTAAATGATTGTGGTGAGTTTAAGGTGAATAGGCAAGTGGTGATTCAGTTGGGAATTATCATGAATAGGTGAATTGTGATGTGATACCTATGCAAGGTTGTCATCTCTTTCTTAGAAGACCATGGCAATCTGATCGTTTAAGCAAGCATGATAGGAGGACTAATCAGTACTCTTTTGCATTTAATGGTCAGAAATTCACTCACCATCTTCTTTCTTCATCTCAAGTGAATGAGGGTTACCAAAAATTAAGAGAATTGAAAGAGAAGGGTAAGAAACAAGGTGAGAAGGAGGACCAAATTGAGGAGTGTGATGAAGAAGAGGAGAAGGGAAGGTTAAAAGAGAAGAGTCCCTTGGTGATGTTGTCTAGGAACAAAGATCTTTTCAAAGAGCATGATGAGAAGACACCCATGCTCCTCCTAGCCCATGATTTTTATGCTAACCACTCTACTTCTTCTATCCCCCATTCTATTTCCCCTGTTTTGAAGGATTATGGAGATGTGTTCCCAAAGGAGTTTCCCCAAGGATTACCCCCACTTCAGGCAATTGAGCATCAAATTAATTTTATGTCGGGTTCTCAATTACCCAACAAACCGGCCTACCAAAGTAATCCAAAGGACACAAAAGAGCTCTAAAGGTAAGTTGAGGAACTCCTCAACAATGGATACATCAAAGAAAGCATTAGTCCATGTGCAGTTTTGGTGTTTCTAGGGCCAAAGAAAGATGGAACATGGCGCATGCGTGTTGATTATCGAGCCATCAATAAAATAATGGTAAAGTATCGCCACTCAATTTCCCATTTAGATGATATACTTGATGAGCTGAATGGTTCTTGTATGTTTTCTAAGATAGATCTCAAGAGAGGGTACTACCAAATCTAAATGCAATTAGGTGATGAGTGAAAGAACGCATTCAAGACCAAGTTTGGTCTATATGAATGGTTGTTTATGCCTTTTGTCCTCACAAATTCTCCTAGTACCTTTATGCGGTTGATGAACCATGTGATGAAATTGTTCCTAGGGATGTTTGTTGTGGTATACTTTGATAATGTTCTAGTTTATAGCAAATCCCGTAAAGAACATGTCTTACATTTGCGTGATGTGTTTGAAGTTCTTAGAAAAGAGAAGTTGTATGCTAATCTTGAAAATGTTCTTTTGGTATGAACGAAGTTGTTTTCCTGGTATTTGTTGTGATCTCAAGAGGAATCGAGGTAGATGAATATAAGATAGATGCCATCAAGAATTGGCCAACTCCAAAATCTATTGGTGAAGCAAGAAGCTTCTATGGGGTGGCTAGTTTTTATAGGCGATTTTTCAAAGGATTTAGTACCATTGTCATTCCCTTGACCGAGGTGATCCGTAAGGATAAAACTTTTAAATGGGATGATAAGCAAGCCAATATATTTGAAGCTTTGAAGGTTATGCTTAGCTCCACCCCCTTATTACAATTACCCAATTTTGATAAGATGTTTGAGATTGAATGTGATGCAAGTAAGGTAGGAATAGTTGTCGTCTTAATGCAAAATGATAAACATATTGCCTATTTTAGTAAAAAGCTCAAGGGCGCAACTCTAAATTATTCCACCTCTGATCTAGATTATACGTCTTGATTAGAGCCTTGTATAATTGGCAACATTATTTGTGGCACACGAAATTTGTGATTCGAACCGATCATGAATCCTTGAAATATATCTGGGCCTAAGATAAACTCAATAAAAGACATGCCAAGTGGATTGCTTTCCTAAAGACTTTTTCTTATGTAATTCATTACAAAAAGGGAAAGGAAAATGTGGTATCAAATGCATTGTCTAGAAATCATGTACTTATCTCTACATTGTCTTCTAAATTGATGTGATTTGACAGTCTAAAGACAATGTACCCCGAGGACCCCAAATTTGTTTAAATCTATCAAGATTGTGATACATGTGGTAGGGAAAGGTGGGAGAAGGATAGTGCTTCTATGCCCTACTCCAAGATTGATGGTTTCTTATTCAAAGAAAGAAGGTTGTGCATACACTCTAGCTCATAGAGAGAAATATTTGTAAGAGAGGCATACGATGGGGGCATGATGGGTCACTTTGGAATTGACAAGACCCTTGGAATCCTAGAGGAACAATTCTATTTGCCCAAGATGCGTCAAGATGCTGCTAGAATTTATGGCCAATGCATGGATTGTAGAAGTGAAAAATCTCGCCTTCTCCTTAAGGGATTATATACCCCTATACCCACTCCTCAACGCCCATGGCTTGACATCTCTATGGATTTCATTTTGGGATTGACTAGGAAAAAAAGGGGTAAGATTGCATTTTTTTTGTGGTTGACAGGTTCTCAAAAATGGCCCATTTCACTCCATGTCATAAAATTGATGATGCTTCTAATATGGATTCTTTTTTTGTTGAGCATGTTGTCAAAATACATAGAATTTCTTGGACTATTGTTAGTGATAGGGACTCTAAGTTCCTTAGTCACTTTTAGAGGTCGTTGTGGGGTAGGCTTGGCACAAAATTGCTTTTCTCAACATCTTGCCACCCACAAACGGATGGGTAAACAGAGGTAGTAAATATAACCTTGGGTTCTATGTTGCTAACCTTAGTTAAAGGAAAAATGGCCACTTGGGAGGACCACTTACCTCTAGTCAAATTTGCTTATAATTGTGTTATCCATTCGGCTATTGGTATGACTCCCCTTGAATGTGTTTATAGTTTTAACCCCCTTACCCATTTAGATCTCACTCATTTGCCTAGTAATGTTGTGATAAGCTTAGATGGAGATAGGAGAGCAGAAACTATGAAGAAGTTGCATGATAAAGTGAGAATTCGCCTTGAGAAGAAAAATCAAGAGGTGGTCAAAAGAGTAAACAAGGGAAGGAAGTGGCTTGTACTTGAATCGGGTGATTGGGTGTGGGTGCACCTTCAAAATGATAGGTTTCCAACCCAAAGAAAATCCAAATTGATGCCCCGATATGATGGTCCATTTCAAGTGCTTGAAAGGATAAACGACAATGCCTATTAGATTGACCTTCCTTCAGAATATCAAGTACACAATACCTTTAATCTGTGTGATCATTCACTCTTTGATATGATAGAAGATAATCACCCTTTGAATTTGAGGTCAAATTCTTCTCAGGATAGAGAGGATGATACAATTCCGATTGGCTCCAAGCCATTCACTAGAAGTCAAGTCTGGAAACTTCAAAGGATCTAAGAGAGGAACTTGAAAAAGCCTCCTTACCATAAGAGGGTGTTATTTGTTGATGATCGCACTCACATTGGTCCAAGGATCGTTGGAGGAGGCAAACGAAGGCAAAATGGGGCTAGAAAATCCCTTTGAAAGGACTTGCACCCAAGGCACTTTAGATCCGTTTTTGATCTGCTCTAGCATTTCAAGAGTGGATCAAAACAGCCCTTAGTGGGACTTATCTTGAAATTGGGTAACTTTTGAGCCCTAAAATTATAATAATTAGCCTAAACTATAAATACTTTTGAGGCTAGCTCATTCTCTTAGTTTTTACTTGATTATTGAGGAATTGAGGAATACTTCTCCATTGAGTGAGAGTATTGGACAACTTTTGTTGAACTTTTGTTTAGAAACATTGGTTTAGAGAGTGTGCATCTCCTTCTTGGTCACTGTAGGAATTAGGTGCTCGATTAGATTACAATTGAGGGTATTAAGTTTGAAATTCTCTTTTGTTCTTGGTTAATTCTTTTCTTGTGTCTAATTGTCTATCTTATCAATTATCTTTACTTGTCGTCTTTAGTTTTCGTAGTTCGATTCCGTATCATAATACTAAAAGGGTGGATAGGGACCCTTCAGTGTGTTGTGCCACGTATGTTCCACAAGGCACTAAGGTTGTCAAAATGTGGCTTTAATTAGTCCAGGTGGGTAATAAGACCCTCCTAAAGTTTGGGTGTGTCTGAACCTTTTCGCGTATAATTCAAGGTGGAAATAAAGCATTTTCTCATACTAAAATTTCCTCTTTGTTTCCTTTTTATGTGTCTGAAAATGCACCATGAATTGGATTTCTTGGTATTCTCTTTAAACCTACTTATTTTGTTTTTCTTGTTATTTTTTGTTGGTTTTGTAAATCAACTTGGCATGCTCATAGTGGTTTCTCCATACTTTCTTGCATTTTTCAAAAAAGTATGTTGTATTCACAAGTATTTATAATTTAATAAAGGATTTAAAATTTGTATTACGAATAAAAAAGTGGGAAGTAAGAATTACATATATGTTGATGATTGATAAAATACCAAACAACGTGCCTACTGCAAGCCGTTTGAGGAAGGTTGAGTGTACACACACCTTATCTTTACATTAGAAGTTAGAAATACCTTTTCATAATGATTGATGAAGTAAGCTTGAGATTTTATATATCAAAGTTATTATGTGCAGATTATAGATGGTCAAATATAGGATTTGTTTGAATTTCATTGTACACCAAAGAAATCAAAGAAAATTTCATTGTAAAGATTAACAAAACAAAAAAGCCTCAGAGGAATCCAATATGATCATGTGTAATGTATGCCACACCCCTTTTTTAACCAAAAGAATTAATTTTAAGTTCGAAAGGGTTTTATTATTAAGTGATAAAAGATGAGAATTGTTTCGAAAAGGATTCATTTTATAATCAACGCAGAGTCGCCACTTGACATAAAGTGGGTTTTCCAAGTCACCTTTGGAAATTCTTTTTCAAAACGGTTTGACTCTTTTAAACTGGTTTGCAAACAGAGATTCCCGCTAAGAAATTTTTTTGACAGAGGGGAAGGTGTTAGGCACCCCTTGATCCCGTGGTTCGAACACGGTCGCTAGGTGGAGCATATCATCTAATTTAACACTATCAATGTATAAATCACATAAAACACATAAAAACAAGCAACAAACAAATCAAACAAAGTTCAAAAATCAAAAAATTGTCCAGTCCAAGTTATATAGTCCCAAAAATAAAAATACGGAAATATAAATCTTATTCTAAACTAATCCTAGACTAAGCTCCAATTCTTTACCCAGTGCCTCGGGCCTTCATCACGAACCTCCTTTGCGTACATGATACGTCAGGGCATTCCCCGGTGAATAAGTACATAAGATCTCGGGGCATTCCCCGATAAAATGAATACATGTTCTCAATTTTTGAGCGTAAAAATAGAAAGAACCATTCACAGAAATTCACACATTCAACAAATCACCATTCCTAAATTTGCCTATCAAACCTATGTTTGCCTACCCAAGCTCGATCTATCGTGACATTATGACATTAATGATATCAATGAATCAAAATAAATTAACGCTTGCTTTTTGTTAATTTTCAATTTCTGACCCTCAAATAACTGATTTTACTTCTCAAATGAGATATCATTTCATCACACAGTTCATGATCAAGGGAACTAACAATGAATCAAAACAAGAAAATATTCACCAATCCAACACTCAAACTTCACCAATAATTCACATATCAAATCACGTTCCCAATCACATAAATATTAAAAGGAAGAGAAGAAAGAATTGGAGCTCAATGCCGCTTTCAAGTATTATTCGATTAAACAAGATGAAATCCACATCGGGAACCTCAAACCTCAACACAAATTCCAAATCAAATTTTGACCTCGAATCAATCTCAACTATGAATGAACCCCGATTCTTGTCTACCTGTTTGCGTCTCCAACACTAAAATTATGAAGTAAAGACAAAAACACCCTTCATTTCAGACGCACCGATCTATCCCGTTCCTTCTTCGGTGAGTTTGGGATGGGATCGGAAGATTTTTTGTTAGAGATATTGTTATCATCTTTCCGGAGTTCCGGTCATCTCAAATAGTGATGGAAAGACAGAGAACATTTTATATCTCAGGCGATAATGGTGCTTCCATGAGAGACTTCGCCAGAACAATCACTCCATCGTCGTTTCTCTCCTCTCTAGCTCAAATTCCTTCTTTTTTTTGTTTTCTCTATCTTTCTCAATTCTCTCTATCACAGTCTTATAGTGTGTCTCGATAGGTGCGTGTATTGGTGTGTGGCATCGATTAGTTTGTGTGCGTATTTTCTGGTGACAGTGAGGTGCACGTGTATGTGTTGCGATGTCGTCTGTGTATTTTTGGGGTGGGTCAGTATGTACGTATTTGCTAACGGTGAAGATTAGAAAAATAGAGTCGGCTCTCCATCTATTGTCGTATGGAAGATGAATTGAGAATAAGTGAAGTGTGTATCTAAATTATTCTATGGGGCCTGTAGGAGTGTGTGTATATAAAAATGGAAAAAGAAAATTCCCCCCAAAAAAAGGAGTATGTAGCTGTGTGTATATCTGATGGGCCCCCCTTTGTCGTGCCTTTTTCGTGTATCTATATTTCTTTTTTTAATTCTATTAAAGACTGAATGGGGAAAATGTGGGGTGTCGGAGTAGGGGTGGGGGCATGGGGTGGGAAAGGTTGTTAGGATGAGGTGTAAAAATTAGTTAGGATAAGAGAATTTTAGGGATTAGGAATTTAATTTGTTAGGATTTATTGTATTTGTTTCCTTGTGGGAAAAGTGTAAAATGGGTGAGAGTACGTGGTAAAACAAGATAAAAATGAATAAAATTCAACTTCGGGTGGGACAAAATTAGGTGTCTACGGCTTGCCCCCTTTGAATGTAAACATGAAGTGTTTACAGACAAAGAAGTAGACAACGAGACAGAATTTCTTTCCGACCATTATTCAAAAATAATGAAACAGAAGGAAGAAGGGCAACCGAGTTTTGACTTAGGACAACCTACCTACCCAAGTTATGAGGGAATCAAGTCTCAAGTATCTCAAAGAGTTGAAAATAGAGGGACTATACCGAGTTGTAGAGTCGAGTGAGGCCCTGTCAAGGTTCCAGTCCGACGCTCTGTCATTACATCAAAAATAAAAATTACAAGTTAAAACAAAAATGAAAATTAGAAAAATCCTATCTATGCAGCTTCTTGTGGACTCTTGACTTGAGTTTCATCTCTCTATTCTTTAGGCGGGCTCCTGACTTGTAATTTCTTCAACTTGTTGCTTGACTTTCAATTTCTTCATCCTATTCTCCAGTCGGGTTCCTGATTCGCTATTTTTCAATCTACTTTCTTTCAATTTATTCACCTTTTTGCTTGACTTTCAACTTTGTCACCATTTTGCTTGACTTCCATTTATTCGCCCTGTTCTTCAGGCGAACTCCTGAAATCACATCAAAACTAAAAAGAAAATTATTCCAAACAAAGATTATTATAAAGAGATTTTATTTGCCAGAAAAGTAAAGTTTCAAACAACAAGAATTAAATTCTTCCCGAGTTTATCATCAAAGGACTTTTGAGAAAGTCACATCGTAACTACTTGAAAACCCCAAACAAAGAAATGCATCTTCTATGGATTAACTGGAATGATTCGACTAGAAAGTGCATTTTCTAAGAGTCAAAAGGGATGACTAGAATAGAAAGTACATTTTCTAGGAATCAAGAGGAATGAATCAACTAAGAAGTACATCTACTAGAAATCAATGGGAATCACTCGACTAAGAGGTACGTCTTATAGGAATCAATGGGAATGACTCGACTAGGAATTACGTCTTCTAGGAATCAAAGAGAATGACTCGACTAAGAGGTACGTCGTATCGGAATCAAGGGAAATGACTCGACTAAAGGTACGTCTTATAGGAATAAAAGGGAATGACTCGAATAAAAGGTACATCTTATAGGAATCAAAGGGAATGACTCAACAAAAGGTACGTCTTATAGGAATTAAAGTGAATGACTCGACTAAAAGGTACGTCTTATAGAAATCAAGGGAAATGACTCGACTAAAAGGTACGTCTTATAGGAATTAAGAGGAATGACTCGACTAAAGGGTACGTCTTATAGGAATCAAGGTGAATGACTCGACTAAAGGGTACGTCTTATAGGAATCAACGGGAATAACTCGACTAAAAGGTATGTCTTATAGGAATCAAGGGGAATGACTCGACTAAAAGGTACGTCTTATAGTAATCAAGGGGAATGACATGACTTGACTAAAAGGTACGTCTTATAGGAATCAAGGGGAATAATTCGACTAAAAGGTACGTCTTATAGGAATCAAGGAGAATGACTCGACTAAAGGGTACGTCTTATAGGAATCAAGGGAAAGACTCGACTAAAAGGTACGTCTTATAGGAATTAAGGGGAATGACCTGAGTAAAAGGTACGTCTTATAGGAATCAAGGGGAATGACTCGAGTAAAAGGTACATCTTATAGGAATCAAGAGGAATGACTCGACTAAAAGGTATGTCTTATAGGAATCAAGGGGAATGACTCGACTAAAGGGTACGTCTTATAGAAATCAAGGGGAATGACTCGACTAAAAGGTACGTCTTATAGGAATCAAGTGGAATAACTCGACTAAAACGTTCATCTTATAGGAATCAAGGGGAGTGACTCGACTAAAGGGTACGTCTTATAGGAATCAAGGGGAATGACTCCACTAAAAAGTACATCTTATAGGAATCAAGGGGAATGACTCGACTAAAGGATACGTCTTATAGGAATCAAGGGTAATGACTCGACTAAAAGGTACATCTTATAGGAATCAAGGGGAATGTTCAATTTAAGAAGCGTATCACCTAGCAAATGAAAACTGAAATCCCTGGACAAGAAAGTGTGTCTCCAAGGGATACCGGATGATGAATTTTACCATGATTTGATTATCAAACCTATGCAGCAATATTGCTCCCTGTATTTGTAGAAGTGAGGCATTGCAGCCCTTGATATTTATGCTCTGAAGTTCTTACTTTGAAGGTAATATGTTTCCTGTTTCATCAAAGAAAATTTGTGAGTTTAAAACATAGTGGCTAGTTTGTGGCTTTATCTTTTGCCGCGATCACTCTTGCCCTCGTCACATTTAACCTTGCTTCCAACCATTAGCATATATCGTTGACTTGCTGCATCAATAACCCAAACTCAGGTTACTAAGAGTCACTCTGAAACAAACACAATATCGCTGCTTTGCCAGGCTTCTTAGATAAACCCTTTGAACCTTGGTATTTTCATGAGTTCCTAGACTTGTCTATTGACAAAATTTTTGCATGCCTTATTTAGCCTCACAATTATGTCTTTTTTATGTGCTGAACTTTTGTCTTGCTTTGTGAAATTGAAGAAGTTGGTAGCCAGTTTTAAAATCTTTTCTCACTTGTTTTGACATATACTTGACTCAAAGACACAAGGAAAAAAATGATAACAATTGAATAACTGACTCAAGAAAATAGAAATATAGAAAAAAGAAAGGACAATGAATGTCCCCACTGAAATAGAGAGAAGAAGAATTATCTAAAAAGCACAGAAGAAAAATTTATCTGAAAATAATTGTAAACCCTAATGATTATGACACCCCTTTTGGATTAAGTTGTCTAATCTTTCAACCGAACTTTCTACCAATTGTTCTTGAGTTAATGACCCTGAAACTGAGTTACTTCCTTGTGCCAATTGCATTTAAGACCTCATTCGGCTAGTGACGCCTTGAAGGGTTTTTGCCAACAAGCCTCTCTCATTTTTCTCTCAACTCTCCATCGCCTTATGGTGCCCATAAGGGTTTTCACCAATAAAACTCTCATTTTTATTTCTCTCAACTTACCATCGCCTTACAGTGCCCATGTGGGTTTTCACTGATAAGACTCTCTCATTTTATTTCTCTCCTGATTCCTTATGCTGAGGAAGACAATAGTTCCCAAAATGCATTATCATATGGACTGCATGCTTAGCCTTAACATTATCAAAGATTGATCTGAAGGTTTTTCTTTGGTTGTAACTTAGCTTTTGGATAAGATTACAAAGAAAGGATGGCATGAGGCCCAAACGATAGTTGAAGTGGGGTAGGACTTAAAACTTTTGAAATTAACTCAAACAATGAGGATTAACCCATGCCCCAGTTTCTTTTGGCTAGGTGACTCTAAATTGTTTATTTGGTTGGACTGAGCCCATAGTAGGGCAACCTAAGTATCTCACCCTCGAAAGAGGAGAATCAGGTCACACATAGTTTCGACAGCTTGTTGTTTTGCTTGATTCTAATTTCTTTTTTCTTTTGTTGACTCTTTTTCTCTTTGGGGCTTTTCTAAATTTATTTATCTTTACACTCTCTTCTTTTTTCTTTTTGACAACTTTTTTCTTCTTCTTCTTTTTGTAACTTTTTTGACTCTATTCTTTTTCTCGACACTTTTCTTTTGAACTTTGTTAACTCTATCTTGATTCCAAAAAAAGGGTATGAAAGAAAATAGAATTGAAGCTAAAATGGGGTAAACAAAGAATGACACAATGTTTGAATAGCAGAATGAAATACCTTCATCATATCAATTCTTAAAAATGCAAGTACATAGCATACAATATGAAAGTGGGAGTTGAAGATCATGTGTGACATTTTTACAACACTAACTTTGACTGAGCATGTTTGTCATATCCTCTTCTACAATTGTCAAGCATACAACTCCATCTTTGTTGTACATCCCTCAAATTGAATGACTCATGCCTTCGTGGAATTGATTTTTTATTTGTTCCTTTTGGTATAGGATCACACATTTTTTACCTAATTGAGACATGTCTTTCAATTGATGACCAAGTTACTCTTGTAATTCTCAAAAATATTTGCCTTATTTTGAAAGAAGGCTTCAACTTGATTGCGAAATGTATCAACATTCTATCAATTTCTCGAATGCCTTTTTCTAATTCTAGCCCCCTTATTCAGAGTTCATGCTTAAATTTGATTTTAAGATCTGACTGAAAATTCTGCAGGCATGTCATATCACTAGAGTCAACATAAAATGTACTATATAAAGAAAACAAACAAACAATACATATTTAAAACACAAAGGAAAAAAGAGACATTCTATTTAGTTAAAATAAAAGATAGAAGGATTTAAACATAAATGACAGGGGGACAAAACAAGATTGATCCCAAACTACAGCCCTAAAATAATTTGAATAACAGAAAACAAAACAAAACAGACTACCAAACATCCATCCTAGCAGGGAGAAAAGTGACTTCCCAATTGTTGAGCTTTACATATTAGCCACTGGTTTGCATATCAGCATAACTAGAGTTTTCCTCACTGTTAAGGTTTTGCACCATAATTGATCCATCTTGAATCATCTTTTCAATTTCTCTTTTCAAATATTGACAATCTTCAATACTATAACCCTGAGCATCAGAATGATACGCACATCGTATATTAGGATTAAAATTTCTTGAACGTCAATTAAGAGTGTACCCAAGGAGAGGAGAGATCTTGCCCTACTGTACCAATCTCTTAAATAAACTGGCATACAACTCTCTAATTGGTGTGAAGCAATCTCTCGTCTTCTAATTAATAAATTTTGGTAGTCCAATTAACATTGATGTGGGCTCAAGGCTATAGCAATGATCATCAAAAGTATTGAACATGTATTCACTAGCGGCCTGGGGAAGCATAATAGTTGGATTGATGACCAAAGTGGAAGCCTCAATAGAAGGTTAAGCAACAAAAGCACAGGCAGTATTTGGTGTTATCAATGTGGTAGATTTATACTGAAGGGCTAGAGAATGAGTGATGGAAGCATTGGGACACTTTTAGCTTGGAATGGATTCTGAGGCATGCTGTGGTACATCAACAACAATAGGAAACTGGATTTGTAATTGTGATAGAAAACTCAAGGTATTTGCAAGGTCAATAGTGGGGAATGGAGGAGGAGGCAACCGACTAGTCCCGGCTCGATACATTTCCATCATTTGTTTCCTCAACCTTATAATTTCTTGCGTTAAACTCTCATTTTCCTACCTCTTTGTCTGATCCATGATGTCACTCTCTATATCCTTGTTGGACACAACTAACCTTCTTCAAATTTGGTGTGATGTGGAGGACCAGCAAAAATGCCACAAACCAACAACCTTAAACTAACTAAACAAGAGATGACAAAGGCGTTAGAATGCAACACTTTCTCAAAATATTTTTTTGGTTTTTCCTTTTCTTTGAAAAAGATCACCGAATCCAAGAAGGGCGTCTATACATCTCACTCCCAAAAGAGAAGCATGAGGTGTGCGTAATTCATGAAGTCTTGACAAAATAATCAATTAAACTCTTTTTCTCTCTTTTTCTTTGAAACTTTGAGAAGAAAAAAGAAAATATTAAATTGTCAAAAGAATTGACAAAAATCTTTTTTAAAATTTTTTTTTCTAGTTTTAAAATCCTACACAAAATGAAACCTATTATTACCAAAGAAAATCTTTTGGAGTTTTCAAATTTGAATTTCATACGAAAATGAAACTTAAACCTATTAAAGAAAAAATATTTTGTAGTTTTCGTTTGAAGATGTATATGAAACACTTGCTCTAAATGAAAAGTGAAGAAAATCTTTATTGAATTTTTTAAATAAGATCCCAGAACCATAAAAGGTTGTCTACGTATCTCACTCCCGAGAGAGGGAAATCAAATGTGTGTGGTTCGTCCAGATTGGATAATTAAGGATTAAATGAAAAACTGAATCCTGACTTAAGAGACACGACTAAAGACAGACGATAAACAATGTCAATAAAATCTTTTTTGGGTTTTTAATTAGAAACTAACACCAACAACTATAAAAGAATTTTTATTTTTTTGAAATTTTTGTTATATAAAAATGTACAAACCTCCTATTGAAAGAGAAAAAAAAATATTTTTGGAGTTTTTGAATTGTGAATTCTTACTTAAAAAATAAAAGGAAAATCTTTTTTACGTTTTTGTTTTTTGAGAAAATGAGTGCAAAATGTAAAACTCATTTTTTATTTTTTGAATTATGAAAAATAAAATCCATAAAAACTCTGAACAACTGCGAAACTCTTTTTTCTTCATTCGCCTTTTCTTTCTCTCATTTTTTCTTTTTTTTTCAACAATTTCTTGCCCACACACGTTACTTCTAACACCTACTTTCCCCAAATAAATTCATCAAATGACCACGTTAGCCTTAAGGATGCAACATTTAGCAGTAGGGATGCTTTATAGGAGAGTCTCCTATAAAGGACCAAGTGGGCCCCACTAGGTCTCAATATGATGCACATAAGCATGACCTAAAGGTTGACCTACGCTGAGATTCACTAACAAAGTTGTTCGGGGGAGTGTATGGTTGATAGTGGCTGCGATAGCTTTCCACCTACTCCATACAACCCAACGGCTCCCCCTCCTAAAATAAAGGTGACTCAACTAGAAGTCGTGTACACACGTGTACTACGAACTTGTTGCAGAATGAATGACTCAGGTTATGCACATGATGTCAGATATAAAGTGGTAACACATAAGAGAAAAATTGTAAACAAAGAGCACATAAACACTCAACAATGATAAAATAATAACAGAAAACAACACAAACAAAATGTCTATACACCTATAGTGTCAAACTAAGCCGATACAACTCCAAACAAATAAGTTTGAATTCTAAAAATCCCCAGCAGAGTCACCAGAGTTGTCACACCTCTTTTTTAACCGAAAGAATTGATTTTAAGTTCGAAAGGGTTTTATTATTAAGCGACAAAAGATGAGAATTGTTTTGAAAAGGATTCATTTTATAATCAACTTGGAGTCACCACTTGACATAAATCGGGTGTGCCAAGTCACCTTTGGAAATCCGTTTTTAAAATGGTTTGACTCTTTTAAATTGATTTGTAAACAGAGATTCTGGCTAAGAAATTCTGTTGACCGAGGGAAAGGTGTTAGGCACCCCTCGATCCCGTGGTTCGACCACGGTCGCTCGGTGGAGCATATCGGCTAATTTAACACTATAAATGTATAAACCACATAAAACACATAAAATAAGCAAAAAACAAATCAAACAAAGTTCAAAATTCAAAATAATGTCCAGTTCGAGTTATACAATCCCAAAAGTAGAAAATACGGAAATATAAATCTTATTATAAACTAATCCTAGACTAAGCTCCAATGCTTTACCCAATGCCTCGGGCCTTCATCACGAACATCCTTTGCGTACATGATACATCGGGACATTCCCCGATGAATAAGTACATAAGATCTCGGAGCATTTCCTGATAAAATGAATACATTTTCTCAATATTTGTGTGTAAAAATAGAAGGAACCATTCACAGACATTCACACATTCAAAAAATCGCTATTCCTGAATTTGTCTATCCAACCTATGTTTGCCTACCCGAGATCGATCTATCATGGCATTATAACATCAATAATATCAATGAATCAAAATAAATTAACGCTTGTTTTTTATTAATTTTCAACCTTCAAATAACTGATCTTACTTCTAGAATGAGATATCATTTCATCACACAGTTCATGATCAAGGGAACTAACAACGAATTAGAACAAGCAAATATTCACCAATCCAACACTCAAACGTCACTAATAATTCACATATCAAATCACATTCACAATCACATAAGAATTAAAAGGAAGAGAAGAAAGAATTGGACCTCAACGCTTCTTTCAAGTATTATTCAATTAAACAAGATGAAATCCGCACTGGGAACCTCGGACCGAACCTCAACACGAATTTCAAATCAAATTTCAACCTCGGTTCAGATCTCAGGCGATAATGGCGCTTCCAAGCGAGACTTCTCCATAACAATCACCCCACCATCATTTTTCGATGACAGTGAGGTGCACGTGTATGTATTTGTGATGTCGTCTGTGTGTTTTTTAAGTGGGTCAGTATGTGGGTAATTTGGTGATGGTGAAGATTGGAAAAATGGAGTCGGCTCTCTATGTATTGTCGTGTGGAAGATGAATTGAGAATGAGTGAAGCATGTATCTGAATTATTCTATAGGTCCTTGTAGGAGTGTGTATATAAAAATAGAAATAGAAAATCCCCCCAAAACAGAGGAGTATGTAGCTGTGTATATATCTGATGGGCCCCTCTTTGTTGTGCCTATTTTTGTGTGTATCTATATTCCTTTTTTTTTTCAATTCTACTCCCTCCATTTCATAATAAATAAATTGTTGGATTTTAATAGAACAACAACAACAACAGACCCAGTGTATTCCCACAAAGTGAAGTCTGGGGAGGGTAAGATATACGCAATCCATACCACTACCTCCGAAGAAGTAGAGAGGTTGTTTCCAAGGATTTTAACACATAAATTAAGAAAAAAACATTAAAGACATAAATTTAACACAACTTTTCATTTTTACCCCTAAAAAATAAAAAGCTGACCTTGTAATACCTTTTCAAAAGTTAATTAGTTGTCAAATCATAAGGATAAATTTGAAAATAAATTCAATGTTTTACTTATTTTGAAACACCAATAAATACCCCAACAATTCACTTATTCTAAAACGGAGGGAGTATTAAAGACTGAATGGGAAAAACGTGGGGGGTTGGGGTAGAGGGTAGGGGGTATGGAGTAGGGTAGGTTATTAGAATGAGGTGTAAAAATTAGTTAGGATAAGGAAATTTTAGGAATTATGGATTTAATTTGTTAGGATTTTTTGTATTTGTTTTCTTGTGGGAAAAGTGTAAAATGGGTGAGGATACGTGATAAAACGAGATAAAAATGTATAAAATTCAACTTCGAGAGGGATAAAATTAAGTGTCTATAATGTATCTTCACCAAAAGGTTCCCCTTGCAAAAGCAAGGGCTTGAATCTGCTACACCTCATTTTATATGGATTATATCATCATCAGCAAACTATGTAAACAAAATCCAAAAAATTAAAGCTACCCAAAAAAATAAAAATATTCACAAGTGAGAAACATAGCATGGAAAATAATTTTGAACATCTTAAAATGTAGTTGTGTGCTCCAATGTTACTCTCAACAACCGACAAGAAATAACTCCCTCCCTGATCTCTCAATCAACAATCAAATCAGTCTTCTTTCTCCTCACAATACATCAAAATAGGGGTGACAAAATTAGCCCAAAAACAAATGATCCGCCCAACTCGTCTAAGGTTAAATGGTTTTGGGTAAACTACATAAGTGACTCTTATAATAGTGGTTTTGTTTTTTTTGTCCCTCATAAGAAAAGTGTTATATAAATAGCCTCCTTTTTTTTATATAGCACAATTATCTATTTGCCCCTCAATATCTCAAAAAGGGGTCAAAAATACTCCTGAACTGTTTGAAATAGATTAAAAATACCCTTCATTTATTTTTTGGCTCAAAAATACCCTCCTGTTTGTTTTTTTGGCTAAAAAATATGCCTTCACTAATTTTTTGGCTAAAAAACACCCTTCCATCTAACGGAATGCCACCAAACACGCCACGTGAATAAAAAAAAAGTCACTTGATCAGTCCACATCAATAGACAAAAATGAAAAATCATGCCATTTAATTCATCTAACCATCAATCCATTTTTTTTAATTTTAAAGACCCAACCCCACCCATATTAAAAAAAAATCGACCCAAGAGAAAAAAAATTGAAGAATTTGATTGATTATTTTTCATGTGATGGATTTAGATATTTCAAATTGGTCAAGGCGAAAGATGAGGAAAAAATTAAGTACTTAAATTGTTGATCCGAAAAAATCTAATTTTAATGGGATCGACCCTAAACAATTGGATCCTCAAATAGTTGATCCAATTTCCAAGAGCTCGGATTGTTATTGGATGTCCTATCTGAATTTGTCTTATGAGGAACCTAATTGTAGTGAGAGGAATAGTAATTCAGAGATGACATTGGAATTTGGAGAGTGAAAGTTTAGTGGCAATGTAGAATAACCACAAGTTGATGAGGTCAAGAATTGCTCGAGTGAATCTCGTAACTTTGAAAATGTAAAATAATGAAATATAAGGCGGTGAAAGGGATGATATGAGGAAAAAATTGAAGAATTGAATTTTGCCTCTTGGTTCGGATTTTTTGAATATGGATCGGATCGGATTTTAAATAGAATAAAATAGGTTGATTATTAGGTTGATTAAATGGAGTGATTTTCCACGTGTACGTTGACGTGGATTGATTAAGTGACTTTGTTTTAACCTACGTGGTGTGCTTGGTGGCATTTCGTTAGAGAGGAGTATTTTTGAGCCAAAAAATATATTAAGGAGTATTTTTGAGTCAAAAAATTAACGGAGGGGTATTTTTGAGCCAAAAAATAAATAAAAGGGTATTTTTGAGCTAAAAACCAAACGAAGGATATTTTTGATCCATTTTAAATAGTTCAGGGGTATTTTTGACCCTTTTTCGATATTTTTAAACAACTCCATACTTATTTATCTTTCAACTATTATTTTTTTTCACTTTTTTATTTTACTTTAATTTTTATCTTTTCTTTTCTCTCTGTCTCTTTTTTTTTTTTTCTCAATCCTTAATTTTTGTCCCTTTTCTCCTCTCAACTTTAAATTTTTTTTAAAAAAAAAAATCTAATTTTTTATTTTACTTTGATTTTTATTTTTTTTATTTTTAGTTTTTCTCAACCCTTATTTTTTCTTTTCTCCTCTCAACTCCTATTTATTTAAAAAAAAAAATCTTTTTATTTTTTCTTTGATATTTATTTTTTTTCTCTTTCTTTGTTTTTAAATTTTTCTCAATCATTATTTTTGTCTTGTCTTTTTTTTTTCTCAACCTCTATTTTTTTCGTTTTCTCCCCTTAACTTCTATATTTTCTTTATTTTTCTATTTTATTTTCTTTGATTTATTTTTTTAATATTTTTTTTTTCATTTTCTTCTTTTTTTCTTCCAATCAAGTAAATTATACCCCCATGAGCAAGTGTTGACACTACCATATTGTACATGTAACACTTATGACTTTCAAAACAAGAAGTTATGTTTTATGGGCAAGATTTGACACTATCACATTGTGTTTTGATTTATGAAATGTCCTATAACTCTTACCAGAGGCACTCAAGGACTTTCAAACAATAAATTATACCACAGGAACAAGAGTTGACTCTACCACGTTATGTTTTCCATCATGAAATGTTCTACAATTCTTACCTTAGAGGCAAGACTTAGCTCAAGGACTTTCAAATAATAAATTATGTCTCACGGGCAAGAGTTGAAACTACCACATTATGTCTTCATTTATGATATGCTCTACAACTCTTGTCTTAGAGGCAAAACTTAAGTACTTTAAACAATAAATTATGCCCCACGGGCAAGAGTTGATACTTTCACATCATGTCTTCATTTATGAGATGTTCTACAACTCTTGCCTTAGAGTCAAGACTTAGCTCAAGGACTTTCAAACAATAAATTATGCCCCGCGGAAAAAGGTTGACCCTACCACCTTATGTCTTCATCTATGAAATATTCTACAACTCTTGCTTTAGGGGCACAACTTATTCCAAGAATTTTCAAACAAGTTACGTATATTGGACAAGAGTCAACAATAACACATTGTGTTTTTTACTTACGAAGTTCTCTATAATTCTTGTCTTAGAGGTATGACTTAGTCCAAGGACCATCAAACAACAAGTTATGCACCATGGGGTAGAGTTGACACCATCACATTGTGTATTGATTTATGAGATGCTTTATGACTCTTCCCTTAGAGGCAAGACTTAGACCAAGGAATTTTAAGCAATAAGTTGTGCCCTATGGTCAAGATTGACATTACCACATTGTGTTTTAATTTATGAGACAGTCTATTACTCTTACTTTAGAGGCAAGACTTAACCAAAGGCAGGGCCAGCTGGTAATTAAAAAAATTTAGGCAGTTTCCTAAGGCCTCCATTTATGGAGGGCCTCATTTTATACCACTTATTATATTAGTAGTGTAAAAAAAATTATAAAAAATTCTTTTTAAGTAGGTGGACAGCTAAAAAATAGGATTAAATTAAAAAAATAAAAAACTTAAAAATAAGAGATTTTTGTTACAGTCAACAGATAAGTAATTTATTATTTAGTTGACATCTCTTTTTACTTTTCCCATAAAAATGTTTCTTTTCCTTTTGACCTTTTAAGGGAGAATACTTACAAAAATATCTGAAGTTTGACCAGATTACCAGTTGAGAATACTGAACTTTGCGGGGGTCCTATTACCCCCTCAGACTTTTTTTTTTTTTCATATTTTAATGGCATATATCTGTCACTTGGCCCATTGTGTGTTAGTCACACGCATTGAGCGCGTGAAACTGTTAAAAATGTTAAAAACTCCTATTTTTTGCCAAATAGCCCCTAAATTTTTTAATTTTTTATATTTTTTATTTATTTTTTCATTCTTCTCTCTTCTCTTCTATCTTCTTTCTTTATTCTCTCCAACAATGGAGTCTTCAATAATGGTTGCTCCATTGTTGAATTGAAATTGAACATAATTTCATATATATATATATGAATGGGTCATATTCAACACATCCAATTCAATTACATCAATTTGATTCAATTTCAACACACACACCCCAAATGGGTCATCTTTAATTCCATCAAAATGACAAAATTTAACCCACTATTACCACCATCAACCAACCACCATTGATCAGCCATTAACTAAGGAGGAAAATCAAAAAAGAAAATTCACCAAGAGAGGGGAAAAAATTATTCGTCAAAACTAGAAACAAATTTGAATATTTCTTGACAAAAGTTTTCAATAATAATTTCAAATTCAAATTCAATTTCATTCTTGAATTCAAATTCAATTTCCGCTTTTCAATTTCCAGTTTCGTTGCGTTCAATGTGCCATAGGTTGTGTTCAATAGTCGAAAATTGAAATTTGAATTTGAATTTCCAGTCTTTTGGACTTGAAATTTGTAATTGACTCAATGAAATCATTTAAAATTTGATTTGTAGAATGCATTTGAGTTGTGGAATCTTTAATATGGTTATAATGGTGAAAAAATGTTGAAAAGTGATAAAATGGAGAAGACAAAGCACGCGTACTACACTACCAACGTCAAAACTGGGTATAACTTTACGGGGAGCAATTAATTCCACTTTTAAAAAGTTCGGAGGAAAATTAATTTCACTTAAAAAGTATAGGTGTGTAATAGGACCCCCACAAAGTTCAATATGCTCAACTGGTAATCCAGTCAAACTTCAAGTATTTTTGTGAGTATTCTCCCATCTTATAATTACCTTTTTTTATCGATTTTTCTCACCTTTTCTCTCTTACTCACGTTCACTCCTCTCTCTTTCTTCTATTCTTCTTTATTCTCTTTTTTCAAATTTAAAGACTCAAAAAGTTAACATCAAAATCTAAATATTGTTGATAATATTTTTACTTTATTGATAATTTCACTTCGAAGAGAACATAGTTCATGTTTTAAATTTGGAAAACACATTTTGAAGCGGCTAAAATATATTTGGAATCATCGATCAAGCCTTTATATTTCTTGAATCGGATAATATCATTTAATTTTTTATATTATTTTTATATTTTATATTTGATTTTTTTTTATAGTGCACATTTTGTTTAAACTATTTGTTATAATTTAATATATCAAAAGGGTAGAAAAATAAATTTTAGATAAAAGCGTATATAACTTTTGTTGTTGTTGAAGTTAAGGCCTCCCAATCAACTTTCGCCTTAGGCCACCATTGTGCTTGAGCCGCCCCTGATCGAAGGACTTTCAAACAACAAGTTATGCTCCATGCGTAAGAGTTAACACTATCACATTATATTTTTATTTATGAGATGTTTTATAACTCTTGGCTTAGAGGCAAGACTTAGCCCAAGGACTTTTAAACACCAAGTTACGTTCCATCGAAAAAATTTGACACTATCACATTGTGTCTTGATTTATGAGATATTATATAAATCAAGAACTTTCAAACAACAAGTTATGCCCCATGGGTAAGAGTTGACACTACCACATTATGTCTTGATTTATGAGATATTTTATAACTCTTGCCTTAGAGGAATGAATTAGTCCAAGGACTTCCTAACAGCAAGTTGCGCCCCATGGGTAAGAGTTGACACTATAATATTATGTCTTGATTTGTGATGCACTATTAGTCTTGCTTTTAAGACAAGACTTTGCTCAAGAACCTCCCAAAAGAGCAAGTTACGCCCAATGAACAAGTGTTGACACTACCACATCGTTTCTTGATTTATAATATGCTCTATAACTCTTACTTTAGAAGCAAGACTTAACTCAAGGATTTTCAAACAACAAGTTATGCTTCACAAGCAAGACTTGACACTACCACATTGTGTCTTGATTTATTAGTTGTTCTATAATTATTGCCTTTGAGGCAAGACTTATTCCAAAGGACTTCCCAACAACAAGCCATGCCCTTCAATTTACTTTAATGTCAAAAAAGAAAAGATTTCTTTGCGAATTATCTAATTTTTTATTTATTAACAAAATATAATAGAATTTAAGAAAAAGAAAAAAGGAAAGAGAACAAATAAAATAAAGAAATGAAAAAAAAGTTGAGAAAAAAAAAGAAAAAAAAAGACAATAAAAAAAAGGTTAAGAAAAAGAAAAGAATAAATAACAAAAAAAAATATGAGAAGACAAAAATAAAAATAAAGTTTGAGAAAAATGAAAAAGAAAAAAAAATGAGAAATGATAAAAAAAAAATGAAGATTGAGACCATGAATTAAGAAAAAAGAGAGAGAAATGAACAAATAAATAATTTTTGAGGAAAAAAATGAGAAAAAAGAAGTAAAAGAAAAATAAAGTTGAGACAAATGAATTAAAATAAGAAAAAAAATAAAAGTTAAGGTTAAAAAAAATTAAAATAGAAGTTGAGAGTCAAATGCGAATAAAAAGTTGAAAAATACTTGAGGTGTAGAGGGGCAAAAATGTACTTGTACTATACATAAAAAAAAAAAAGGAGGATTAGTCTTTAAAAACTTTTCTTATGGAGATCAAAAATTCAAAGTCATCCACTGTTAGAGTTATCTCATGTAATTTCCTGGGTTTGGACAAGAGCGATTTTGATGATTGACTAATTTGGGCTAGCCCAAGTTAACTCATTACAAATCACCAGCCCAAATAGACCCATGATGATGCCCAAAGTTGACCCATCGAATTTATAGCTTTTACCAAAACCTTATTTTATTAATCTAGACACAATTATGCAATGAAAATTTAAGCAAATCGAGGGGAGAATATATACTATGTACATCTGGACAATTCATTTCGAATTTTTCTAATTAGAGTAGTAGTTTTATTATAAAAGAAAAATTTGTACGACCAATTTATTTTAACTGAAGAACAACTATTATTTTTCCTAGCTAAAATAGTAGAGGCACACTACAAAAGAACTTTAAAGATATCATTATCTGTAGTATGATCCTTTATTTTGTTGGAAAGGTAAAATTATTTTAGACAAATATTTTAAAAAAAAAAAAAAAACTATGCTTGGACTTTATTGGCAGGGAGTTAAATAAATATACAATAAAATATTTTTTTCATATAGCTATTTCAAAAATCATAAAATCTTTTCTTTGAAAATATTTGGTTGCTAATATTTGTTAGTATTTGTTAAAAGTAAAGAAGAAAATGTGGGTCAAGTTGGACAAATTGGGCAAATATCCATTCGTTAGCCCATCTTGACCCAATCCATATTAGTCCAAGTTATTATGGTTTGAATTGGGTAATGACCCATTTATTGATTTAGCTCATTTTGATTTGCCCACATTCAGCCCACCCAGTCCATTTGCCACCTTACATGAAATCAATCTTCTTTCTCCTTACACCGCTTCTGAAGAAATTGGAAGAAGGTATGATTTCATCACCCCAATTCAATTCTTTCCAATTCTTATTTTCATACTTTTTGTATTGCTCTTTTATATTTCATCGTTTAAAGCTTCTGCTGCGAACTTGGCTTCTAGATATACTACTGTGTTTGCTGCTATAGGGATTACATTATACCTACAAATCTATTGCCCTCTATTCATTATTCACTTTCACAATCTTCCGTTATTATTCTGAAAAATAACAACTTCACTCTTTTAGCGTATTCATAGTTGTAATTCAGAGATGACTCCCTTGTTCAGGAAACACTACATTAATTCCTCCTCCATCATGACTTAAAGGAAATTTAGCTATATTATTGGAATGCTAATTTTCTTTATATTTTTGACAATTATAATACATGTTTTCCAGTTTTAAGTTCTTATCTTTTCAAAGTTTAACTGAATATGTTTTTAGAATAAACTAGTTTAGTTGCACGTGTAACGTTTGATTATTTAAAATTAAATAATTTTATTTGTTGCGGAAATTTTTAATAAAGTGTAAAAGTTTAAATCATTTTTCAAAGATTCTTCACACTTTAATATAATAATGTAACATAAACATATTTTTTAGTATAAGCACTATATATTTTACGTCATCATTTTTGCTTTTGTTATGCCGTACCACTTTCCCTTGTTGTCGGTTATTTTTCTTTTTTTGTTTCTATATTTAATTTTTTTTCTTGTTTTTAAAATCAAATCTTTACAAAATTATTGATTATATTCTTATTACGCACAAATTGATCTATAGAATTTCACGCAACTAAAAAGATGAATAACCCATAGATGAAAGAAAATTTTAATTTTTATGTACAAATTAAACTCTTAGAATACCCTTATAATGTGATTTTTGTAACTTAGAACTCTATTTAGTTATCATTAGAAACAAAAATTAGTCACTAAAAATAGAAAAAAAAAAAACTTAAAGCCAGTTATACACAGCAAAAACACATAAAGTGTTATAATCGAATAACCTTTCAGAGAAAAAAAATAGCAATAACTATGACAATAGTACTATATAGTACTGCCTTTAAAATTTGCATAAAAACTATCAAATACCTTTTAATAGACTAAAACTTGCAGCAATAAAAAGAGAATCACCACACATGTAATATAAACCTTATTTTTTTTTTGGCGAGATAAACCTTTAATTTTTTTGGCTACTTTATTTGGCGATAACAAGCTTGTTTCGTCCAATTTTTCTATCAAAAATTTGCAACTGAAAGAGAAACACAAGAAATTGTTAAAAGAGGACAATACATGAGAAAATGGAAGAAAAGTTGTCATTTAAGTCTTGAATGAAAAATTGATGACATTGACCAAGTTAAAGGGTCAAACATAATTAGGAAACTTGATTAAGTTAATTGTGGACGTGATTAATATTTGCAAAACTTTCTAATCTTTTTAAAAATAGAAATCAACCCACACCCCTCTCCTCTCCAAATGAATCGTCTCTCTCCTCTCTCTCTCTCAACCAACAGTTCTGCAAAATTTCTCTCTTCAATCCTCGACGACTTCAACCTTCGACAAAAAAAGTTGAGCGAGTTCCTTTTTGACTTTCAACCACCAATCGACGAGACTGCAGTGTTCTCCGGCGACAAATACCTTCGAGTTTTTCGTCGTCTCATTTCTTTTTTCATTGGTAAAAAAATTATGTTTTTTAAGTTATGAAGAAAAAAAAGAACTTGAGCCAACTTCTTTTTTAGTATTGGTTAACAATTTTCAATATTTCTTGCTTAAATTTGAAATGTGGAATGAAGAAAACTCTAATTTCTAAAATTTCTTCTCTGCTCTTTTCGTTGTGAAATATAATTTTTTTGTTGTTATTGTAGTTCTTGTTGTCGAATTGTTGATTCGATTTATTGGTGTCTGTTAAGTTTTTTGAAATTTAATTTTTGTTGTTTATGTTTGTACAAATGCAAAACAACAATGTTGGTAATTTTTGGTCACCATTGATGTTCTTAGTGTATGTGTTGTGTTGGTATTGCTGGGTTAATTTGTTATTTTTCTTGTTAAAAATGGTGTATTGATATTAAATGGTGATAGTGTTGTTGCTTTATTGAACAAAATCCTTGTACTATTTTTTCTGCAACAAATGAATTATCTGATGCAACAGATAAACTATCTGATGCTACAGATGAACCATCTAATGCAACAGGTGAACCATCTGATGCAATAGATGAAACTCTGATGCAACAGATTTAAATCTGTTGCAACAATGAAAATCTGGTGCAACAAATCATTCATCTATTGCGACAGTCGACTCTTCTATTTGGAAAAAACCTAAATCATATTGATAGTTGATAACAGTTCCAATAGATAACTTATATGGGAACAGATGAGTGATATATTTTTATTATGTCCAACGAATTTCTCATCTATTGCAATAGGTTGATTATATATTGCAACAGATAACCAACTTGGTGCAACAGATGAGTGATCTATTTTTACTATTTTCAATAAATTACTCATTCATTATAATAGGTTGGTTACATGTTGCAATAGATAGCCTACCTGGTGCAACAGAGGAGTGGTCTGTTTCAACAAATAAGTGAGCTTTTTTTTTTTAATTATTTCTAACGGATTACTCATCTATTGCAACAGGTTAGTTATATGGTGCAACAGGTAATATACCTAATGCAACAGCCCAGTTATCTGTTTCAACAGACGAGTGATCTATTTTTATTGTTGCAACAAATTACTCATCCATTCCAACATATAACCTAATTGGTGCAACAGATGTGTGATCTGTTGGTACTATTATTTTACTGTTGTATATGTCAGATATACTATTATCTTTTTTTAATGATACATTAATCAATTATAATCTATTTTATGTTTCTGTTAAATTATATGACTCCCAAAAGAAAAGAAATCGAATTAAGTCCAAGTAAAAGAACAAGTGAAGCAGCTAGGCTACATCCACCACTTTATGAGCTTGCTTTACAAGCGTTATCTCAATAAAAAACAGAAGATAATGAACATGGGGAGGAGGAATATTTCAAAAGAGATGATCCAAATGCAAATAGTGATACCAAACTCCCCAAGAACACAACAACACAAACACCAAAATCAATCCACTAGTTTAAGAACTATGGACCTTTTTAATGACCTCTCTCGAATTCGCAAGAAGAACAAGAAGGGAAGTGATATCAAGAATAAAACACACTAAAACAACAACAACACTTGATGAACAAGATGCAATAACAACAACACACGGTTACAAGACAAGAACACAAATGGATTACACTAGCTATAGACAAACGATTACAAGAAAGTAAAGATAGATAGATAGACAAAGGGATGGTATAATATTAACAGCCCAAAATCTTATACTACTTTTGGACCTGTAATATCACACACCACCTAAACCTATCTCTCACGTGATCTCAAGGAAACCGAAATTCCCAAGTAATCTCTGTTTCTAAGAAAATGATCAACACAAGGATTCCACCTTGCTAAAGAATCTTAAAGAGGCTACAAAATATATTCTCCAAAAATCTCCCAAAAATGACCTAATGAGGTTCTATTTATACCTAGGTTAACTTATTACAAATGACTAAAAAACCCTTGCAAAGGGCGGATGAACAGTGAACGGGGATGAACAGTGAACAGTTTTAGAGCTTATGGGACTTGTTCTCTACACTTCAAAGCTTGTTCCTTGGATGGCCAGCCCCTGAGCTCGAGTCTTGACGTATTGAACCCTGATCATGATTGAACCCGTATTACCTCTCCTTCTTAGAAAGGATTCGTCCTCGAATCCGAACCTTGCAAAGCAATAGGAAGGACAAGCAAATAAAAGTTCCTCAAGGTATGAGGGTTAGGATTAGTGTAATTAATCATAGCATCTTGCCAAGGTGGCTCAAACTTCACATATATGCAAACATCCCTATTACCCGAATACTCTACCAAGGGAGAATCAACTAGTTTATCCACATAAGTGTGACAAGAAACAAGGAACAAGCGTCGCTTATCAAGTGGAAAACATAGAATCTTCTTGGAACAACAATTAGACTTAAAAGTTGAGAGAGGAATGCCATACATTCCATGCACATTCGAGTCATTCCAAAAGACGTCCTTATCACCACACTTCAAATGATCACCAAAATCAAATGGGTAAAGTGTCCATGGGCATGGGTTGGGAATACACTTTCTTACCCCAATACTACTACAATAATGATCAAATGTCCCCTCTATACTATCATGGTCAATAACAAAAACAACTAGAGGGTCATCCATAGTCATTCGGCCAACATATTCAACATCATTATTTTCACATACAAGTTGGTCTTCATGACTTCCATAAGATTATGTACTATCACTTTCCACAATGGCTTTAACACTAGGTGAATCAACTAGTGTATCCACAATCTCAAGTTATACATTATCATCACAAAATGAAGGTACATTCGGCTCACTTAAAGACAAACTATCATTCAAACTTAGTTGGCTATTATCCTTATTCACTAGAGTGCAAAAGTTAGTTTGATTACCTTGTAGCTCATGTGGAGCATGGCCACTCACAAAGACTTGATTAGGAAGGCTTGGATGCTCTATCAAGTTATCCAACTTATTGCACAAAGAGCCTTCCATCCCTTCCAATCTCTCTTCCATTCTGTCCATTATTCACCTATTTATGGCATCAAACCTTGCCATGATGGATTTAACCCAACTAGGTATTTCAGTTTCATTCACCATTGTACCCATCAAGAGCTACTAAGCAAACAACACGAAAACAACAAACACATTAAAGATTAGCAAAAATCAGTCCACAATTCATCACATAATAGTCCATAATGCATCTCAAAATAGTCCACAATCCCTCACTTTCATCACTCTATTGGCCTTACAAGTGTTGATAACTCGCTTATACTCCAATGAGGTTACTTGGGCCTAATTGTGGCTCGAGGTCGGAGTAGATTCTTGTTTGAAATGACTCAAATAAGTAATGTACGAACTTAAACCAAAAAAGATACTACGACTCAAAAACGAGAAAAGTACACAACAAACATAACACGAAGAACGTACACAAAACTAACTTACCAGCTAGTAGGGTATTACTAGGTTGTCAATTAGTGTCATCCAAACAAATGAAACTAGGAAACAATAAAATGAAATTAAGAAATATAAAATTTGAACTCAAAAATGTTGCGTGAACAGTACTTTAGTGATGTGGCAGTCCACTATTGGCCTCAAGTTTTATCCAAATTTTATTTTCCAATTTCAAGTCTTGATCAATATACAATTTGGAATTGGTGGATTTGGTTAATGAAGGGAAAATTGGTCTTTGAGCCTTTTTGTTCAAATTTCAAAAGTAAAACTTGACTTCTTTGACTTTCTACTTGAAACAAGGTCCTTAAATCAATAAAAAGTAGATGAAAAGTCTTTGAAGTGATAGGGACAAGTCTTTATCTAACAACTACTACAAGTTTGTCTTTCACCTTTTTAGATCTAGTTTGCACTTTAAGGATTAACAAGATGATGAAAGGGTGAAGAACCTTAAGAACACAACAAGTCCAAGAACAACAACAATTTTAGTTTCCAACTCCACTGCAACAAGACCATCAAATCGGCCAAGGTTTAGGTAACAACAACAACCAACTCAGCCACACCTTGTTCACATCATCAACTTCAACAAGTTCAAGTTCAATCTTAGATTTGGATACTTTTTAGTGCTGATGAGAAAGAAACCAACACTAGAAACACTCTAAACAAAACGAAAGACTACAAGTTCTAGACACATAACAAACAAATCTTGGCCAAGATAACAACAACACAATTCTCGGCCAAGAACACAAAATGGACAGATTTGCACTTATCTGGAATTTTTTTTCAGTTTTCAGCTTCTTTTTTTTTTTGAATTTTTGTCCAAGAGAACCCAAGATTGGTAGTGTAGGAACACAACTAGCCTTGCTCTGATACCCAATGATACCAAACTTCCCAAGAACACAACAACACAAACCAAAATCAGTCCACTAGTTCAAGAACTATAGACCCTTTCGATGACCTCTCTCGAATTCACAAGAAGAACAAGAAGGGTAGTGATATCAAGAGTAAAACATACTAAAATAGCAACAACACTTTATGAACAAGATGCAATAACAACAACACATGGTTACAAGATAAGAACAAAAATAGATTACACTAGATATAGACAAACGATTACAAGAAAGTAAAGATAGATAGATAGACAAAGGGATGGTATAATATTAACTACCCAAAAGATTATTCCACTTTTGGACCTTTAATATCACACACAATCTAAACCTATCTCTTATGTGACCTCAAGGGAATCGGAATTCCCAAGTAATCTCCGTTTCTAAGTAAATTATCAACACAAGGATTCCACCTTGTCCAAGGATTACACCTTGCTAAAGACTCTCAAAGAGGCTACAAAATATATTCTCCAAAAATCTCCCAAAAATGACCTAATGAGGTTCTATTTATACCTAGATTAACTTATTATAAATGACTAAAAAGCCCTTGCAAAGGGAGGATAAATAGTGAACGCGGATGAACAGTTAACAGTTTTGGAGCTTATGGGACTTGTTCTCTACACTTCAAAGCTTGTTCCTTGGATGGGCAGCCACTGAGATCGAGTCTTGACGTATTGAACCCCTATCATGATCGTACCCGTATCATCCTTCTCTCCTTAAAAAGGATTCGTCCTCGAATCCAAACCTTGCAAAGCAATAGGAAGGACAACCAAACAAAAGTTTCTCAAGGAATGAGGGTTAGGATTAGTGTAATCAATCATAGCATCTTGCCAAGGTGGATCAAATTTCACATATACCCAAACATCCCTATTACCCAAATACCCTACCAAGAGAGAATCAACTAGTTTATCCACATAAGTGTGATAAGAAGCAAGGAACAAGCGTCACTTATCAAGTGGAAAACATAGACTCTTCTTAGAACAACAATTAGACTTGAAAGCCAAGAGAGGAAAGCAATACATTCTATGTACATTCAAGTCATTTCAAAAGACATCCTTATCACCACACTTCAAATGATCACCGGAATCAAATGGGTAGAGTGTCCATGGGCACGGGTTGGGAATACACTTCCTTAACCCAATACTACTACAATAATGATCAAATGTCCCCACTATACTATCATGGTCAATAACAAAAACAACTAGAGGGTCATCCTTAGTCATTTGGCCAATATGTTCAACATCATCATTTTCACATATAAGTTGGTCTTCATGACTTCCATAATACAATGTACTACCACTTTCCACAATGGCTTCAACACTAGGTGAATCAACTAGTGTATCCACAATCTCAAGTTGTATATTATCATCATAAAATGAATGCACATTCGGCTCACTTAAAGACAAACTATCATTCACACTTAATTGACTATTATCCTCATTCACTAGAGTGCAAAAGTTAGATTGATTACCTTGTAGCTCATGTGGAGCATGGCCACTCACGGGAATTTGATTAGGAAGGCTTGGATGCTTCATCAAGTTATCCAACTTTTTACACTGAGTGCCTTCCGTCCCTTCCAATTTCCCTTCAATTTTATTCATTATTGTCCTATCTATGGCATCAAGCCTTGCCATGATGGATTTAACCCAACTAGGCATTTTAGCTTCATTCACCATTGTACCCATTAAGAACTAATAAGAAAACAACACAAAAACAACAAACACATTACAGATTAGCAAAAATCAGTCCACAATTCATCACATAACAGTCCACAATGCGTCTCAAAATAGTCCACAATCTCTCACTTTCACACTTTGGATTTTTCACTCTATTGGCCTTACAAGTGTTGATAACTCGCTTATACTCCAATGAGGTTACTTGGTCCCAATTGTGGCTCGAGGTCAGAGTATATTCTTTTTTGAAATGACTCAAATAAGTAATGTTCGAACTTGATCCAAAAAAGATACTACAACTCAAAAACGATAAAAGCACACAACAAACATAACACGAAGAACGTACACAAAACTAACTTACAAGCTAGTAGGGTATTATTAGGTTGTCAATTAGTGTCGAGCAAACAAACGAAACTAGAAAACAATAAAATGAAACTAAGAAATCTAAAATTTGAACTCAAAATTATTGCATGAATAGTACTTTAGTGATGTGGAAGTCCACTATTGGCCTTGAGTTTTATCAAAAAAATTTTCCCAATTTCAAGTCTTGATCAATATACAATTTGGAATTGGTGGATTTGGTTAATGAAGGGAAAAGTGGTATTTGAGCCTTTTTGTTCAAATTTCAAAAGCAAAACTTGACTTCTTTGAACTTTCTCCTTGAAACAAGGTCCTTAAATCAAGAAAAAGTAGATGAAAAGTCTTTGAAGTGATAGGAAGAAGTCTTTCACTAACAACTACTACAAGCTTGTCTTTCATCTTTTTAGATCTAGTTTGCAGTTTAAGGATTAACAAGATGATGAAAGGGTGAAGAACCTTAAGAACAAAACAAGTTCAAGAACAACAACAATTTCATTTTCCAGCTCCATTGCAACAAGACCATCAAATCGGCCAAATTTTAGGTAACAACAACATCCAACTCAGCCACACCTTGCTCACATCAACAACTTCAAGTTCAATCTTAGATTTGGACACTTTTTAGTGTTCATGAGAACGAAATCAACACTAGAAGCACTCTAAATAAACAAAAGACTACAATTTCAAGACACACAATAAATAAATCTTGGCCAATATAACAACAACACAATTTTCGGCAAGAACACAAAATGGAGAGATTTGCACTTATCTGGAATTTTTTTCAATTTTCAGCTTTTTTTTTTGAATTTTCGTCCAAGAGAACCCAAGATTGGTAGTGTAGGAACACAAACAACCTTTCTCTGATACCAAATGATACCAAGCTGCCTAAGAATACAACAACACAAACACCAAAATCAGTCCACTAGTTCAAGAACTATGGACCTTTTTGATGACCTCTCTCGGATTCGCAAGAAGAGCAAGAAGGGAAGTGATATCAAGAGTAAAACACACTAAAATAGCAACAACACTTGATGAACAAGATGCAATAATAACAAATCACGGTTACAAGACGAACACCAACGAATTACGCTAGATATAGACAAACGATTACAAAAAAGTAAAGATGGATAGATAGACAAAGGGATGGTATAATATTAACAACCCAAAAGCTTATTCCACTCTTGAACCTTTAATATCACACATAACCTAAACCTATCTCTTATGTGATCTCAAGGGAACCAAAATTCCCAAGTAATCTCCATTTCTAAGCAAATGATCAACACAAGGATTCCACCTTGTCCAAGGATTCCACCTTGATAAAGACTCTCAAAGAGGCTACAAAATATATTCTCCAAAAATCTCCCAAAAATAACCTAATGAGGTTCTATTTATATCCAGGTTAACTAATTATAAATGACTAAAAAACCCTTGCAAAGAGCGGATAAACAGTGAACGCGGATGAACAGTGAATAGTTTTGGAGCTTGTGGGACTTGTTATATACATTTCAAAGCTTGTTCCTTGGATGGGCATCCCCCGAACTCAAGTGTTGATGCATTGAACCTCGATCATGGTCATACCCGTATTAAATGATACGTGCACGATCATGAAGATTGACGTTTTTGAGTGTGTTGAATGCAACCTACAGAGTGTACAAGTTGAAGTATGAAAAGGGCTCCAAAGCCGCCCCTATATTGCACTCCATGGGCGTCATTTCGTCCATTAAACACTAAGGGGCACTTTTGTCATTTTATCTATTATTTGTATTATCCTATATTTAGAACATGTTATGTTTTTAGCTCATTAGTTATTGAATATTGATGTAAGAACACAAATAACATCTATCTTGAGAGAGAGAGAGCCTCCCTAGGCCGAAACTAGGACATGAACAAGTGTGGAATCACTTGTGAATGTGTATTGCTTGGAAACGTTGGTGCTTGAGAGGTGGATTCCGATCTTGTGTCTTCGTAAGGGTGTGGCGTTGATATTTTAAGTCTTAGGGGTCCTTATATTTAATATAATTTAGGCTCCTAATCTTGTAATTGTGTATGTCTCACTTTCTATCTTTACATTTCATATCTTAGTTTGTGTTGTCTAGTGAACCCATTGGTTCTTGTTGTGTCTTGTAATCTTATAATGTTGGATTGTTGTTATCCTAGTGTTGTTCTTTTTATTATAATATTATTTATTCCTTGTTGTTGTTAGTCATTTACACCTTATTTCTTATTGTTGTTGGAGCCGAGAATTATGTTTGTGTTGCTCTCGGGTTTTTCTTTATTTGTGGACTATTTTGTCTTGTTTTTGATACGATCCAGGTTTATATCGTATCATTTGGTATCAAATCATGGCTTGATCTTGTTCTAACAAGATCAATCTTAGGCTTGAAAGTTGAAAAAAAAAGTGTTCTTGAGCTTGGATCTTGGCCGAGAAGAGTGTTCTTGTTGTTGTGTTCTTGGACAAGAGTTCTTGTTGTTATTGTTGTTCTTCACTGAGGAAAATTGTTGTTGTTCATCTTGTCCTAAAATGTTGAGTCTTAGATCTAAGAATCCCTTTGTTTTTGTTTAGTTGTTTCTTGTGTTAGTTCTTATTCACTAACACCTTTGAGTCGATCTTGATTTGAGCTTATATTTGTTGGTGTTGTTGACGTGAACTTGAGCCTTGACCAAATTATTTTTGAAATTGTTGAAGCCTTAGCCGTATGGTTAACTTTGTTGTTGTGGAATTTGGAGTTGGATGTTGGTTGTGTTGTTGGTGTTCCTGGAAGTTGTTGTGTTCTTGTTGATTCTTCACCCATTAATATTTTGTTAAAACAAGAAAAGCTAACTTTAAATCTACAAAAGGCGAAAGACAAGTTGTAGTAGTAGTTGGTGGAAGGACTAGTTCACATCACTCATAGACTTGATATCAACTTTTTCAACCACTTTTCCATATTTCAAGGAGGCTTGTTTTGTGGAGTTAGTACAAGTCAAATCTCACCTTTTGAGTTGAATTGAAAATAGTTACTGTAGTACCCCGTAAGTTTTTCCAAGTCATTAAAACCTTTTAATCTTGCCAAGAGAAGCTTAGCACTCAAAAAAAAATTTGGCTAAGTGTTGAAACATTCTCATTTAGACCTTCGATCTTTGGGTATTTATTTAACAACCTTTTTGACATCTATTTTTTGATTTTCAAGTTGCGTTGTGATGGAGAAAGCTGTTAGTACATCCCGAGTGAGTTTCGGAATTTTTGGAGTAGCGTAAGGGCACGTTTTGTGTGCCAAACCAGTAGCAAAAGGTGCTGGTGAGGCGCCCAGTTTCCAGTATTTTAGGGTCAACTTGTAATGATCATAACTTTTGGTATATATTAAACTGGTAAATATGCTATATATGAAATGAAAGCTCTGTTAGTCTTATTTCCAATGCAATTGGTTTCATCCAATTTGAACATTGGAGTAAAAAGTTATGATCAATTTACTTCATCCTGTCAAACCAGTAACAGGGGGACAGCTGCGTCTTTCTCTCTTTTCTTAAGGGCATTTTGGTCATCTTTCACCCCTATATATACCCACAAACACGGGATTTGAGTCATTTATTAGTAAAATATACTCCCTTTTGGAAAAGTCTCTCAAGAACAAACATCCTCAATTCCAAAATAAAAATCAAGATCCCTCTAAATTCAACCGTAGGAACTTGAAAATAATTTGAGATTTGGAATCCCCATTGTGAGAGATACAAGGAGCACCTATGAATCTTACGTATAGAGTTCCGGAATCAAGAGTTCATCCGGATTCATAAACTTGAGGTATGCAAGTGTTGATTTTTGGGTTCCTTCCACCCAAGAAGCTCAAGAATCCTTTTTCCTAAATTTAAAGATTTTATTTTTATGAGTTTTATGATTTATGTGGTATGAAATTTGTGTTCTTGATGTTGTTGAAGTTACATTTATGTTGTGATGATAAAGACTCAAGTTTAGACCCTAGTATGTGTTGATTTTACTGTGTTCATGATAAAGTCTTTTTTTAGAAGCATGTAAAATTATGTAATTATGTTAATTGGTGTGATAAATTGTTGTAAGGCTAAGATGAGTAAAGCGTGTTGTTGCTATATGCTAAATGACGTTGGAAATAATTATATTTTTCATGTATGTTGAAATCTTTGGGTGATGGAATCATAATATTTATAAGTAATAATTGTTGAATAACTAAAGCATGCTCCCTACATGTTTGATAAAATGCCTATATGAAGAAAATAGTACCATTGTAGTATGTTAAGTATAAAATCCATGATGTTTATGATAAATCCTTCAAGATTAGTTGATTTCATAGATTTTATATTGGATCTAAGTTAGACATTAATTATGATGTAAGATTGATTTTAATTCCATGATTTACCTCAAGATTCATGAAAATTAATTAGTTGTAGTATGATTTATGTAACTACAAGTTGGATAAAGAATCCATGAGTGGATTTAAGTGTATTCATGATTATATTGTTGATTTGATTTATAACCCATGACTAAGTGTATGATTTATGTGAAATTAATAATTATTATATATGTAGTACTATGTGAACTCATATTAGAGCTTTGAGATGGTGAACTTGGTGTTGGAATTGTGATATTAAGTATTGATTAGTATTATGATTAAATACTATGCCTTCCAAGTATTTGATGAATGGTTGTGTGAATTAAAAAAGATAAATTATATCATGTAAACATGTGTACTAGTTCATGCCATTCAAGTGTTTCATAAAGTGCTCATGTGAAGAAAATAGAGTCATTATAATATGTTGACAAGAAATTCCCAAGCTATGTATAAGCTATGCATGCCAAGTGTTTGTTAAAAAACTTTAGTGAATGGATGGTAACATGTTAGCATGAAATCCTTAATTGTATATACTTGAAAGCATGATATATACCTGCTAGTTGAGGGTAGATGAGGAGGCTTGACCTGTTAGATGAGGGCTTCACCATTCTCGTTTGAGTACTTGATAGATGAGGGTCATATAAAGTAGTCTTTACCAGTGGCGCGGTACTGACACCCTTCCAACTGGGGCAGAGGTTGGACCCCGACTTAGCTAGGCAGGGCATGTTAGTTAGATGACTACTTCCCACAGTCTCAGTTTCAGAATCAGTCTCAAACTTCAATAAAGAGCTCAGTTCAGTGTATAAAATTCAAGGCTGTTAGATACAGACCACCAAGTATGATTATTTACAAATTCGAAGATCCGCTGGTAGATAGGCCGATCTCGAAATCAGTTATCAAGTAGTATTATTATCCATAGATTTAGAGACTACCTGCTAGATAGGGTTGATCTCAGATTCAGTCAATCATTCTTATTATTAGTAGATTCAGAGACAACCTGTTAGATAGGGTTGCTATCAGTTCTAGAAGCTTCAGATACTCGTAATCTCAGTATGTTCAGAAATTTCAAAATTTTAGTATAATCAGTATTAGTTACCAGAGTTAGTCCGAGTATGCTTAGTGACAGTATGGGCAGTATGTTCAGTAATTACATATTCTTTATGTATGCTAATCTATCTCTTGCATATTATTCAATTAAGTTATGTTCATGCATAAGCCCTTGCATTTAGCCTTACCTCATTTGCACACTTAGTACATTCCAACGTACTGACGCATTTGCACTATGGTGTTGTAATTTTATTCGACACCATAGATTTAGAGACATGAGTTCCAGATCAGTAGCAGCAGACCAGTACCTAGCAGTGAGTCCTCATATTCCGAGGATGGATTATTATTTCACCACATTATTATATTTAGTTTATTTTATTAGACAAAGTTAGTTGGGGACATGTCCCATCAACTCCACAGTTCAGACAGTTAGAGGCTTTTTGGACAGTTGTATAAGTATTCAGTTTGCAAATTTATGTATTTTAGATATTTTGAACCTTATGGCAAATTTTCGCCAGTTTTTTGCATGTATTTTATAATATTATGTAGTGAACAGGTACAGATATCAGAAGATGGTAAGCTTGTGGTCCTTCGGGATCATAAGCACCGTGTGATGTTTTGGTTATAGAAAATCGGGGCATTACAGTTACAAGACTTGTGCTTTCTCTCCAAATACTAATTGTCTTCCAAAACGATTAGTCCATCAGGAAACTAAAACAAAACGACTCTATAATTGAAATTAGTTGAGGAGGTTTTCTGAACTACTATAAATGAGTAATTTCTTTATACTTGTCTGGTTGGAACGGATTTATCTACTGAGGTAAGCACTAAGAAAGGTCCTATCAAGATTTTTCTAGTCTAACTTAAAGTTGACTGCCATGCAAGAAGTTATAAAAGATAGAGAAGCTCCTAAATCTAATAAGGCATGAATATATAAATGGAAGATCTGTAACATACCAATAGCCATATCAGGAGAATTTTCTTGATCTTGTTTGGATTGAAGTGCATAAAGCCTGTTTGGGCATTGCCCACTGGTGGCGCTAGAAGCGGCACCCTGCTGATTCAGGTGACCTGACCGAGCTGAAGAATGAGTATGCTGACCTTGAGAACCTGACTGAGCAAAATCTCTGACTCTATGGCCTAACTTGCCACACCTAAAACAAACATCACTGTCAGCTCTGCAGATACCCTTGTGGTTTCTGCGACATGTCTTACAAAGAGGATTTATTCGAGCACTGCTGACACTACCCTGAGATTTAGAGCTTGGCGCCCTATCATTGTTACCATTTCTGAACTTAGGTACTGGAGAACTGGAGATTTTAGATGAAACTGGGAATGGTTATCGCCTTCTCACTTAGGCTGAGTGAAATTGAAACTACCTGTTCTAGTTCTTTTGTTCTACCTCTCTCTCTCTCTAATCTTAGCCTTTTCTATTTGTTGAGAATGGACCATGAGCCTAGATATGTCCATCTCCTTAATCAACATCGCTATTATGCACTCCTTAACTGCACTATCTAACACCCCAGATATGAACTTGCTCATTCTAGACCTACTATCTGCTACTACATGGGGAGCATACCTGGTTAACTGAGTCAACTTAAGGGAATACTCTTTCACACTCATACTGCCTTATCTAAGGTTGATAAACTCTAACACCATGGCTTCTCTCAGCTCTAAGGGAAAGAATATTTATAGGAAAGCAGTAGCAAACTCTTCCCACTTTATGAGCTCTATATCAGTGCCCCTGTCTACCTTCCACTACTTAAACCAAGTATGAGCTATTTTTGTAGCTGATAGGTAGCTAACTCAGCACTCTCACTGTAAGTCACTCCCATAATATCTGTGACTTTCTGGACCTAATCGAGGAACTCCTATAGATCCTCTTCTGGTTTAGATCCTAAGAATAGGGGAGGATTCATTCGGGTGAAGTCCTGAATCTTGGATGTAGCAGTATTGGCCACTGGATTGGCTAAAATAGCAGATGGTCGTTCATTTTGAGATGCTATGGAGTTGGTAGAGTAGTGAATGCAACTCTGAATTCTGCATGAGAGACATGCTCATCTAGGGGATCTGACAGAATGGGTTGAGATGCTGATTGATTTCCAATTCTCCTTTTGTTAGTCCTTTTGGAAGGCATGTTCTGTAAACAAAAAGGAGGAAATATATTAGACTGAGAGTTTAACTAGAGCTTATACTCACTCGCACGACATAAATACTGAAAGAAGGTAAACTATTTCCTAAAACATCTCATATCCTCCTGTCTATAAGTGTGGCGCGCTACAAAACTATTCACAAGACTCTACTAGATGCGACTTTTAGACTTTCTTGGACATTGTTCAATCTTAGGCTCTGATACCAAGTTTGTAATGCCTCGAGTCTGTACTCCGGATGCTACATGATGCTTATGACCCTGAAGGACCATAAGCTAACCCATGACTTATATCTGCTGTGAGTACTGAAATATGATACTGTAATAAATGTGGAATAATAGAATGAAATTCCATAAGGTTAAAAATATCTGAAATACTAATAATTTATATTGTCTATCATAATATCCATAAAACTAAACACTATCTTAAAACTAGTCAGAAAAGCCTCTAAACTGAACTATCTGAATGTGAAGTTGATGGGACAATTCCCCAACTAACTCTATCTGTAGAAATATTGAATCTACCGTGATAATGTAATGAAAGAATATCATCGAATGATGAGGACTCACTGCTAATCTACTACTGCTGGCTGAATCTGATTCTATCTATGCACGATCGAGAACCTAAACATCTGAACCTATGATATGAGACATCATAGCATTAAAAAGAGTATGCGTTAGTACGTGGAATATACTGTATGCTAGATGAGGTAAGGTTAAATGCAAGGGTTCATATGCATGAATAATAACTGATTGTACGATATAGAGTAACTGAACATGACAGTACATGGATAAATGATACTACTGTAAATACTAGTATGCACTAATGTGCATATAAATAAATACTATGACTAAGCTTATCTGAAGCTAAGTCCTGAGTTCTAATACCAAGTAACTGATATCTGAAGTTACTAATAACTGAGTTACTGATACTAATTGGCTGCATCTGACAGTCCTGATTTTGTAGGACTGAACTGAGTTCTATTCTGAAGACTGAGACTAAGAATGTGGGAGGTAATCATCTAACAAGATATCCCAAATAAGATAACTGAGTTAGGGTCCAACCTATGACCCCAGTTAGATGGGTGCCAGTACCGTGCCATGGGTAAAGACACTGAAGAGTTACCCTCATCTGATAGGTACTCTAATGAGAATGGTGGAACCCTCATCTGGCAGGTTAAAACACCCTATCAACCCTCTACTGGTAGGTTTGATATCTCAACCTACGGTGGCTACGTAGTTTTGGAATGCAAGGATTGTTTCTAGAGATCACACCCTCTACTGGCAGGTGAGCCCCCATTCTTAAGTTCACTCAGTGCTGAATTCTACTCCCAACTAAAAGACACTGAACTGAGTATACTGAACTAGACTGGACTGAATACTGAGTTTACTGAGTTTTCCTGAATTTAGTAACTGATCGAGTTCTACTTAGTTTTGTAACTAACTGAGAGTACTACTAATCATGACATGATTGAGATTCTACAACTGACACTGGCTCTAGGCACACAGCTCAATTGTCGGGTATTAAATACCCCCAGGACTCGATAGCATAAAGAATAAAGCATAATATACTCTTGAAAATCATAACAACGTATACTTGTCCATAGTTCACTCATAGAGGCATTTAACCAAACACTTGTAATGTATCTACTTATACATGAATGGGGAATACATGTTATCACGTTATAATGACACTATTTCATTCACATAGGTATTCTATCAAAAACATGGAGAGCATGCTTAGGTTATACAATAATCAAAACATATAGTTATCGTGGCTATATCAATCAACTTGAAAATTGAAGGGTTTACCATGAAGATCATATAATTCAACACATACAATGATTAATTTCATAAAAACATGTAATTTAATCATGGACTAAAACCCAACAATAACATGAACATGAATTCAATTCAATGAAGTTCATAATTCAACAATCTTGTATTTTGAAAATGGATTCGTGGACTCTATGGGTGAAAGGAACCCACAGATGAACATCTAACATACCTTAATTTGTTAATTCTTGAAAGTTTTTGGAGAGACTACTGATTTTTGATCTTGTTTCTTGAAAGTAGTGTTTAGCCTCTTTTTGAGAGAGAATGACTAAATCTTTGAATAAAGTGAATAAATGTTGAGATAATGGGTTATTTAGTGGTAAATTTTGTGTTTAAACTGATTAGGGCAATGGAAAAATACTCATTTATCCCTAAGAATGACTTAAAAATTCATACTGAAAAACCCAATTTTGGGCCTTGGCACGATGCACTGCTATCGTGCCAAGCCATTGAAAAATGACAACTAGTAATGTGGCTGGTGGCGCAACTCAGTGGAATCGTGTTGCAATACTCGATGGGACCTGGAAGCACAGAACGATGCGGTACAATCGTGTTGACTCACTGAAAATTGACAATTGTGAAAATAAGCTTTGGCGGGATGCGTCCGTATCGCGGTACCTCACTGGAAACTGACAATTTCCATTTTGGCTTACTCTGCGACGTGCTACTGGCCAAAATGATGATGTTTAACGACTAAAACTTAAAATAGCCAGAACTTCTTACCTGGTTATCAGATTTAGGCAAATTTTATATCGTTGGAAAGCTGATTCAATTTCCTACTCAATGGTAGGCTCTAAACTGAAAAATACTAAACGTTTCAAAATTTTTATATTGGATAATTCATGAACTGAGAGTTAAGTTAAGCTTGAGAAATACAGGGTATTACTTCTTTCAAAGAAGCACAAGCAATCATTGTCCTTAGTTTGGTTTGTAGATAATATTCTTTGGGCGAGAGATGTTAGCAAAAACATACCACTTAATTTGATAAAGCTCTCCGAGGATCTTGAGGCATTTAACATCTATCCTTGGGTTATGAAAGTTTTAAAATGACTATCAAATATTTGTTGACTCCATTAACGCCAAAGACAGTCAACTTATATGACTTTTCATGGGCTTTCATGGTAAATATTTCTTTTATTATGACATGATTAATTTTTTTATTCAATAATGCTTTTGATTTATTGGCGTTATTTTATAGGCTTGGGCATTTGAAGTCATTCCTAATTTGAGACAACAAGTGAACTACTAGAAATAAGTTTCCTGTCCAAGAATCCTGAGATGGTTGTCGGCTAAAAAAAATAAAAATGCAAAAAAACAATTATCTGTTCAACCCCCTGAAGGAAGCAGTAAGTCTAATTGTAACTAAATTTTTGTTTTAATTAATGACTTTTAAAAAACTCTCATCATCATTCTAATATATGTACTTATTTATTTTAGACTGTCCATCCATGGCTTGTTCTGACCAATCGGGAGTTGAAGATGTCATTTTTTTCTTACTTTATGGTCTGTTCAAACTTTATTGGACCCTAAGGTGATTAATAGAATAAATAAAGAATTACTAAGAGTAATAACCATCACACGAAAAATAATTTTGGAGGGTGGGCTTATTGTTGTTGATTATGGTAGTGGTAGTGGTGCTTCTATTGGGGCTAAAGATGCTCCTCTTATAGTTTTTTAAACAACAAACCATTATGATTATGATCATACTGGTTATACAGATTTTATCACTTCTAGCGAATGTTCAGCAAGAAAATGTCAAGACTGCAAACAAAATATGATGGAGTGATTAATACTATTAATGCGTTAACTACTTCTGTAAAGGAAATGATATATAAGAGGAGTGTCATTCTATCAAATAGGATTTCATATCCATACACTCCACTAGAGATCAAGGTGGCTAAGAGGAGAAGGAAAGAAATTTCCAAGGCATCATCAAGCATTGATAAAAGCAAGATTGCAACTCCTTTGTCTTTGTCTTGCACCTTTGATCAATGTACAAGGGACAAAAGAGAGCATCACGAGCTAAAGAGGGTGAATGTAAATCATATGTTCCAACAAACAAATAGACATATGTTTGTTTCAATAGATAATATATCTGCTAAAAATTATCAAACAGATATATACATCTGTTGTAATTGTCATCTAACTTATTGCATCAGATGTGTTATATGTTGCAACATATGTTTGTCTGTTTCAGCAAACCAAAAAGGTCTTCGTACTATTTTAATTTGTACCAACTGATGGGTCATCTATTTAAAATTATCGTACAACTTTGTTTTACCTATTCGAAGTTGTCCCAACAGATGATCCATCTGATGCAACAGATAGATAATCTATTGTATACCTGTGATTGGCGTTGATAATTCTAGCTATTCATATGGATTTCATAGTAGAATCACCACTGAACAGTATAATATCACAGTCGATAATCTATCAACTGCTTACATGGAAGAAGAAGAAATGGAGCCTGTCAGTTCGGGAGAACGAAAGAATTACCGATTTGAAGAGTTCAACATCTCGGACGAGGCTCCAAAAAACTAATAAATTTGATCAACGATTGTTCAGAAGGGATTGCCGATGGGCTATTAAAGCATCATGCCAGTAGGTACATAAGTTGTTTTTAAAGATATTGATTTATACAACTCTTATTGTAAAAATATGACATTAACACAAATAAATCATATAGAAAACAAAATAATGAACACTATAAAGGTAACGAATTGAGCCTTAGTTTTGATATGTTTGACTTTGTTGTTGCACATGCCGAAATGAAGGATTGGTTCTATTTGATATCACAGCCCCAAACTTATTGGAATGATGAAGTTTAAATGTCATACATATTACTATTAATTAATACTTCATTTTATTGCATCTGTGTATTGATTTTATTGTCATGTAAACTGAAATATTGGATAATATATGAAGCACATCGATGTCATTTTTTACTACCTTCAAAAGAAGGTCAGGTTACAAACATAAGAACAATACAGATACATGACAAACAATTATTTGTTCAAAGTTTACATCAATAATGCCTACGATAGGTTTTGTCAACAACAACCGGAAGTTTCCCAAAATGAGGAATACTTAATCAACATCATCAAAGGTTTTAACATTCCAGCTAGCTTACCTTGGCATTTGATCAACGAAGTGCATATCCCAATCAATTATGGTGATGAATTCCATTAGGTGTTGGTTGTCATCATTCTAAAAAAGAGGTGCATCCGAGTTTATGACTCAATTTCACGGAGGAGACATTTTGGGCCATGGTCTAAGATGCAAAAGATAGCCAAATATTTTCTACTTATCTAGATATGAGTGGCTTTTTGGACCAAAAGGTTCGTACTAATTGGTCGACAATTGAAGCATACCAGGATAAAATGGGTAATTCATTTGATATAGAATATGTTGAAGGAATTTCTCAACAACCCATTGGTAGACTGTAAGTATCATGATTAAGTTTCATAAATTTCACAATGCTTACATGAATTTCAAGTTATGGATTATCCATTTTTTAAAATGCAGGAATTATGGTCTTTTTGTTGCCGCTTATGCCAAGTATTTGAGAGATGAATTACAAGTACCAAATGATGGACTTGATGCCGGATTATTCCTCAAAATATATGCTAATCTTTTATCGAAATACAAAGAAGCAAAAGTGCAAAAATCGTATGCAAGCGACATTAAAGATCCACAACAACCAGAGCCGAATTTCATAGCACTGGATGAAGAATAACTTGTCCATATTGAGTAGATATTTTTAGCTTGAGTCTGTCAATGCAATAACCTCTCCTTGGGAATTGTTGGAACCAAAGTTTAAATTGTTGATTTATCTGTAGAGTAGATCATTTGTACCTATAATCATTTTTTTACATTTTATTTATTTGTTGAGTTATTTCATGTAATTTCAGATGGCTTCAATTTATTTTATGTTGTCTATGAATATAATTTAATCCTTAGTTTTGAACTTATTAATTGAAATGAAATACTATATTCAAATATCATAATAGATAATATATCTATTGCAACAGACGACATTTCTATTGGAAACAATCAAGCAGATTTATACCTATGTTACAACATATAGGTCATCTATTAGAAATTATCAAACAGGTCTTCTAACTATTTTGATTTGTTCCAATAAATTACCTATCAGTTGCAACAGATAGACTATATGTTGCAATAAATTATATATTTATTGCGACAGATAGGCTGAGAAACATCTGCATAATGCAACAGATGACCAACCCACTACAACAGATAATCAATCTATCACAACAGATATACTATCTATTACAACAGGTAGACAATCTGTTGCATTATAAAAAATTTAACTTACATCAAACATAAAAAATTATCACTACATGTAAAGTGAAGTGGCTTGAAATAAAAAATTGTTATGGTGTTTGTCTTTGTACATCTTTATAACACTCCGAATCTGTACCCCAGATGCTACATGGTGCTTACGACCCCGAAGGACCATAAGCTAACCCATGACTGATATCTGCTATGACCACTGAATAATATACTGAAATAAATGCAAAATAATAGGCTTAAATGCCATTAGGTTCAAAATCTATAAATACTGATAAAATTTATCAACTGAAATAAAAATGTGTAAAACTAAATATATCTAAAGACATGTCTAAAAAGCCTCTATCTAAAACTATCGGAATGTGAAGTTGATGGGACAAGCCCCCAACTAACCCAAATACTGAAATACTAAAACTACTGAAAATCTGAAATAAAATAATATCCTCGAATGATGAGGACTCATTGCTAAATCTACTACTAGCTAAATTTGAATCTGTCTATGTGCGATCAGAAACTTGAGCGTTTGAACCTATGATATGAAAAATCATAGCGCAAGAAAGAGTATGCATCAGTACGTGTGTAACACCCTACATTTTGAACTAGAATGAAAATTCATCATTCATATGCATAGATGTTCCAAAAGACTCGAATCCTATGTAAATTTAGTGTGTTAATCAATTATGTAGTGTGGGAATCTATTTGAGCATGAATTTAGATCATATAGGTCTCGTAACTCAAGGACAAGTTGAAAGTTTTCCTATCGTTCAAGTTTTAGTGAGCATCAAAACTTAGGTCAACTTCAATCGACCATAACTCGTTATATATATCTAATTAGAGGACGTACTATATATCAAATGAAACATCTTTGAATTATATTTCCAACGATACCATTTTCACCCAATTCTGATATCAAAGCAAAGAGTTATGCCTATTGTACTCCAGTATGTCAGCCTAAAAAACTGACTGACGACATTTTGTGATAAGTTATCACAAGTGTGACGACTTCTCACAAATGTCATCAGCCTTAGGTGGAAATCCACCCCAATGATGATATTTTGTGATAAGTTATCACAAGTGTGATGACTTATCACAAATGTCCTCAGCCTTAGGCAGAAATCCACCCCTAGTGACGATATTTTGTGATAAGTTATCACAAGTGTGACGACTTATCATAAATGCCATTAGCCTTAAGCAGAAATCCATTAATTCCATCCCCCCAGTGATGACATTTGTGAAAACTTATCACAAGCTTGACGGCTTATCACAAATGTCATCAGCCTTAGATTTTCAGCAATTAGGAAGCGATTTAGTAAGGGTATTTTGGTCCTTTTTCTCCATTTCCCACGACTTAAAACCATCAAGGGACATAAATTTCTCCTATTTTTCTTCAATTAAACATTTCAAAAATTCTCTCATACACTCTCAACCAAAAGATTAGGGTTTCATCTCAAGATCATCTTCTCAAGAATAAGAACATTCTCTCCTAAAGGAATTAAACCCTAGTCAAGAAAAAAATCAAAAGCAAGCCAAAGGATTTCTTCAAGATCCTTCAAGAAACATTAGATCTCTTTCAAGATTCAATCGCTAAGATATACGTTGTGTTCATCCATGGATCACTTTCATCCATGGAGCTGAAGAATCATGTTTTAAATTATAAATTGTGATTTCCTTATTATGTTATGACTATATTCATGTTGATGATTGTTGTTTGGATTCAAGGTTGTATCTTGATTTGTTTTTAATGAAGCATGTGAGTAGGTTAGTTTAAACCCATAAATTTTGGATGGATTAAGATTGTCAAATTGATAAGTACACCTATGCCCAAAGTTGTGCATGTAAGGTGTTTTATAAAATGCCAAGAATGATAGAATCCATGTTTTTATGACTTAATAGTGCTTAAATGACAAGTCCATGTTCTATTACTTATGTTTACACATAAATTCCATGTTATGATATGTGTTGTTGTTTTGACTTATTGTTGTGATATGGAATGTCCATGATATTAAGGTATACAAATATACCCATGTTATATGTATTCCCTTTCAGATATAAGGTGTTGAGAATCATGTGTAGTATGAAATCCCCTACTTATGGTATTATGAATTATGGATGTTATTCCTATGATCAAGAAGTATCATGTGTGTCAGTTTCCTTTCATAGAGTCCTGGGGGGTACTTGTACCCAAAAAATATAACTATATGCCTAGAGCCGAGTCAGTCTCAAGATATTCTCAGTCAGTAACAGAATTCAAAACTCTCAGACAATTATAGAACTTAAAAAATCTCAGTAATCTAAGTATCGTTTCACTCTAGCTTTAGTTCAGTACTCAGCTTAGATCTCAGTAGCATTCAAGAAATCAATTTAGAACTTAGTTTCATTCAATCAAATAATAGATTCAGTAGTAATCCGTCAGATAACGAAACCAAGTGAACTCAGCCATCTCAGTCAAGTAAGAAACTTATTAACAACTTTAGTTCAGTTCAAGTACAAGTTCTAAGAATTAGTTTAGAGTCTTTCAGTTAGGAGTAGGAGCTAGCACCAAGCAAGTGCAGGGATGACGGCTCCCCGTCTGAAAGGCAGAGTCGTTAGGGGAAATCTCTGAATTCCAGAACTGTGTAGCCAGCACAGGATGTAGGAGTCACCCATCATAAAAAGGCTTGTCATCCATCAGAGAGGCTTGACTATTATATTGCCTTAGGCTTGACTTCCTACGAGGGTCACTGTAATACCCCGAAAAAATCCAAACCAATATTAGAGCCATGTACCAAGCTCATGCATAGTACACCATGGTTCTTGTATAGTTTTATGATTAGGTTAGATGTATATTAAGGCTTCAAATAAATTCCATCTATCAGACGAATCAAAACATTCCTTACCGATTGAATTCTTGAGAAGGATATTGGTATAGTCAATTTCAAATGACCATATCTCTCATTATACTTGGAATTTTTGAGCTCATGACCTATCAACAGATAGATAATTGAATTATATTTCCAACTATACCAATTTTGACTAAATCTGATATCGTAACAAAGAGTTATTCCTATTTTACTCCAGCATGACAGGTTGAAAATAGTATGACGATATTCATGGTAGCTTACCACATTTGTGACGCCCTATCACGAAAGTCGTAATCTTTAGGAAGAAACTAGCTCCTAAGTGATGACATTCGTGGTAGCTTACCACACTTGTGACGCCCTATCACGAAGGTCATCAGCCTTAGGCAAAAACTAGCTCCTAAGTGACGATATTCGTGGTAGCTTACCACACTTGTGAAGCCCTATCACGAAGGTTGTTAGCCTTAGGTAGAAACCAGCTCCTAAGTGATGACATTCTTGGTAGATTACCACACTTGTAATGCCTTATCATGAAGGTTGTTAGCCTTAGGCAGAAACCAGCTCCTAAGTGATGACATTCGTTGTAGCTTACCACACTTGTGACGCCCTATCACGAAGGTTGTCAGCCTTAGGTAGAATCCAGCTTCTGTGTGATGACATTTTTGATGGCCTATCATATTTTTGACACCTTGTCACAAATGTCGTCAGCTATGATTTTCAGTAACTGGGAATTTATTTCATAAGGGTATTTTGGTCATTTCCTTCACCTTCCATGACTTATAATCCTAAAAAGGCATAATTTTTTCCATTTTTCTTCAGTTAAGCATCTCAAAAACCCTCTCTTATGCTCTTAACCACAAGATTAGGGTTTTTATCAAACTCATCTCTCAAAAGCAAGATTCAAGCCTTTTTCTAAGATAATTGAGAATTAAGTTTCTCAATCCAAGAACTCTCTAGCAAATCATCAAGGTTTACTTTCTAAGGTATGCGTAGTGTTCATCTATGGATCCAATCTGTTCATAGAGCTCAAGAACCACATTTTAAATATTATTTTGTAAACTTTTTGTGGTGATATGAGTATATACATGTTGACGATTGTTATTTAAGTTTCAATGTGATGTCTAAAGGCGTTTTCATAGAATATATATGTTTGTTAATTGAAAAGCAAGAACTTTAGGTGGTTTAATATGGTGCAAGTATGAAACCCACCTATGCCTTAAAGAATGCATGCAAGGTGTTTGATAAAATGCTTAGGATACTAGAAATTCATGTTTTTATGGTTCTATGATGTCTAAATGACAAGTCCATGTTAGCTATATACTTCAATATGAATTCCATGCTTTTCATGTATTGCTATTGTGGTGGTATGAAGCATGTAAGATAATGGAGATATACAATATGTACACAAAATATATCTATGCATTCCCTACAATGTTTAAGATGTTGAATAACTATATGAAATATGATATCCCCTACTTATGATAGTATGAATTGTGGACTCAAATCTTGTGATCAAGTCATGTCATGTGTGTTAGTTTCCTTCTATCGAGTCCTAGGGGTATTCATACCCAAAAAACATAGCTATGTTCCTAGAGTCATGTTATGTTGTCACGATAATCTCAGTCAAGCTATAATCTATAAAACTCAGTCAGTCATCTGACTCAGGAAACCTAAGAAATCTCATATCTCAGTTAACTCTCAGATAATAGTACTACTCCGTCAGTCAACGGAAGACAGTTAATCTGTCTATGTATAGTCAGTTGAATCATGTTTAGTCTCTTCGAATGGGAGTAGAAATTAGCACCGAGTGAACCCAAGGATGTGAACTCACCTACCAGTTTAGGGTGTGATTCTTAGCAGTCATCCTTGTGTTCCAGAGCTACGCAGCCAACATAGGTTGAGACATCTTAGCCTGACAGATTAGGGTTGATGAGGTGGCTTAACCTGTCAGTTTAGGGTTCCCACTATTCTCCTTTCGAATATCTGCCAGCTAAGGGTCACCCACAACTGTTCTTACCGGTGGTGCGGTATTGACACCCCTCCAATCGGGGAAGAGATTGAACCCCAACTTAGCTATATGCGTTATTGAGGCATGTCGATTAGACAACTACCTCCCACAGTTTCAAAATCAGTCTCAGTAAAATAACTCAGATAGGTCTTCAGATTTCAGTATATCAGGCTATCAAATACAATCAAACTCAGTTACAGTATGGAACTTAGATAGTTCCATCAGATTCAGGATTGTTAGATACAGTCACCCATGTTATCAAAATTTCAGTATCAGTCATGTTAGCCGTTGACACCCAATTTTTTACTCTCCCTTTCATAAAATTAATTTCTCGATTGCTTAGAATTTATGAACATTTAAATATATATATATATATATATAGAGAGAGAGAGAGAGAGAGAGAGAGAGAGACATTAACAGTATGAAAATTATGTTTTTCTTATTAATATCACATCTTACAAATTTAATCAAAAATAAATAAATAAATATATGTTAAATCATCATTCCACTATTTTTCTAAAATGAGTAAATAAATATATGTTAGTGTATTAACATAATACTTACTACATTATTATACTTTTGCAAAATTCACTCTATTTTTTGTTAATTCAATTATATATATATGTGTGTGTGTGTGTGTGTGTATACTTGTGAGAAAATTAATTAAAGCATCGTTAAATTAGTTAAGTGAAACCAATTAGGGATGAATTAAATTAATTCATTTTTGGGCCTTTTTTTTGTTTCAGTTAAATTGTAATCCAAACAACCAAATGGCCCAACTTCAAGACCCTTCACCCCAGGCCCAATTTTGATTAATCCAGATGGCCCAACAACAATTAAAATCCTCATCTATTCTAATTCAACTCCAACATATTAGCCCAATCTTTTTTACCCAACAGAGCAATCCGGCCCAAGACCCTTTAATCTTTTTCCCTTTATCTAGTTGTTATCCACAAGCTCTACAATATCAACGAAAACAGCAACAACTTCAACAAACAACAGCTTCCTCACCCCAAAAATCCACCGAACAGCGATATAAGTCATCCAAGTCAAAGACAGATCTTATCCCTACTAAATCCCCTCGAATCTGCTGAGATACAATCTTCAAAATCTTTTCACATTTGATATCTTAAGCCTTCATTGTTGACTTCAGGCTTATTGTTGCCCAAAATTCAATCTTATGGCAGAATCATCAATCAAATTCGGATTATGGGGATATGTTTTATCTCATCTCAGTTCAGCCTGTGTCAAATCTAAAAAGGGGTTAAATTTGAAATTCAAATTGATTGTTTTTGGCTATAAATAGCCGAACTTCCACCCCTCTGAGGGGGACAGCTTTTTGAAGGTCGAAAATTGAAAGAAAAGAGTGAAAACTAGTGAAAAAAGAGAGATCATCTAGTTCACATTACTGTTTCCTTCTTGTATTTTCTCATTTTCTTTTCTGAAATTGAAGTTCGACTTTGATCTTGGATCGCTGAATAAAAGCCTCTAGTTCGCTATCCCACACAAGGTAATTCAATCCCGTTTAATTATATTATGTTCAGCTTCTAGTGGTTCACTAATCTTTTGATTTTATCTATTAATGTTGGCTTGATTATTAACATAAGCATGAGGTAAAAATGGTATTTGTTTATCTGATTCTCTTCATCATGTAATGTGTTATGATATATTTTAGGTGGTGATTTAGCTTGAATATCTGTAATCTGAAGATTTGGTTGGAGTGGTCTATTTTATTTTGCTTGGCTTTGAATGCAATTTTAAAGCAAATTGTTTGTAGTATAATTAATTGGGATGTTAACTACTGCTGACTTTGAACATGAAAATATGAAGTAAAGTTTGTTTTTGGCTTTCTAGTTCAGTCAAGCTGGTCACTGCATGGGACTGTTTCATCTTTAAATATGTGATAACCTATGGTTTAGAGTTAAACAATTTGGCTTGGAGAGGTTGCATCTTAGTCAAAAGATGTAGAGTTAGTTTGATCTATTATATAGACTCCGTTTTCTTATCTCGTCTTTGTCTCTTTCCATCCTGTCTACTTTTCCTGCGAATATATGATTCGTTTGGCTTCGATCTACTGATCTTTCCATCTGGTTTTGTCAAATTGAATAAGAACATAGTTTTGCCTTGATTGTCCTTTGATTCAATACAAAGTTGCTTCACGTCTAAATGTACGAATATGTAAAACTCTCCCTTTCTCCATCATTTCTGTTTCCCATCTTCTCTAATACTACTGGTTTGAGGACCGAAGCCATGTCACTTGTCAAATCTCTGGTTTTGTACGTTTGGCGTCTTTTCTTACTTCCCTTGGTTGGATCGAAAACGTGGAAGTACTCAACTCATTACGAATTCATTATCATGTGGGGCTGTTTTGTGTAATACGTGTGATTGTATATGAGTTCAAGATGCCGATAGAGTATGTTTGAATATATAAAAAAAGAAAAACTAATCTTTGATATATATTTCCGTTTTTTTGCAAGTTTTAAATTTACAAGTGTCATTGTCATATTGTCTTTCTGGATATGGTATTTTGCATTGATAAATAGGCGGTATGTGCCGTTGCCTAACAGGTTCTTTAAATAATAAATGGTTGACATTATCTGTAACCATCAAATGTAGACTAGGGCCAAATTGAAGTTTTATTTGTCCAGTATTTTGTTGATGTTAGTACTTTGTGAATCTATTAACCTGTTAGCCATATGAACTAGTGTTTGATCCCATCCATGTACATATTTGCTTAAGTTCCCTTTAAATGGTTAAGGTTTAGCACACGTCGTTTGGAATGTAGACGATCCCATGTTTTGCTTTGACAGTTCTTGGAACGCCACTCTAAATTTTGGGGCGATAGCCCTTTCGTAAACGTGCATAACTTATTAGTTTGCTGTGTAGATGGTTTATGTTAATGAATAATGTACATCTCAAGGAGCACTTTGCTTTTACATTATTCCAGTAACCAATTGTTATGGAGTAAGATTTTTTTTTGTTGTTGGCTAGTCAAAAAACTTGAAACAAGGAATAGTTCCCAGGTAGTTTATTTAGATAGAGCCAAGGCACATTTGCGGAGTAACTGAATGTTAAAACTCATCGTGACATTGGTTTGAGTACTTTGAACATGGTAATAGCTTCTTAATCTCTCCTATGCTCGTCCACACGGTTACAAAACCTCGGCAGCCATTAATTAGACATGAAAAGATCTTTCTTTAAAAAAAAAAAATAATAACACATGTCAGCATATTTTCAAGCAACGCTTATGTGTTTTAAGTTTGAGCATAAAATTTTCTTATGTGCTATGTACAGATTCATTTTGGCGGCCAAAAGCTCTAGCATTTTTCTGTTATTTAGAAAATCTGTTAAGGTGACGCTGAAAGTAAAATCTATTTCTTTTAATCATTTTTTTTTTGAAAGGCCATTGAGCTCATAGAACGTGTGAGATTTCATATTTTCCTTTGCTCTCAGTTTTGTATTCCATTTAAGCTTGATATAAATAAGGACATTAGCCTAGTCATGAATGATTTTGTTGTTAAATCAAACCAACTGATTTCATTTCCCTTTTTATTTGCATTTTCTGTTCCCTCAATGTCCTTCCTTACTTCTTGTGTTTAAGATGTACAACTCATTCATCATGTTTTGACACTTGGGATATTAGATTTCACTGTTAAAATAAGTTTAAACTAGATGAATATGCTAGGGTCAAGTTACTGTACCATTGAAAGTGACAAAAGGAATTTTTGTTTCTTGTATATTTGGATTAGTGATTTAGTTCAAAAAATACAATTTTGATGAGCGTGCTACTTGGTTGACGATCTGTTTGGGATATGCTTCGATTAGCTAGTTTAGTGTTATTTTTTTAGAAAGGGATTCAAAAAATAATGAGCATTTTGGGTCTATTCCCAATGATTGCATTAGCCGTAAAGTCACTAAGTAATTATCTATTTACCCAGAACAGCTAGATGTGATGCTTGGTACAGTTGGTAGCTTTTCTTCGCGCATCAAGTGCGCATAGGTCCTTCATGTGTCCTACCATCTCCTACTATCTTATTTTAGTCATAAATTTTAGCATAGGGGAACTTCTTTTTTACTAATGCTTTTTCTTTTCACTAAGCTGACTTTATCATTCTATTTTTTTTAGCTACTTAATTGGATACTAATTTTTATCCTTTTATTGTCTCGTGTGAACTCGGGAGCACGTTTGGAGTTCCGCTGCTTGACTCCATCTTTGTCCAAATCAGAGAAGTGAACAAATATTGCACCATATATCTCCATCTAGCAGTCTAGTGTTTCTTTCCCTCTCTTCTAGATTTATTCGTTTTAGACACTCGTTATTATTTTCATTTTATATTTTGCATATTTTTATTCGAAATTTTTATAGTTCGTATGTCTTATTTGAATGTGAATCTTTGAATATGATAGCAAATTAATTGCTCACTTCTCGTCTCTTGGGTTTTAAATTTATCATAATCACTAGGCTTATGTAAGTTAATTCAATGTCCCTAAGTTAAATTTAATAGGTAAAAAATGGCCTTTAGAATAATGAACAAGTTTGTTAAAATCCTTTTAATGCTTCTTTAGTACGAAATAGCAGCTTACCTTTGGAATCAAGTTAGTTTCTTTTTTTAGATAATAATTTTGAAATCCTTTAAATATAAATTTGCGGTAGATAATTGCTAACTCAGAAAATCGGCTTTACTAATTTTGGATATGGCAAATCAAAGTTTATTTTTAATTGTAAATAAAAAATGACATTTCGCAATTTCCTTTTAAGTACTTCTAATAACAAGAAAAAAAATTTTATCGTAATAAATAATAAATTCACAAGCTATTGTATATTTATCTATTCACTTAGTATAGGATAATTAAATTTTTAAAAGAATGCAAAAGAGTCATTTTTCTTAGAATAAAAAATGAGGAGTTTCTTTATAAAATTAACTTTTTAATTATTAATGAAAAGATTTTATAAAGAATTAATTTCAAATAAATTTCTCTTAACCACAATAAGTTTGAATTATTTTTAGGAGTCATCTCTGATAATTTTCGATAACTGGGTAAGTTTTTTCAAAAGTTATCTAATCTTTCGTTATAAATAATTAGCATGCCTTAATAGGATCTATATACTTCTTAATACCTTATTTATATCCTTCTTAATTTAATATTTGATTTCATTATCTAATCTAAGTTTGGCCGGTTAATCGTAGTTAATGGATCCTTTAGGGTACCTAATCCCTTCCCTTTAGGATAATTTAGAATCCTTACCTAGAATTTAGGTTTTTGCAGACCTTAAACATGAAGTCTTTATTTATTTAAATCACATAGTTTATAATAGGTGTCCTAATTCACCGTAGAATTAATTAGGTGACGACTTCTTTATATAACTCAGAAAGTTTTCAATATGTTGTACGTTATTTTGACCTCGAGTTAAAATGGGGTATGACAACTTGGCGACTTCACCGGGGAATTAGATTCTTAACCATAACAAATTTAGGTTAATAATTATGTTTTAATTTTGTTATTTGTTTTGCCTTATTTGTTTTGGATTTATCATGTTGAAATAAATTGTTTATTTGCTATAAGTTGCTTTTTTGTTTATTACTTTACATACTTTCTTTGATTTATCATGTTGAAATAAATTATTTATTTGCTATAAATTGCCTATTTGTTTGTTGCTTTATATAAATTGGCATTCCGCCCATACTTCTTCCATTCGGGAAAACCGACACAATCACACGTACACGTGAGGTGTGCTTCATGCACCGACAAATTTCTTTCAAAATTCCAAATTTTAGGAGAGTTGGCATATGCGCGGGGTTTCTAGATCCTTTTCCGCGTGATCGCGTAGCCTTCTCACTCGAGTTGTCCACTCGGGAACCTGATGTCTAGTAAGTCAAATCTTAGAAAACTTAAGATAGAGCCTTGTCACCCTATAGTTAGGTCATGCATGCATAAGCCATAGGTGGTTTGACCCATGATGTCATTCCACGAATTTAGGAAAATGCACTTATGTCAAATGGGTTTACGACCCGACGACAATCCTCATATTATGTGCATATGATAATGATAAACTGATCGAAGCCTAAATTGTGACACTATGAGTTTGGAAAAAATGTACTCATTTTTTATTTTTACTTACATTGGTAGGATGGATCTAGTCGCCAAAGTGCCCAAGATTAGGATGGTCGAAGGTGTTTTAGATAAGTTAAAGATATGGTGGGAGAATTTTGACTCGACTGAAAAATCGGAGATCAATGAGAAATTGGAATACCTCCCTACACTTTTCAAGATCTCTCCTGACAAGTATGTGATTAGAGCGCTAATAAAATTTTGGAACCCATATCGAGCTGTCTTTATGTTTAAAGATTTTGAACTCACCCCCACATTAGAAGAGATCCACTACTTCACCAATTTGAAGTATCAAGGGATAGGCCAGATCATCCTGTGCAGGCAGTCAGGGAATAAATTTCTTCTCTATTTGGGATTGAAGAACACTGACAAATTCCGTTGCTTTCAAAATGATTGGGTTTCCTTGGATTATTTGTACGAGAGGTATGGTCGACGGGACGGTTATAAGTTATTCAGGAAGGAATTCACTTGTACTTCTAACCATTGGCAGGTTAGGCGTTCGATTGCATTTACCGTTGCCTTGCTAGGGGTTTTGGTACTTCCCCAAGAATATGGAAAGATCAGCACTTGCATATGTCCCATGGCCCGAGCAATTTTTAAAGGAGTAAATGGTGTAGAAGTTACCTTGGTCTCTATGATCTTGGCAGAAATATTTCGTGCACTTGGAAAATGCAAAAGAGGTGAAACACAGTTCTTTGAAGGTTGTAATATCCTCCTACAGATGTGGGCAAAAGAACATTTCTATAAGCGTGACAATATGACTGAAATAATGTTTAGCGCTTTTCATAAGATTTACACTCATTATATGAGGTTGAAGAGGTTTGTTTCCCCGGTCGGCACTGACGATTGGTTTGAGTTCTTAGCTTCTCGTATCAGTGAACAAATCCAGTGGAGATACCCACTACTGGCCTATTCAATAGCTTACATATGGTGTAGAGGGATTTATTATATTGAGCTCATCGGATTAAGGGGTCTACAACCATATGCTCCGGTGTGTGTACTCCAACAGTTTGGCCAGATGCAGATAATCCCTCTTCAGGCAAATATGCAGGTTTCGGGAGTCCATTTTGGCCAAATTTCAGAGTTCCTAGGGCTATCCAAATTTTGCATGAATGGAACAACATTCTCACAATTAATATGAGACGTGGACCAATTGAGTGTTCGCCAGAATATCAGCTATAGGTTCGAGAATATTGTGGCAATTTAAGACCCAGTCTAGAAAGAGAACAAGGTTTTGAGGATGTTGGGACGATTAATTGGATACGATATTTTTGTCTTGGAGTAACAATGGTCACACCTGAAATGTGGGATCAAATGTCCAATATAATGCAGTATTTGGAAAATGTGGGAGCAGGTCCTAGCAATGGTCAGGCATCATCTTCACTTCCATGATCAAAAGCAGGGTCTAGGCCAAGTCTTAGGGTTTTCTTTTACTTTTCATGTATTTCAAGTTTATATCTTACCATTGTATTTGATCAGTATTTCAATAAAATTTGCCCGTTTTTATTTCCAAACTCAAAGATTGTCTTGAATAAATGGCTTGGATCAATTTATCATAATCTCAATTATTTGATGCTTAGGCCCACCTCTTGGCATAAATGAGGTCCCGTTCCCGTGCATTGTAGGACGCGTTCTTGATTATTGAAATTTTCTTGTATATGCCCTGTTTGCAATATGACGCATGCTTTTCTTACATTTCCAACATTGTTTGCTTGATTGTGAATTACTTCATTATGCAAATTATTTGTTGATACTAATATACTTATTTCTTTTAATGGTTTTCTTTCTTTTAATTTATTCCCCCAAAAGGTTGATTTGTGTTGACTACAAACTGGCGGATCACCCACATTTTATGAGGTCAAAGGCACGAGCAAGCAATAAGATGACTAACTCAGATGGCTTGGGTCTTGTCACCGTCTCTAAAGATGAACCTGAGACTTTGGGGGAGGGGGACGTAACATTTTGTGATGAGAAAATAGCTCTTATGATGCAACAGATTGCCGACATGCAGAGTGAGATTAATCGACTTCAGAACCTCACAAAACTATCTATCAGCACGAATACTCCACTTCCTGAGCATGGAATAAATTCTACTATTTCATCTTCTTGTCCACTGATTTACTCTCCCGCTTCCCAACACTTACCACCAAATCCCCCACTCCACTAAAATAACCCAATTTCTACCAAATCCCCCATCAAACAAAATAACCCACAATAAGTAGAATCCCAACAAACAAATTCAGTACCCTACACCACTCCATATGTTCCGCAAGATCCACTTACCAAAACTCCATTTATCCAAGCTCCACATACCCAAAATATCCCATTTGTCCAAACTACCCCAGTTGTCCAAAACCATCAAGTGGACCCACATATAAAAATAGCACCTGTTGCAAACACGCAATATGTTCCCCAAGTATATGTAGCGGGATCTCAACCTTTCACTGACCCAATGGTGACAGTACAAGAAGTTGATTCGTATAAAGAAATGGAAAAGAAAGCAAGGTACAAAGTAGATTAAAACATAGCAATGGAGATTCACAGTTTGAAGGAGGTATTTAGGAGCATCCAACAATAGAAAGGATGTGAGGGACGGGAATATAAAGATTTATGTATTCATCCAGATGTTGAGTTTCCAAAAGGAAATAAGGTACCAAAATTTTATATGTTCGATGGAAAAGGGAATCATCGAGCTCATTTAAGGTCATATTGTGACAAGCTAGTGGGAGTGGGGAAGAACGAGGACATTAGAATAAAGATGTTCATAAGGATTTTAACGGGGGAGGCTCTAGATTGGTACACAAGCCAAGACCTACAGAGATGGCATAGTTGGAATATCTTGGCGCTAGAATTTATGGACAGGTTTAGGTTTAACACTGAAATGGCCCTGGATTGTTTCCACCTGATGAAGATGGAGAAGAAATCAACAGATTCCTTCAAAGAATATGCCATACAGTCGAGAGTAGACACCACAAAATTCCAACCTCCTATGGTGAAAAGTGAGATGACATCTCTTTTTGTGCAGTCTCAAAAAGATGCAATGTATTATGACAAATTGATAAGTGCAGTTTCACAGAAGTTCTCAGAGGTTGTTAGGATAGGAAAATTTGTTGAAGAAAGTGTCAAGACAGGGAGAATAACCAATTTGGCAGCTTTACAAGCGACAAGTAAGGCAATGCAATCTGATTCAGCTGGGGGAGTGAATAAAAAGAAAAAGGATAGAGTTTCTGCTGTCATGACTATTCAGGAAAAGAAACCCAACCAAATCTTAACATACCAAAATCCACCACCCCAGCCTTCCTACTATAACCAATATCCCTAAACTCCTCATCCATATTACCAACCTCTACCAGCCCCACATCTCATTTTGCCACCCAGCCAACATATTGTCCACCTCGAGCACCAGCCTATCAAAACCCACCATAATATCAACATACCTATCCTACTCAAACCTACTACTAACCACAAAATCATCCTTTAAATTCATCCCAAGCTCTTCCAAATTATGAAAAAAGGCCAACCAAAACCTATATACCTCTAGCCGAACCATTATCCCAAATATATGAAAAATTGAGAAATACAGGAGTACTCTAGCCAATCTAAGGTAGAATTCCCAATCATTTGCCTGGATATTTTGATGGGAAAAACAATTGTGTTTATCACTTCAGGGTTGCTGGGCATGACACTGAGAATTGTTTTACTCTCAAGGATAAGATCGAGGCACTTATCAAAGAAGGAGTTATTCAACTTAAAGGAGCTCCACCCAATGTGAATAGCAATCCCTTGCCAAATTATGGGGGTGCCCATGTGAACATGATCACCGTTGATGAAGAATGTAATTTAGACGGAACCATCGTATCGACCAGTGTTAAGGAAAGGGTTAAAACATTGGCTTTTGTTGTGCCTATAGTTACCATCGGGGTGCGAGCGCCAATTGTTGAAGTTCTTATGCACAAGCCTACGATCACAGCTTTAGTTGCTCATACACCTTCGTTGGATACCAAATCTGTTCCTTGGAATTACTCTACTGATGCAAGGAATAAAGGAAAGGAAAAAATAGTTGTGGAAGCCGCCACTGTAGGAATGACAAGATCTGGGAGTTGTTATGCCCCTGAAGGTGTCGTACAAGGAATGCCTAATAGAGAGAATAGTCAGAAGAAAGTTGTGACAGAGGCTGAGGTCAAGGATTTCTGGAGGAAAATGCCAACTAAGGAGTATTCTGTTGAGGAACTGTTAAAGAAAACTCCTGCCCAAATCTCTTTATTGGCATTATTAATGACTTCTGCAACTCATAGGAGCGCTCTGGTGAAGGTGCTAAATGAAGCTCATGTGCCAACTGAGATAACTAGTAAAGGTCTTTCAGCTCTGGTGGGATAAATTTTGGAATCCAATATAGTTTCTTGTCATAAAGATGAGTTACCGCCAGAGGGCCTGGGGCATAACAGAGCATTGAACATCACTATCAGGTGTAGGGACGAGTTTGTTTCTAAAGTTCTCATTGAAAATGTCTCAACTGTTAATATTTGCCCTTTTATTACTCTCCGAGCATTGGGAATTGACATTGGGAAAGTTCGTGAAAGTAATGTAAGGGTTAAAGGATTTGACAGAACTCAAAGATGGGTCATTGGAGAAATTAATCTGGCACTACAAATTGGACCGGTGGAGTTTATGGTGGAATTTCAAGTTTTGGATATATCTTCTAGCTATAATTTATTACTTGGAAGACCATGGATTCACGGTGCTGGAGCAGTCCTTTCCACCCTGCACCAAACTCTGAAATTTAATTGGGATTAACATGAGGTTGTGATTCATGAAAAGAAAAATAGTGCTATCTACCAGGAGAACTTAGTCCCTATTATTGAATGTGTGGAACACCTGGATGGGTCAGTTTTCCATGTAAAGGAGATCATGTGTATTGCTCAGGTAGAGAACTTAAAGTTACCACGGGTACTTATAATGGTGGCCTTGGAAATGTTGAAGAATGGTTTTGTGCCTGGTTGCAGTCTTGGTGTGAACTTATATGGAATACTAAAGCCAATTGAACTGTTTGGACAGAAGAGCACATTTGGTCTCAGGTATGATCCCACCCCTGAAGAAGTCTCATCGGCTAGTCTCAAAAGGAAGGGTGACATTATCCTGCCAAAGCCTATTCCACTCTTGAGTCAGTTACTTTCCAAAGAGTTTGTTGCCCAAGTATCAGAAGAAGGTGCTGAAGAAGGCCTCGTTGAAGAAATTAAAAACTTATTCATTGCTGAGAAAGAAGCTTAGTGCAATGTGATTTTAGAGGATTGCATTAACACCCTGGCCATCTGGGATGCTGAGCCTAGAGATGCTTTGAATAATTGGACTTGTACCCCATCCCCGTTTCTTCGGGAATCTTGATAGATGATTGTATTAGCTTTGTTGAAACAACACAATTTAGAATTGAGGCTTGAATCGTGTTTATTAATTTATGTGTTTTGCTTGAATTTATGTGTTTTGCCTCCACTTTTGAAAGTTTAAATGCTAAATCTAAACCATGTTTTGCTATTTTATTTTAAATCATCTTCGTTAATTTATTTTTTCTCTTTTTTCCCTTTTCAGCAAGCAAACTAATAAATCTGCCAATACTGTGAATGTGACTAGTAATGAAACAAGCGAAACGATTCCAAATAGCGAACAAGACTTTGCGGAATATGAAGAAGATCTGTTGTCTGAAGAGTTGACTAAGGAATTTGAACATTTTGAAAATAAGGCAAAACCAAATTTGGATGAAACTGAGATGATAAATTTGGGGGATGTGGAACTCATAAGAGAGACAAGGATTAGTGTCCACTTGATTCCATCCCAAAAGAATGATTTTATTGTTCTCTTGATGCAATATATAGATGTGTTTTCATGGTCCTATGATGATATGCCGGGCCTAAGCACAGATATTGTTTCGTATAGGTTACCAACTGATCCATCTTGTCCTCTTGTAAAGCAAAAGACAAAAAAGATGAAGCCTGATTTGATTCTGAAAGTCAAGGAGGAAGTGTCCAAGCAATTCGACGCCAATGTCATTTGAGTCACGAAGTATCCCACTTGGTTAGACAATATTGTGCCCATGCCAAAAAAGGACGGAAAAATCAGAGTATGTATGGATTATCGGGATCTCAACAAGGCTAGCCCAAAAGATGATTTCCCTCTCCCAAATATTCATATACTCATTGATAATTATGCGAAGCACGAGTTATAGTCTTTTGTTGATTGTTTCGCAGGGTACCACCAGATCCTAATGAACAACGAAGATGCTGAGAAAACTGTATTCATCATACCTTAGGGAGTATATTGTTGTTGAGTGATGCCTTTTAGACTCAAGAATATAGGGGTAACCTATACGAGGGACATGACTACCATTTTTCATGACATGATCCACAAGGAGATTGAAGTCTATATTGATGATGTCATTATAAAATCGTGAAAGAGCTCAGATCACTTGGTAGATTTGAAGAAATTCTTTGATAGGCTAAGACAGTATGATCTAACATTGAATCCTGCAAAGTGTGCACTTGGCGTTCCCACTGGAAAGCTATTCGGTTTCATAGTGAGTAGGAAAGGTATAGAATTGGATCCTTAAAAAATAAAGGCTATCCAAGACTTGCCTCCTCCAAAAAGTCGAAAAGACATGATGAGCTTCTTAGGCTGACTCAATTACATCAGTCAATTTATTGCACAATCCACAGTGATTTGTGAACCGATATTCAAGATATTGAGAAAGGACGCTACTACCAAGTGGACAGAAGAGTGCCAACAAGCTTTCGATAGAATCAAGGAGTATTTATCTAATCCACCCATTTTGGTGCCCCAGAACCTGGAAGGCCTTTATTGTTATATTTGTTTGTGTCAGACAATACGGTCGGGTGTGTTTTAGGATAACATGATGAAACTGGAAAGAAGGAGCAAGCAATATATTACTTGAGCAAGAAGTTCACGTCTTATGTAGTCTGGTATACATTATTGGAGCATACATCTTGTTCCCTGACTTAGATTGCATAGAAGTTAAGGCATTACATGTGTACATACACCACTTTTCTGATTTCCAGAGTGGATCCGCTCAAGTACATCTTTCAGAAGCCCATGCCTACCGAAAAGTTAGCAAAGTGGCAGATTCTACTAAGTGAATTTGACATTGTTTATGTCACTCAAAAGGCGGTCAAAGGAAAATCTTTAACTGACCATCTTGACGAAAACCCTGTAGATGAAGAGTACAAGCCTCTTAAAACTTATTTCCCAGACGAAGAAGTTCTATTTGTTGGAGAAGATATTTCAGAAGAATATCCAGGTTGGAGAATGTTCTTTGATGGAGCAACAAACTTCAAAGGAGTTGGTATTGGGGCAGTACTAATTTTAGAATTAGGACAACATTATCCGATCTCGACAAAGCTCAAATTTCCATGCACTAACAATATGGCGGAATACGAGGCTTGCATTCTTGATCTTAGAATGGCTGTTGACATGAATGTTCAGGAACTGTTGGTCATTGGAGATTCAGATTTGGTAATACATCAAGAACAAGGCGAATAAAGTGTCAAGAATGTGAAGCTGCTTCCATATCTGGAGTGTGTGAAAGAGTTGCGTAAGAAGTTCATCAAGGTTGAATTTAAGCATGTACCGAGAATTTAGAATGAGTTAGCAGATGTATTGGCGACCTTGTCCTCTATGATTTAACATCCAGGCAAGAATTTTATAGATCTTATCAAGGTGAATGTAAAAGACCAATCGAGATATTATTTTCACATAGATGAGGAGCTGGATGGAAAACCTTGGTACTACGACATCAAAAGGTATCTCAAGAAGGGAGACTATCTAGAAGGCGTGACTAGCATTCAGAAGAAAACACTTCGAAGATTGGCAAATCATTTTATTCCTAAATGGAGAAATCTTTATAGGAGGACTCCAGATTTAAGATTGTTAAGGTGAGTCGACGCTCAGGAGAAAACCAGGTTAGTCGAAGAAATACATGGGGGCATGTGTGGGCCACATATTAATGGTTTTATTTTGGCAAAGAAAATTCTTCGGGCTGGCTAGTTTTGGATGACAATGGAAACAGATTGCATTCACTTTGTACGAAAATGCCACCAATGTCATATTCATGGTGACTTGATTCATGATAGCTAGTCTACATAGAGGTCCTTTAAAATACTACACAAGTACTTTTCAACTGCTTGAAATGCAGAATATAAGAATTTTAATTGCTTCACATTTATACTGTAAAATGCACCACAGATGCACTACGTTAATGCTTTAGCATATTTTTGCATATATGCTCTAAAATGCACCACATATACACTGCAAAAAGCTTTAATATATTTTAGAATGAATTGCACATGATTTTAATAGCTTTTCATAAGCACAAACGCACTGCATAATTTTGCACTATGCCTGGATTTCATTTCCTTTTAATGCACTGCACAATTGCTTTAAGTTATTTTGCACTATACATAACTTGAATTTTCTTCTAAAAGCATTGCACAACCACTTTAAGTTATTTCGCAATACACATGGCTTTTATTTTCTATCTAAAGCACCGCACAATCGCTTTAAACTAATTTTGTACTACGCATTTCTTCTATAGCACTGCACAATTGCTCCCAAATGCACTGCACAATTTCTTTTCAATAACCGCACAAAGCTTATGGATTCACCAAACAAATACTTTGTACAAATTCATTGCTTCATTTGGCTGAAAAATGCCTCATCTTCATAATCTATTTGGTTTAAGGCCTCATTTACATCGCCAAAAGGCATCATTCTCATGAATCATTGTCCTAAAACTTTATTTTCGCATATACGCTCTAAATGTACCACACATGCACTGCATAAATGCTTTAAAATACATCGCACATGCACTGCGCAAATGCTTTAATACATTTTTAGAATGAATTGCATATGGCTTTAATGGCTTTTGCATGGGAGAAAATGCATTATATAATTGGTTTAAGTTATTTTGCAGCACTGCACAACCGCTTTAAGTTATTTTGCACTACGCATGACTTTCATTTTCCATCTAAAGCACCACACAATTGCTTTAAGCTATTTTGCAATACACATTTATTCTATAGCACTGCACAATTGCTCCCAAATGCACTGCACAATTGCTTTTCAAGAACCACACAAAGCTTATGGATGCATCAAACAAATGCTTTGTAGAAATTCATTGCTTCATTTGGCTGAAAATACCTCATCTCTTCATAATCTACTTGGTTTAAGGCCTCATTTTCATCGCCTAAAGGCATCATTCCCATGAATCATCAGCATAAAACTTTATTTTGTATAAACTTTATTTCAAATTTTGCAAGACCATATTGACATAAAATAACGCCTGAGGCGTTATCTTCATCAATTCACTAAATGCATTTACTATTTATGTACTAATTGTTTTATCTAGTTTAAGGTTTGCAGGAACCTTAGCACAAACGTGGAACTATATCTAAGCAATGAACTAGGGTAAGCTAGCGGAATGTCAAGCATCCCTAGCAATGTCAATGATCCAAAGCTCGACTCGACTCAATTTTCAAAAAAAAAAAAATTTCATACAGGTTTAAACCCTTTCACAAATATATTCTCATAATCCAGTACCATCATAAGCTGAAACTGGGACAAAAATTTTGAGATTCTCTCAAAATTTTTTGATGACATAAATTTTGAACTACATCGACCTGATTCTCGTGAAACTCAAGATATGTAGGCGTCTTAGAAACCAGGGTTCGGTCGAATTCATAATCACAAATCATGCCATTTAAGCTTTGCCATTCCATCCTTTGGGGTATAGCATTTCTAGAATTCGTTAAATTCACCAGTCGAGACAAAATTGATTTTCGTCAACGTCTTCACCCAAAGATTCTTTTCGTCCTCTTTGGTCTAAGAGGGACAAGCTGTTGACACCTAATTTTTGAATCTCCCTTTCATAAAATTAATTTCTCGATTGCTTAGGATTTCTGAATATTTAAATATATATATAGACGTTAACAGTATGAAAATGATGTTTTTCTTATTAATATCACATCTTACAAATTTAATCAAAAAGAAATAAATATTAGCGTATTAACTCTCTGAAATAGCCTTCAACGCGACGCAATGGAGTGCTCATTGCGATACTCACCATGACACGGCCTAATGCGATGAGCCACTGTTTATACATAAAATACCCTAACTCTTCGCCTGGGTATCGAATTTGGGAAAATTTTATATTATTGGAAAGCTGACTAAATTTCCTATGCATTGGCAGGATCTAAACTGAAAAATACTTAGTATTTCATAAATTTTATGTAGGATAAATCACAATCTTAGAGCTAAGTTAATCTCTAGGAATACGGGGTATTATAATATCTCCCCCTTGGGAACATTCGTCCTCGAATGAGACTGATTAAGCTAAGAAACACTAATAGACTGAGCTAACACACTAAATATGCATAACTAAGACATGACTACGTGACTGGACTACTGACAAACTGAGTTCTTATACTGAACATGAATATCTGATGCATGGAATACATGACTGAAGCTATTGATAACCTAAATTTTTGCACTAAACATGCATATCTGATGTGTAAGTACATGCCTAAACTGATTCATGAATGCATGACTGAATTACAACGGTAAGGAATACCAAGTTTATAATTGTAACTGAACATGGAACTGAGTAAAGCCAAGGAAGACTGTTACCTTAAGCCAAATCTGAGTTTGCGGAGAAAATGTGAGGATACTTGGTCCGTATATCTACTTCTGCTTCCTAAGTAGCTCCCTCAACAGACTGATTTAGCCAAAGAACTTTGACTAAGGGAACTTCTTTGTTCCTTAGTCTGCGTATCTGATGATCGAGGATCTGGAATGGAACCTCTTTGAAAGAAAGATCATTCTGGATATTTACATCCTCTAAAGGAACTATGACTGCTTGGTCACCTATGCATTTCTTTAGCAAGGATACGTGGAATACTGGATGCACTAAAGCTAGATCTAAAGGCAACTCGAGCTCATAAGCTACATTTTTTAAATAGCTGAGAACTCTTTAAGGACCGATATATCGGAGACTGAGCTTTCCCTTCTTGCCAAACCTCTTTACTCCTTTCATAGGAGATATTTTCAAGTACACAAAATCACTAATCTCAAACTCGAGATCCTTTTTCCTCATATCTGCATAGGATTTTTGTCAGCTCTGGGTAGCCCTAAGTCTTTCTCTGATTAACTGAACCTTCTCTAAGGCATCGAATACTAAGTTAGGCCCTATAACTGCGGCCTTACCTACCTCAAACTAACCAATTGGAGATCTATATCTCCTACCATAGAGGGCTTCAAATAGATCCATCTGAATACTGTAATGATAGCCATTATTATATGTGGATTCGATCAAAGGCATGTGGTCATACCAACTACCCTTAAAATCAATAATGCATACTCTCAGCATATTCTTCTAGAGTCTGAATAGCGCTTTTTTGCTTGACCATCTATCTGAGGGGGGAAGGTTGTACTGATATGAATTTGGGTATCGAGACCCTTTTAGAATGCTTTCCAAAAATGAGAGGTGAAATAAGTACCTCTATCTGAGATGATAGATACTGGGACTCCGTGTAACCTGACCAACTCTCTGATATAGAGTTTGGCATAGTCCTCAGTTGAATAGGAGGTATGAACTGCCAAGAAATGGGGCTGATTTGGTCATCCTATCTATGTTAACCCATATGGAGTTATGCTAATGATAAGTACGAGGCAAACCTATCATAAAGTCTATGTTCACTTCTTCCCATTTCCATGTGGGAATATTGAACTCCTCCATAGACCCACTAGGCTTTTGGTGCTCAATATTCACTTGCTGACATGTAGAGCACTCAGCTACAAACTCTACAATATTCCTCTTCATCCTACTTCACCAATAGATCTCCCACAAATCACAATATATCTTACTGGCCCCTGGATGAATCGAGTAATGCACACCATGCGCTTCTGCAAGAATTTGTTACCTCAAGTCATCTATATCTGGCATACATAAACGACCCTAGCAGTGAACATACCATCTCCCCCTTAGGAGAAAACCTCTACTTTTTGATTGCTGACTGGCTCTTTTAACTTCACTAGACTAAAATCTCTATCCTATTTTTCCTTTACCTCAGAAACTAGAGAGAATTCAGAACTACTATGAACCCACACACTACCTTCTGCTGAATCGACTAAGTGGATACCTAGTCGGGTAAGCTGATGAACTTCCAGAGCTAATTTTTTCTTACCATCTTCAACATGAGAAACACTACCCATTAATAGTTTACTAAGAGCATCAACCACTACATTGGATTTGCTCGATTGATACAGAACACTCATGTCATAATCCTTTAATTACTCTAACCACCTTCTCTAATACAAATTCAAATATTTCTAAGAAAAAACATACTATAAGGTCTTATGATCTATGAACACATCAACATGCACCCCATACAAATAGTGCCTCCAAATCTTTGAGGCGAACATTATAGCTGCTAACTCAAGATCATGGGTAAGGTAATTCTTCTCATAGGGTTTAAGCTGTCTAGAGACATAGGCTATGACCTTACCTCTCTATATGAGGAAAGAACCCAAACCTACTCTGGATGCATCATAGTACACAACAAACCCATTTGAACCATCTGACAGAGTTAAAACTAGGGCTGAGGTGAGTCGAGTTTTCAACTCTTGAAAACTCTTCTCGCAAGAATCTGACCACTAAAACTTGACTTTCTTCTAAGTTAATCTGGACATGGAGGATGCAATAGACGAAAACCCTTTAAAAAACTGACCGTAATAGCCAGCTAAACCCAAGAAACTCCTGATATCTGATAGAGAAATGGGTCTAGGTCAGTTTCTCATCGCTTTGGTCTTTTAAGGATTAACTCTAATGCCATCACCAAAAATAATATGACCAAGGAACGCTATTGACCTTAGCCAAAATTCACACTTATTGAGTTTGGCAAAAAACAAATGAGCTCTAAGAGTCTGATGTACAATTCTGAGGTGGTCTGCGTGATCATTCTTACTACAAAAATAGACAAGAATGCCATCGATGAAGATTATAATGAACATGTCCAAGTACTGCTTGAACACTCAATTCATCAAGTTCATAAAGGCTACTGGGGCATTGGTAAGACCAAAAGGCTTGACTAGAAACTCAAAGTGACCATACCATATTTGAAAAGCTATTTTCGGAATGTCACATTCTCTGAATCTAAGCTGATGATAGCTTGATCTAAGGTTTATCTTAGAAAAGTAATTAGCACCCTAAAGTTGGTCAAACAACTCATCGATTCTAGGAAGTAGGTACTTGTTCTTGACTATAAATTTGTTTAACTGGCCGTAGTATATACACATTCTTAGAGAATCGTTTTTCTTACGCACGAATAAGACTGGCGCTCCCCATAGGGGAACGTTGGTTCTGATGAAACCTTTGTCTAAAAGGTCCTCTATCTGCTCTTTTAATTCATTGAGTTCTATATGGAAGAATATATATAGGCTGAGTATCTGAAAGAAGGTCTATTTCGAAGTCAATTTCCCTAATAGGAGGAACTCTGGGAAGATCTTCAGGAAACACATCTGAGAATTCATTTACTAATGGAACTGACTCAAGACTGGGACTTTCTAAACTAGAGTCCTTGACTCACACAAGATGATAGACACATCCCTTGGATATTATTTTTCTCGCTCTAAGGTATGAAATCAATTGACCCTTAAGCGTCCTAGTACTACCCCTCCATTCAAGGATTAGTTTATTTGGAAATTGAAAATGAATGATTCTATTTCTACAGTCAACTAAGGCATAGCATGAATGGAGTCAATCCATACCGAGAATAACATCTAAATCTGTCATCTTTAATTCTAGTAAAACTGTTGAAGTGATTTTCTAAGATATCATAACTGGACAGTTCCTATATACCCATCGGGCTATGATAGACTGACCTACTGGGGTAAAAATAGAGAATGGTTCTGTTAAGACTTCTGGTTTAACTTTAAAGCCGACTGCTATATAGGGAGTTACAAAAAACAAAGAATCTCTTGGATCTAACAAGGCATAAATATGTAAATGGAAGATCTGTAATGTACCAGTGACCATATTAGAAGAATTTTCTTGATCTTGTCTAAACTGAAGTGCATAAATCCTATTTCGGTGTTGCTCACTCGTGGCACTGGAATTGCCACCCTGCTGATTCGGGTGACCAGATTAAGCTGAAGAATGGTTATACTAACCCTAGGAACCTGACTGAGGACAATCTTTGACTCTACGGCCTAGCTTACACATTCAAAACAAACATCACTGCCAGCTCTACAGACACCCTGATGGTTCTTGCCATAGTCTAACAAAGAGGATTTGTTCGAGCACTGCTGACATTATCCTGAGACTTAGAGCCTGTCGCCCTATCTTTGCTACCATTTCTGAACTTAGGGACTGGAGTACTAGCTGAGAACGGAGCTGGAACTAAATACTTTGGACAAAACTGGGAATGGTTATCATCTCTGACTTAAGCTGATTGAAATTAAAGCTACTTGTTCTCTAGCTCTCTTGTTATGCGTCTCTCTCACTATTCTTAGTCTCTTCTATCTACTGAGCATGGACCATGAGCCTGGATATTTCCATCTTCTTAATCAACATCGTTGTTTTGCAATCCTTAACCATACTATCTAACACTCGAAATACGAACTTGCTTATTTTGGATCTACTGTCTGCCACTGCATGAGGAGCATACCTTGATAACTGAGCAAACTTATGGGAATACTCCTTCATGCTCATACTACTTTGTCTGAGGTTAATGAACTCTAACACTTTGACCTCTCTCATCTCTAAAAGAAAGAATATATCTAGGAAAGCAGTAGCAAACTCTTCCCACTCTATGGGCTCTACATTTGTGCCCCTGTCTACCTTTCACTACTTAAACTATGTATGAGATACATCTTGTATCTAATAGGAAGCTAACTCAGAACTCTCACTGGAAGTCACTCCAATGATATCTATGACTTTCTGGTCCTGATCGAGGAACTCTTGTGGATCCTTTTTTGACTTAGATCCTGAGAATAAGAGATGATTCATTTGGGTGAAGTCCCGAATCCTGGCTACAGCAGTATTGGCCACAGGTTTTTTTGGAACAGCATTTGGCCATTCATTTTGAGCTATGATGGAATTGGCTAGAGTAGCGAATACAACTCTGAATTCTACATAGGAAACATGTTAGTTCAGGGGATCTTCCTAAACGGGCTGAGGTGCTGACTTATTTCCGGTTCTTCTTTTGTTAGTCCTTCTGGGAGGCGTGTTTTATAAATGAAAGGAAGAAACAGATTAGACTGAGAGATTAACTTGAGTTCACGCTCACTCGCATGACATGGATACTGAAAGAAGAGAAACTATTCCTAAAATAACTCATAACCTCATGTCCATAAGTGTGGCGTGCAACACACCTATGCACAAGACTCTACGTGATGTGGCTTTCAGACTTCCTAGGACTCTATTGAACCTTAGGCTCTGATACCAAGTTTGTAATGTCCTGAGTCTGTATCCTAAATACTACACAGTACTTACAACCCCGAAGGACCACAAACTAACCCATGACTGATATCTGCTATGAGCACTAAATAATATACTAAAAAAATATAGAATAATAGGCTAAAGTACCTTAAGGTTTAAAATCTATAAATACTGATAAAGTGTATCAACTAAAATAACCATCTGTAAAATTAAACACTATCTGAAAACTAGTCTGAAAATCCTTTAACTAAAACTGTCTAAATGTGGAGTTTATGGGACAAGCCCCCAACTAACCCTAAATACTGAAATACTGAAACTACTAAAAATCTAAAATAAAATCATATCCTCGAACGATGAGGACTCACTGCTAAATATACTACTAGCTGAATCTAGATATGTCTATGCACGGTCAGGAGCCTGAGCATCCAAACCTATGATATGAAACATCATAGCGCAAGAAAGAATATGTGTCAGTACGTGGAATGTACTGGTATGCTAGATGAGGTAAGGCTAAATACAAGGGTTTATATGCATAAAAATTAACTAACTGCATGATGTAGAGTAACTAAACATAAGAGTACATAGATAAATAATACTACTATAAATAATGAGTGTGCACTAATGTGTATATAAATAAATACTGTAACTAAGCTTGTTTGAAGCTATGTCCAAAATTTTGATACTGAGTAACTGATATCTGAAGTTACTGATAACTAATTTACTGATATTGGTTGACTATATTTGACAGTCCTAATTTTGTAGAACTGAACTGAGTTCTATTCTGAGGAGTGAGACTAAAATTATGAGAGGTAATCATCTAACCGACATGCCTCAAATAAGATAAGATAACGTAGTTGGGGTCCAATCTGTAACCCCAATTAGAAGGGTGTAAGTATCGTGCCATGGGTAAAGACAAGTTGAGAGTTAGCCTCATCTGGTAGGTAGTGTAATAAGAATGGTGGAACCCTCATCTATCAAGTTAAAACACCTCATCCACCTTCATCTGGCAGGTTTGATGTCTCAACCTACGCTAGCTACGTAGTTCAGGAATGCAAGGATTACTTCTAGAGATCACACCTTCTACTGGCAGGTGATTCCCCATCCTTGGGTTCACTCAGTACTGAATCCTACTCCCAACTGAAAGACTCTGAACTGAGCATACTGAACTGGACTGAGATTGAGTTTACAGAGTTTTCTTGAATTCTACAACTGACTGAGAGTACTGCTAATCGTGACATGACTGAGATTCTGTAACTGACACTGGATCTAGATAAACAGATAAATTATCGAGTATTATATACCCCCAGGACTTGATAGCATAAAAAGTAAAGTATAGCATAATCTTAAATAACATGACATTGTTCACTAGTTCATAATTCATCCATAGAGACTTTGTATCAAACACTTATAAGGCATCTACTTATTCATGAAGGGGGAACATATGCTATCAGGTTATAATGGCACTAATTCATTCACATAGGCATTTTATCAAACACATGGGGAGCATGCTTAGGTTATACAACAATCAACACGCGTAGTTATCATAGCTACATCAATCAACTTATAAATTGAAAGGGTTTATCAAGTGGTTCATGTAATTCAACACATATAATTATTAATTTGGTGAAAGCTTTGAAATTAATTTTGGACAAAAACCCAACATTAACATGAACATGAATTCAATTCAACTCAAGCATAGAAATTCATAACTCAAAAATCTTGTAGTTTGAAAATGGATTCGTGGACTCTATAGGTGGAAGGGACCAATAGATGAATACCTAACATACATTGGAATATTAATTCTTTAAGGTTATTGGAGAAATTCTTGATCTTTGTTCTTGAATTTTGAAACTAGGGTTTCTTGCATTTGAGAGAGAATGATGTACTTTGGGGAAAATAGAGTGAATAATGATATATTTTGGTCATTTAGGGATTAATTTTGTGTTTAAGGTTGATCTAGGTCATGAAAAAAGTCTAAGTTGCCCTTGGGATTTAAAAATCTGCATATGGAATGTTGATTAAGGCCTCACCGCATTGCAGTGAATGGGTCATCGCTATATCCACTGCGACGTGGTGGAATCGCGGTGACTCTGGATCGTGACAATTGTTGTTTTGGGGTTCACCGCAACACGGTGCAATCTCGGTGACCCTCTAGAAATTTATAAATGTCAAAATGACCTTCAGAACGATGCGATGGAGTGCTCATCGTGATACTCACCGTGATGCGGCCTAATCGCAGCGAGCCACTATTTGTACATAAACTGCCCTAAATCTTCACCCGGGTATTGAATTTGGGCAAATTTTATATCGTTGGAAAGCTGACTGAATTTCCAACGTATTGGAAGTCTTTAAACTAAAAATACTGAGTATGTCATAAATTTTATGTTGGATAACTTACATACTTAGAGCTAAGTTAAGCTCTTGGAATAGGGGGTATTACAATCTTCTTCTTTATATACAGGCTCCAAGCATCTAGTTAGTACCCCATAAGCACAGACAACTTCCATCTTTTCCACAATGATGTCACATAGATCAGCTATTTCTGTGCCGATCACAAAATGTTCAATTTATGCAAGCACGTACGGCTCGCACGCGACACCTATTTTATTTTTTTGAAGGTCCATGTCCTTGTTTCAACCTTTAAATACCATACTTTCTTCATCAACACTTCCGCTAGAAAACGATCCATCCATTTTCTTTACCTCAACAAACTGGGAAGAAACTCCAACAATGGCTGCATATGGGTAAAAAAATCACAGTCGTCAAATATAGGTAAGTTGCAGTCATAAACCTTAATCTTTCCCTCATCGAAAAGTATCTCAATAAAGAGAAAATATTTTACTTCCACGTTCATGACTGCAAGAATTCTCTTTGCCTTGGTCCAGCTCTTATTGTGTGGATATGGCCTCTTCCCTCTAACATAGTTAATCATATCTTTATCCCATTCGTACGTAGAAACTAACCAATCAAATCCCGGGCCAGCAGAAGTTTTAGCTAGCCTAGTAAGCTCATTTTAACTATCCTTGAAATTATTGTAGAAGTTTAGGTCCATTATCCTATCGGCAACATCATAAGCATCCAGGTACGCTAATCGCTTGCCCCTTATGAGGCAGAAAATTTCATCAACATACTGTGATATAAGAAGATAATTTTTAAATAAATTAGTAATTGTAAAGAAGAAAAACATAGGGAAAAGATGTAACGGATGGTCCATCTATTGCAGAGGGTTCTCTGAATTTGTTCACAAATTACCCAACTAATGCAACTTATGCAACATATGTGAAATTTGTTCTTACAGAACCACCACTAATTGCACCAGAATACCAAGCTATTGCAACAGATTACACATCTGTTGCATAGCTTTTTCTTTATGGAGTAGATTAGAAGGATAGGTTAGGAAAAGTAAACTTACCCAATCCATATACCACTTGTGCATATTTGTCATACACTTGAAGTCTTGGGTGTCACACATATGCACAGTGTATTCTTGTGCAGGTTTCTTCTTCTTGGCATATATGGTTTTTCGCAGTTCCTTTATCTCTTCGTCTCCAAGTCCCATATATATGTCCACCTTCTTCAGTGGCCCCAAAACTTCAACAATTTTTGGAAAGGGTCTTGTAATTTTTTTTGTTTTCAGACTGGAGAGTATTTAGCTAATTTTTCTTTTCTTCTTCCTAACCTCCACTGTAGGAGTGTATGGCTTCCTCACCTTCTTGGATGGTATAACATCTCTCTTGGATTTTAATTCCTCAACAGCTTCAGTGATAGCCTCTATTTTTTTAAGGAGTATATCCTGTCTGTCCTTGCATACTTTGCATTTGAAATAAGAATATGAGGGTGGAGATGGGTGAGAGGGACCACTGTAAGGGTGGAAGGGACCATTGTAAGGGTAAGAGGGTCCTATATAAGGGGTGATTTCAAACATATTTATTTTTAACTGTGCATCAACATAATCATCATCACGAGTCACATCAACATCAGCATCAGTATGACTATTACCAACTTCAATAACTCCACTAGCAATACCACCAGAAGAAGCACCCAAATCTGTTGTAGTAGGTTGGTCATAAAGAGCTTCAACATTATGCTGACCTTGCCTAACTACTCTTCTTATGGCTGTTGATCCGGCCAATTTTGTCTTTTTTAACTCCACCATTGGCTCTTTTATTGTATTAACAAGACCTAGAGTAATAAAATAAGTCATCCCCAACTCCTGCTCATTAGGCACGATCCAAGGATGCACAACCTATAAAAAAAGACAGATACATTTAAATCATATAATAATAATTTGCAATCAGTTGGGTTACATATTTACACAGTTAACTTATACAACAGATGATATATTTTTCATAATAGCTGATCTGTACGTCATAATAGATTAACAATATATTGTATCAGATTACCCATCTATTGCAAATTTTGTAGTAGATGGGTAATTTGTTGAGTTGGGTTCAAATAACTAGAGCAATAGATGGTTAATCTTTTGCAAAATATGGATAGTATGTCATAATAAATTATCCATCTGATGCACCAGTTGTAGTAGATAGGTAATTTATTGCAACAGATGACTCATCTATTGCAATAGATGGCATATCTATTTTAATATCTTTCTTTGAGTCAAACTATTTTACTTAAAAAAGAAGTATTGCATCATCCGGAGGATTAAAGAGATCAGCCTCCTTAATTCTTGCGTTGCTCTTTGTAGCCAACCACCTAAGGATCCTTGGATGGAAAACCTCATCCAGGTAATCCTAGACTTGCTTTCGGAGGGGAGGAATGACTTCAAATGTCCAATTCTAAAATATGTAAATTGGAAGCAAGCAAAAAAAAGCCATAATAATTATTCAATATAAAATAATAGATGAGTAAAAAAATAGTGATTAAATTACCATGAAAGCCCATGAAAAGCCATATAATGTGATCTTCTTTGGGGATAGCTTTGTCAGTAAATATTTTACAGTCAAGTTGTAGCTCTCATATCCCCAGGTATAATCATTGAATTTCTCAAAATTCTCAAGAAACATAGATAAATCATCTTCTATGACTTTCTTAATGTCTCATGAAAATATAAGGAATGGGCAAACCAAACCAAGCATAATTGCTCTCTATACTGCTTTCGTATGGTTTATCCTTGATATCCTCTATCAAATCCACCACTTATAGCTATGTTCGGTAATGTCCAACAACCCATCTGTTTTTTCTTAAGTTTGTTGGTTTTGGTGGGTGGTTGCTTGGACATTGCCTTCCCTCTATTTGATAGTGGTAGTTTGGTTATCCTGCTTGTCTTAGACCTTTTATGGGATATTTTCTTGATGAGAGGTTCTTCTAAATAATCGCATCTCAAGCCTGTCACTAAGGTAAATACTTTCAAGCCAAAACAAATCAGCATGTCACAGTAGTTGATCTAGATTTCATCCATATTTTTGCCCTCCTTCTTTGAATCTTTATCATCGCCTATGTACTTGATCCTGTTCTTAAGAAGACCATATACTATGCTTATTTGGAAATAGGTTGTATGGTCCTCAGGTAGCTTAAGAAAGCATCCAAAGCAGCTCTTCTTAAAAAGTTCATCAATGTTTTCATTCTACATGATATTACTAAAATCATCAAAAGGTTTCCCCAACTGATATTTAAGTACAAAATCACTAGTTAGTTCTGAGGGTCATTTATCAGCATCGCAACTTAAAACTTGTCAATAATAATAGTTTTGACAGCCTCATGCTGGGATTTCAGTCTTAATTCACACCTCATTGGTGATGCATTATCATTATGTTGATCATTATCCTCTTTCTCACTTTCTACTTCTTTCTCTTCTTGTTTATCATCATGTTGATCAGCATCCTCTTTCTCACTTTCTACTTTTTCCTCTTTTTGTTTATCTTCTTCTTCCTCCTCACTTTTATTTTCCTCACCAGCCTCTATATACCCTTCTCAACCTCCATTTTTATAACTTTTCTCAGCTTTTTTTCCCTGGCTGGGATTGTTCAAGAAGTTCCTCTGAATTCATCTGTACTTTAGCCTTTTTTGCTGGGTGGTCAGAAGCTGATCCACTTTCAGTTTCTTTTCTTTTGGGAGACATCTTTTGACTGCAAATAATAGAAAAATAAAAAATACATTACATTTGATGTCTGCATAATTTTTTTAAAAAAGGTAAGACTAATTTCAATAAATTATTATGCGCCATAGTACAAAAAAATACTCCAATGGATAACCCATTAGTTGGAATAGATGGGGAATCTATTTGAAGGCCTATTTAATATCTTCTAATAAATGATCCACCTATTGCAATAGATAGACCACCAAACCACCACCACTAATGCCACCAAAACAATCAATACCACCACCAAGACCACTAATACCACCCTCAAGACCACCAAAAACAGCCACCAATAATACCACAAACACCATCCAACAATACCATGATAGTCAGCAAAATACTACGATAAATACTTGGGTTATCTCGGGTTCTTCCAATACTTTTTGCATCGAAACTCAAAATTGTAAACCTATTCTCAAAGATAATACAACTAAAAGTCATCTTTTCATCATTAACTAAAAAACCCTAATTTTTATAATAAAGAACAAATGTAGAACTCTTCTCGAACTCTGTTACTTGCGAAGACAGTGAAAACGTCGGATACAAGCAAGAACAAAGTCAAAAATAATAACTATGAGGTCGAAAATGGGAAGAAAATTGATCTATTTTGAAGGGTTAAGAAATATGATGAGAATCTATAATCTGTATTGTTAAGAGAGAAAGAAAAGAGCGAGAACTCAAGATTTAAAATAATAAAATATTTTTCCCGCAAATGGATGATTTGTATTTTTCAAAAAGAATGACAAGTTTTGAAATTGTTAATTTGGTCTAAATTGATCTTAATTATTTTTTTAATTTTAAAATATATGAATCATTTCAATGCATAGTGATCGATCGATAACTCAAGTCAGGAGAAACGTAATACCAACATCATGTAATTGCAAAAACTTCATTGAAGTTTTAGTTGACCCTATGTACTCATCCCTAGTTCTAGCTAAGTCAATTTAGGTACTAGATTAACATTAAGTTAATATGAATTGTTTCAACTCAGAGTGATCAATCGACAACTCGGGTCGGGAGAAACGTAATACCAACATCATGCAATTGCAAAGACTCAATTGAAGTTATAGTTGACCCTATATACTCATCACTAGTTCTATATAAATCAATTTAGGTATTAGCTTAATAATAAGTTAATATGAATTTTTTCAACTCAGAGTGATAGATCGACGACTCGGGTCGGAAGGAACGCCATACTAATATCATGCAATTGTAAAGACTCAATTGAAGTTGGAGTTTACCTTATGTACTCATCCCTAGTTATAGCTAAATTAATTTATGTATTATCTTAAAAATTGGTTAATATGAATCGTTTTAACTCAAAGTAATCGATTAATGACTTGGGTTGGGAGGAACGCCACAATACCAAATTATGCAATTGGAAAGACTCAATTGAAGTTGTATTTGACCCTATGTACTCATCCCTATATCTATCTAAATTAATTTAGATATTAGCTTAACATTAAGTTAATATGAATCATTTCAACTCAGAGTGATCGATCAATGACTCAGGTCGGGAAAAACGTCATACCAACATCATGCAATTGCAAAGACTCAATTGAAGTTGTAGTTGACCCTATGTACTCATCCCTAGTTTTAGCTAAATCAATTTAGGTATTAGTTTAACATTAAGTTAATATGAATCATTTCAAATTAGAGTGATTTATCGCGGCTCGGGTCGGGAGGAACACAATACGAATATCATGCAATTGTAAAGACTCAATTGAAGTTGTAGTTGACCCTATGTACTCATCCCTAGTTATAGCTAAATAAATTCAGGTATTATCTTAACAGTATGATAATATGAATCATTTTAACTCAGAGTCATCAATCGATAACTCGGGTCGAGAGGAACGTAATACCAGTATCATGCAATTGTAAAGACTCAATTAAATTTGTAGTTGACCCTATATACTCATCCATAATTCTAGATAAATAAATTTAGGTATTAACTTAATAATAAGTTAATATGAATCATTTCAACTAAGATTAATCGATCGATGACTCGAATCGGGAGGAACGTAATACAACCATCATGCAATTACAAAGAATCAATTGAAGTTGTAGTTGACCCTATGTACTCATCCCTAGTTCTAGCTAAATCAATTTAGGTATTACATTAACATTAAGTTAATATGAATCAGTACAACTCATATTGATTGATCGACGACTCGGGTCGGGAGGAATACAATACCAACATCATTCAATTGCAAAGACTCAATTGAAGTTGTAGTTGAACCTATGTACTCATACCTAGTTCTAGCTAAATAAATTTAGTTATTAGCTTAATATTAAGTTAATATGAATCATTTCAACTCAGAGTGATCGATCGATGTCTCGAGTCAGGAGAAATGCAATACCAACATTATGTAATTGCAAAGACTTAATTGAAGTTATAGTTGACCCTATGTACTCATCCCTAGTTCTAACTAAATTAATTTAGGAATTAGATTAATAATAATTTACTATGAATCGTTTCAACTCAGAGTGATCAATCAACGACTCGGGTCGGAAGGAATGCAATATCAATATTATGCAATTAAAAAGACTCAATTAAAGTTGTAGTTGACCCTGTGTACTCATCCTTAGTTCTAGCTAAATCAATTTAGGTATTAGCTTAATAAAAAGTTAATATGAATCATTTTAACTCAGAGTGATCGATCGATGTCTCAGGTTGGAAGGAACGCAATACGAACATCATGCAAGACTCAATTAAAGTTGTAGTTGACCCTCTGTACTTATCCATAGTTCTAGCTAAATCAACTACAAAAAAAATTGTTTCAACAGAAGACTGAGCTGTTGGAAATTTTCAAATAGATATTGAGATTTGTTGCAACAGATTACCTATCTGATTTAATTATCAAATAGACATTTGTATTTGTTGCGACAGATGACTGAGCTATTGGAAATTTTCAAACAGATACTGATATCTGTTGCAACACATGACTTATCTGTTTGAAAATATCTTTTTTAAATTTTAAAGCAATCTTTTATCTGAAAGAAGAAAGATAAAATACTACTAAGGCGGTAAAAAATATTTTTTGGAAAACTTAGAAATCTCCTCCTTCAATATTCTTATCTTGTCTTTTCAATGTCACCTATCTTTCTCATGCCGAATGAATTATCTCTCCTTCAGCCCTAAATTTATTCATCTCTCTTCTTTTTCTTTCTTTCCTCTTTAGGGTTATCACAGTCGTCTTTTTTTTCTCTCTTTTCTCATCTTTTTCTCATAAGGATCATTTTGGATCTCAACCGATCTATATCTTTTCTCAATTGAAATTATTGTTTTGATCCCCTTGCTTTAGACATTGCAGGTATGGTTCAATCTTACTCTTTCATTCTCTTCTTCTTCTTTGCAAGTTATTTAAATTATTATTTACATATGTTTTTTATTTAATTACCCTTTATCTATATCATATTTATTTTAAAAATTTGAAGGAAAGATTAATTTTAAGTCTTGAATGAATGAACCATTATTTTAATTAAAATATGCAAAAAAAAAAGTCATATGTTGGAAGAAGTTTAAAAGCCTTGTTAGCAGTATCATTTGTTTTGTATGTATTTATTTGTTTCTTTATTGTTATTGCTCTTATTGATATTGTTGTTGCGGTTAGTGTTGTTGGAACTTATGGTATGGTTTTTTTGATGGTGTTGGAATAAATGATATTTTTTCTTTGTTGTTGATTTTGTTGTTATGTTATTTCTTTATTGTTTCTTTGTTTTTGATGTTGTTGATGTTGCAACAGATGGAGCAACTTTTGGAATAAATCAAACCACTAGCCAGGCTGGTTTGATGTATTCCAATAGTTTACACATCTGTTGTAACAGACTCTATATCTGTTGCAACAGGATCCATATCTATTACAACAGATTTATAAAGTATTGAACAGATGGAAAACTGTTGCAACAGATGTGGAGCCTATTGCAATAGATGGGTAATCTGTTGCAACAGATGGATAATGTTATTTCCGTTCTTCGCTTATTTGACATCAATTATTTTTATCTTGTTTGTAGATATAAGAAAATAAAAGTTGATCAAATTTTGCCTGACCAACTCAAGAGACTACAGTAAAGATGGGTTTAGAGAAATATGCTGCTTGTAGATGGAATCACTTCATATGTCGGAGGTATGTATTACTGATAATGTTATTTTGAAAACATACATAGAGTACGCTGATTTTATGAATATTGTTTTTACTAATTAGATATTGATCATTCAAATAAGATATCTGCAATTTTATAGTTAAGTTTTATATGTCTGAACTGATAAGGCTGAGGGACCATGAATATGGTTCTAATACCCTGTTAAGATTTAATGACGGTTGTTGCTCCTGTCTATGTGCCAAGCTTTGTTAAGTATCAAGTTTTGGTGGCATTGTAAAAAGATTTGTTTGCGATTTGACTAACTTTTAGGGTGCATTAGACTCTATGAGGGCTTTCGAAGCCTCTCACTGCTTCAATCAAGAATAACAATATAGTTATTTCCCTAGCCCAAATTTATATGGTTGGGTTGCTCAGGGTGATGATTATACGCCAAAAGATGCGATAGGAGAATACTTGTGTGGGGAAAAAGAAGTTAATAAAGATTATATCATCTGAGAATTAATTGAAGAAGAAATATAGGATAGAAGGGAATTTGAAGCGAATCTAGCCGATGAAATTGACTTAAAACATAAAAAATCAGAATCAAGTGTAAATATGCAAGTGTATCAAAAATAAAAATCCGTTTGTTGTCTCTCTCAAAGAAAAATAGTGCAGCTGGGTACTTTTCTATGGATCTATGACTAGGTAACGTGTTTGGAATGATCACCTACATAGAAAATAACAGAACACCAAGAAAACATCTTTGCAGGCACCGAGGTCTGAAATGATGTACAGTAAGTCAAGAAAGCTTGCGCCAAGAATAGTTGAGGTTAAAATAAGGAATCAAGCGAAGGAGACAATTTCTAAATTTTAAATTTCATCCCATGACTTCTTGTTTGTGTTTTCGACTACGTCCACTGCTATTAACCTGATCAAAACCACAAACAAAATTGAAAGACAGATTGAGTATCATTACTTCCTTAGCAATCCAGATTAATAGATTGTGTTTTCTTACCTTAGCATGCTGTCATCATATATTGGAGAAGATCAGAGGCTTGTTGTAGTATGTGAATCCCGATAATTTTTAAGCTTGCCTCCAGCTTGCTGATTCGGTATTCAATTTTGTGGTTGTCGTCTTTGAGGTTAATATAGAGTTCTTTATCTTTTGTGATCTTGTCGATAAGGAACACTTTCTTCAAATCTGTGACATTATAAAAGGCCTTCAGAAGGCTTCCAGAACACTTTCTTCGGAAGGCTTAAATGGTACATGGAGGGTCACTATGTTTGTTTTAGGTAAATGTCTTGATGCACACTCAAGCAGTGGTCCCAATAGTTGAACAACTCACTTTCTTGAGCATTGTTCAATGCAGTTTGTTCAAGCAGCCTTCAAAGGATTTAATAGGCTATTCTTTATGATATCCTTTGGTATATCCTTTGAAGGTTGGTTGAAAAAACTACATTGAATAGCGCTCGAGAAAGTGAGTTGTTCAACTGTTAGGACCACTGCTTGAGTGTGCATCAAGACGTTAACCTAAAACAAACATAGAGACCTTTCATGTATCGTTTAAGCTTTCTGAAGAAAGTTTTCTAGAGGCCTTCTAATGGCCTTTTACAATGTCATAGCTTCGATAAAATTATTCCTCATTGACAAGATCACAAAATACCAAGAACTCTATACTAACCTCAAAGAAGAAAATGAAAAACTTGAATACCGAATCAACAAGCTGGAGGCAAGCTTGAAAATTATCGGGAATCACGTACTACAGTAAACCTTTTATTTTCTCTAATATATGTTGAAATTATGATAAGGAAAGAAAACACAATCAGTTAATCCATATTGCTAAGGAAGTAATGATACTCAATCTATCTTTCAATCTTGTTTGTTGTTCTGATCAGGTTAATAGTAGTGGATCTAATCAAAAACACAAACAAGAAGGCATAGGATGCAATTTGAAATTTAGAAATTGTTGCCTTTGCTTGATTTCTTATTTTAACTTTAGTTGTTCTTGGCGCAAGCTTTCTTGACTTACTCTACATCATTTCAGCCCTCGGTGTCCTCAAAGCTGCTTTCTTGGTGTTCTGTTATTTTCTATGTAGGTGATCATTTCAACTACGCTACCTAGTTGCAACTCCCTAGCAAAGTGTCTAGCTGCACTATTTTTCTTTGAGAGAGATAATAGGCGGATTTTCATTTTTGAATACACTTTCATATTTGCACTTGTTTCAGATTTCTCATATTTTAATTCACTTTCATCATCCAAATTAGCTGGAAGTTCCTTGTTACCCTATGTTTTCCTCTTTAATTAGCTCTTAGATGATATAGTTTTTCATCAACTCCCCTTTCCCTCGCAAGTATTCTCCTATGAATCCTTCTGGCATATAATCATCTTCTAGAACAACCCTTCCATATAAATTTGTGCGAGGGGAATTTCTATTGGTTTTTCGTTCTTGTTTGATGCAGTGTGAGGCTTCGAAGGCCTTCTTAGAGTCCAATGCCTACTTAAAGTTAAGTTCAATTTCTATTGTATCTCTTCAATGATACCAAATATTGATTCCTTCTCAATACTTAGCACACATAAACATGAGCTACAACCATCATTAAATCGTAACAGGGTATCAGCACCATCTTCATGGGCCCTCAGCCTCATCAATTCAAACCTATCAAACTTAGTTGTACAATGCAGGATCTTGTTTGAATGATTAATTCCTAATCGATTAAAAACTGTATTCACAAAATCATTGTACTTTATGTGTGTTGTCTCGATAACCTTATCAGTAATACATTACTCCCACACATGAAAGTGGATCCATCCATCTCCACACACCTTATTCTTTCTAGCCTATCTATGGCTTAGTTTGAATAAATAGATGACTAACCTATTGCAAAAGATAACACATCTATTAAAATTATCAAACAATTATAGACATCTATTACGACAGATGATCAATCTATTACAACATATGACTTATCTATTAAAAAAATCAAAAAGATATATCCATCTGTTGCAACAGATTGTCAATATTTTGTAAATTATCAAACTGATAGAATATATTTTGCAACAGGTTACCCATCTGTTACATTTATTTTAAAGCAATTTTCTTTTCTTTCGAAATACAATAAAGACAAAATATTGTATTTAGATCTATTTTTTTAATTTACATATTCGAAAAGTCACCAATTTTAAGAGGTGAACTGTCATGGCTTTTTGACTAACTCATTCGTATTCAATTATTTATAAATAGGTTCCTCCTTACTCGTTCATTCTACTCCACTTCTAGATATGGTTGGTCCAGATTTGTACACGGTAATTCATCTCTAGTCCTTGCGGAAACTTGAAAGGTAGATTCATGAACTTCGAATGAAAATGGACGACTTCAAAGCAAGTCTGAAGAGGGCCCTGCTGCTGCCGGATAATGATTGGCTGGTTGAAAACAATACTACTACTAATAATAATAATTATAATAATAATAGTAATAATAATTAGGTTATGTTTTTTCTTTTAGCGTATGTATTTTCTATTTTTATATCGAATATACCCAAGGATATATTTTTTTCATTGTATATATTTGTATATAATGAATTCAAAAATCTGTGTTTGGTCGACTTTGGATTTTTAATTCTTATTTAATACTTAAATTTTATTCTGTCTATTTTTTGTTCTCAACATGTCGACGGTTGGAGGTAGGGATTGAGAGTTTGTGACAACGGATGAACCGTATATTGCAATAGATGGTTAATCTGTTAGGATAGATAGATCATATGTTGCAATAGACGGTTATTAATTAAAAAAAGGGTTATTGTTATTGGGAGGGTGAAAAGTCATGATTTTTCGATTATTTAATATAAAAAATAGTGTGAAATGAATAATAAGGAAATAAATGATAAATACAATTTATAACTGTAAAAGAACAGTTATTTAATTTTAACAATTAATCGTGACTTTTCACCATTTTTATTTTTAAATTTATTTTTTAAAATTATTTATTTATTGTATAGTAAAAAGGTCACAACATTGAATTAATTAAGGTATATGATGATTGTTAAGAAAAAAGTGAGCAGTCGTGACTTTTAGTGTAAGACATTCAAAACAGCTGATGCATCAAATTCCCCATCTGTTGCGACTGATAAATCAGCTGTTAGAAGAAATCAAAAAAGCTCCTAAAATAGATGGTTGATTTGTTGCAACAGATGGTATATTTGTTGCCACTGATAGGTTATCTGATTCACCAGATACACAATCTATTGTCACAACTCAATAAAAGTGGTTATTATTTTATTAAAGAAATGGTTATTGAAAAAGTGAGAAGTCTTCGATTTTTCAATTGAGAAAAAGATTATTTAAATTTAAGAATTAATTAATAATAATAAGCTGAAAAGTCATGACTTGTCACAATAATTAAAAAAAACTCACCAGTATGATTTGATTAAGTTATTTCTTTTCACAAAAAACAATAAGGAAATAAATGATAAACACAATTTATAACCTTAAAAAAAGTTATTTAATTTGAATAATTGATGTTAATATTAAATAGGCGACAAGTAGTAACTTTTTGCCTTTTTATTTTTAAATCTATTTTTAAAATTTATATAATAAAAAATTTACCAAATTTAGATTAATGATATGATGATTATTAAAAAAGATAGATTATATATTGCAATAGATAGATTATTTGATGTAATAGGTTGTCGATTTGTTGCAACAGATGGCATATCTGTTGTCTCAGATGGGTTATCTGATATAACAGATATAGAATCTGTTGTCACAACTCAATAAAAAGGTTATTGGAAAGAACTAATTAATAATAATAAGTTGAAAAGTCATGACTTATCACAATAATCAAAAAATCAGTCAGCAGCTTGATTTAATTAAGTCATAACTTTTCACAGTAATTAAAAAGTCACCAATTTGTATGTAATTAATAAATGGAGGTGAATAGTCATGACTTTTTTCCTAACTCATTCAAATTCAATCCTCTATAAATAGGTCCCTCCTTACTCACTCGTTCATTCTACTACACTCTATTTATTTCTTGCATCTTGTCTTTCATATTACACCTTCAACCACTTTCTCTTACATGACTCAGGTAAGTTTTTTTCTTTCTTTTTGTGTAAATATACTCAATTGGTAGTATACGTTGTATTACATTCAGATTCTTTTCTTTACTTTTGTTTTTACATTTTTTGTCAATTCATGTGTGTTCTAGATATGACTGATCCAGATGAAAAACTGAGAAGAGAGAGAATTGCACCTTTTTCCCTCCGTTTTTTGTTATATTAACTAACATTTGGATCAAAGTATAAATTTAAAAACTTGTGGGTTATTTTTAAATTTTTCAACTTTCTTAATCCATAATAAAGTAATGGTCACCTCCACTCAATTATTAAGACTTGAGTCACCTACACCTCATTTTCAAACTCTTTTATCACTTTTAGCTCAAAGCCCCACAATACATGTCAATTGTTGATTATACATAATTCATATATAATCTTTAAATTCATTAACTAAAAGGAATAAAGAAAGAAGGATGACGATAATGAATGTAAAAAGACAACTTGAATTAAAATTAAAATCAATAAAACTCAAAATAAAAATAAAAGTAGAAGTAGAAGAAAGGTTGTATTTTTGTAGTAAAGTATGATCAAAATATTACTTAAATAGAATTGTAGAATTTTTTTTAATTTAGGTAAAATTCTAATTGAGTTAAGAGTGTTAAATATTATGATTTGTTACTTAGATAAAATAAGGACTTCAACTAATTTGTTAGTGTTTATGTATAATTAGAGATTTAGGAAAAGATAATTGAATTTGGAACTAAAAAAAGTATAGGAAGTAGAAAAAAAATAAAAAAAGGTATGTTTTTGCCTTTTTGGGTCTGCACGCTTTTGCCTTTTTGGGTATTATAAGTTTTGTAATATATTTTTGTGTTTATGTATGATTAGAATTTTTTTTTTGAGGAATATAGGAAAAGACAATATTAAATCTTCTAAAAAATTAAATTTAGTTGATCTAAAATTGTTAAACTAATGAAAAAAATACTAGTTGTCATTAATACTGACATCTTCTAATAAGAAAAGATTTTACCATAAATATATTTAATTAATTTTCTACTCTTAATTATTAGGAAAAAATAGTGAAAAGAACGATTTTCTCTAAAGAAGAGACTTTTAATGAAAGGTAAAAAGTTCAAACGACATTTCTAAGCTCTTCACACTTTTAATATATTATAGATATAGATTTTTCAACAAAATATTGTAGGAATAAACTCTAATTAAATTTATCTAAAGAATTAACTCTTCAAATGCAAAATTGTTTACTTGGATTAATTGTCTCTCTCATGGATTGTAGCACAATTTCCTGATCCAGTGAATAATGTAACTAAACTTTTATGAGCAACAATGCAACTCAGAAATTGAAGGTATTTTTTTTCTATTTTTTTTTTTTGGTTAAGGTATTTTTTTTCTATTAAGATCAAGCAGTAGCCCGTTTTGAAGAAACTAACCAAACAAATTTACAACTACCAAACAACAATTATAACATCACTCACTAAACTAACGATTTCAACCAAAAATTTTAACAAAAAAAAATTCAAAAAATTACCTCAAATTCAATCGTAACAATTTCTCAATTTTCAACCATCAAAGTGGAACCACTGATTGAAATTGACTAAAATTTATCTTGGGGAACCAGATATTGGGAATCGGACTGGGGTTTGTAGGGTTTTGCTATTTTTTCGAAGAGTTAAGAAAAATGAAGGGAGGAGGGGGAAGTGGAGATTTTTAGGTGATAATAAAAATACATAACTTACATATTATGTGAGCTTTATAAAATAAATATAAATAACTTACAAAATAAGTGAGCCTTAAAAAATAAACACAAATAGGTCACAAAATATGTGATCTTTGTAAAATAAATAAAAATAGCTCACAAAATATGTGAGTTTTATAAAATAAAAATGAATAACTCACATGTTTTGTAAGATTTATACTTTTTTGCAAGAGTTAACACCGTCACCAACCATTGAGTTAAAAAAAGGCTAAAGCTCACAAAATATGTGAGCTTAACCTATTTTGGTGTCATTTTATATATCTGGCATACTTGGTATTTTATATAGATGAAGGGGTCATTTTGGTTTTCGGGATCTGTATATTGGGGATGTAGTTGAGATTCTAAAGCATTATACACTTTTTTTTTTTCTTTCATAGTAGAAAACTCTCTTGTTTTTGCTTGATGAATTAGGCCTAGCCTAACCTCGTTAAATTTTTATTTTATTTTTTTCTCTATTTTCTTTATTTGTGGTTGTGTGTTAGTTCACACACAATATTCCACAACTATTGATATCAAGCCAAGGTTGAGTTTCTACACATAATCAAGGTTAAGATGTCTCCATGATCTTCAACAAAGTATGAATAGAGAAATTCAATGGGGATCTAGTTCAGTGTATAAAAGATTAGAATGAGGTCGTCCCTAGTGTTACAAGGATTATGAAAGGCAATTAAGGAAACTTTTCCAGAAATATTGAAAAAATTAAAGATAGAAGACCTGAATGAGAGGGATTTGAGTGCGGTCTTCATGAGCACTACAGATAACATTCTCTGAAAAATTGCTGAAAATCTGCAGCAACAACATAGAAGAAGTTGAAAAATCTGTATTCTAGAAAATCATTGACAAACCGCCTCTACATGAAAAAAAGGTTGTACAATCTTCGTATAAATGAGGTACATCGGTTAAAGCACACCTTGATGAGTTTAATTCAATTATAATGGACTTGAATAACATGGATATCAAAATTAATAGTGAGGATCAAACCTTAATCATATTATGTTCTTTACCACCGTCTAATAATACTTTTGTTGATACATTGCTATATAGGAATGATAGCATCTCACTGGATGATGTTAGTAATGTACTAACTTCTAAAGAGTTGAAGAAGAGTTTTCCAAATAGAAGACCTGGGGGCAATGGTCTTGTAAGTAGGGGAAGAACACAATAGAAAAACTTTGATAGAAAAAAATCTAATGGATCGAAGTCTACGGCAAGGAAGTTGAACTGCCATGAGTTATAGGAACAGGATCACAACAGAAGAGATTATCCTAATCTATAGGAGAAAAGAGGAAAGAAGAAAGTTAATTACTCAATAAATATTGTTAATTACTCAATAAATATTGTTGAAACTAGTAGTAATTCTAATGACAGTGACTATGTAAGGGAAGTGATACAAGAATCAAACACACAACACGGATTCAAGAGATCTACAAGATCAACAATAATAGAGAATCAAAGGCCCCACTAGGCTTCTCTATGTTTTCAAGACAACAACAACAATATTCAATAAAGTAGATAGAGAATACAAGATTACAAGGACTATAGTGAATCGAAAAGGCCCCACATGACTTCACTATGTCAACACATAACCAATAATATTACAACAAGAAGAAAGTTATGGGTACATTAACAACAACGAGGAACCAACGGATTCAACAAGATTTAAGATAAATAGTTAGACCAAATGAAGGGACAATCTTAAGAACCCAAGAATTGTTACACTCTTGAACCCTTAACACTATCCGCGACACAAACCTAACTCTACATTGAAATGAGAGGGCCTTTACCTCCTCTAAACACCAATGTTTCAATCCAATGTGCAAACACAAGTGAATTTCACTTGCCTAGCCCTTGTTTTGGTTAGGTGCTTCTAAGAGAAGACTAAAGTGTTGCAATGTTACAAGTCTAAAAATATTCAACTAAGGAGCAAAAGACCTAAAATGTTCTATTTATATTACATCTCAAATAAAAGGTGAAATACAAAAATGCCCTTTAATGACCAAGTGAACATTAGACACCTATGTAGTGCCTATTATGGATGGTTTTGGAGTCTCCATTACGCTTAATGTGTACACCTTCTTGGTTGAGTTCAACAAGCTCAAAAATATGTCCATCTATGAGGACGTTCTCGTATCATCCTTTCCACCTTTAAAGGAGTTTGACCTCAAACTCATGGCTTCATCAACCTCACTGCCCCTTCATAGAATCACCTCTTCATTTTCTGTCCCAAAGTTTTGAGGCTTAGCCAAGGTTACTTAGGTTCAAGCATCTATTGGTTAGAAAGTTACTTGGTATCTCCCCTAGAAAGCACATGATCATGTACCTGCACACAAGAAAAGGCGGTACTAGGCAAAATGCTAGTACCTACGTTAGTGAAAAGTAAAGAATTCCCGAGGGTAAGTCCCAAAAGTGAGGACCTTTTTTCTCTTTGGTCCTTGGTTCCCTCCCCTTATCCTCTACTCCCACTCTCAGCCTTTTCCTTTCTCTCTGTCTTTCTCTTTTCCTCCAACTCTCTTATTTGTTGGCTTACTTCGACTACTTATATCAATGAGAGAGGGTGGAGTGTATACCTTCGGCTATGGAGCTCCAAAGTGTAGCTATTAGTTCATCCATCATGCACCATAGCTCTAACGTATTTCCATGGTCTCACCAACAATAGGTGGCACGCTTTCATAGGAATAATAGCACACAACACCTCATCAAAGTAATTACCTACCTTGAACTGTATCACCACTTGTCGGTTTACCTTTAGCTCACCACACTCATTTAGCCATTGAAGGTTGCATGGGATGGAATGAAAAATAGTAGGAAGCCTCAAAACATCAACCAATGTACTACTAGCAATATTGGTACAACTACCTCCATCAACAAGCATAGAACACACAACCCCTTTAATAAGGCATTTGGTGTTAAAAAGGTTTTCCCTTTGACTAGGATCACCCAAAACCTTACTAATCATGGCCTTTCTTACTAAAAAGCATGGCACTTCAACCTCACCATCATACGGCCAAGAATCTTTGCCCTCCTCTTTCTTTGGCTTCTTAGGTTCTACCTCCTCTCCACCCCGAGATTGATATCAATCTCCTTCGGTTTAAATCCCACCTCCTCCCTAAGAAAATATAATTTCCTCTCTCTTAGAGTCATATTTATCCTATTCGAATACTCATTAGCCTTGGGTCTCCAAACTTGGCATTTAAAACATTGAAAGCCCTTAGAATTAGGAAAGAAATGTGGTTTACCTTCATTTATTGGAGGGTACCTTTGGTAAGCCTTATTCTCGGCTTGGGAAGTCTTGGCCTCGGGTTGCTCCACTTTGGATAGATCATTTTTTTCATGGTGCCAACCTGAGGGTGATTGGACTTTGAAATTAGATCCTGATTTCTCCTGCAACTCTCTTTCAATTTCCAATGCGGCTTGGAAGATGGCATCAAGGGTGTCGAACTTATGAAGCATCAAATGTGAAGCAATATCTCTATTCAACCCCACTTTGAATCGGATGATGTCATGACTCACTTGTTCCCCTCTATGATTAAGTTTTAAGATGAGTTATTGGAACTCAACGTAGTAATCCACGATGCTTTTGTTTCCTTGCCTCAAGTTATACAACTTGGCAAGAAGCTATTGGTAATATCTTTTGGGTAGGTACCTTTGTCTCATGAGGTACGTTAGCCGAAACCAAGAAGGGGGCTTCCCCTCTACCAAAATATTGCCAAAATGCTTAACATACTCCCACCATGTAGTAGTATAACCCTCAAAGTGAGCAATCGTGTAGTAACTTTTTATCTCCTTGGTAAGATCATTGACTTGGAAGACCCTCTCACATGAGGATTCCTATGAAATAAACTCTTCAGTATCACTCTCACCCTTAGATATTGGAAGCCCCATTTTGGAAGTCTTTAGTCCTACTTCACGGTTTTGGTTCCCTTGCTGGTTCCAGTGACCAACTCTTCCTTCTCGATCATGAACCTTCCTTAGATCAACATGTTTACCCTGTACCTCTTCCCCCCTTATGTAACCATTATCAAATGGTCCATACCCCTCATGTTGGATAGTTATATTTGGGTTATGTGGATCTTGTAGTGGCAGGTTTGGATTTGGTGGATAATAAGGTCTTTGGTCAAATGGAGTTTGATTTGAAGGGCTCGAGGTGTGGGGTGGAATTTGGGTTCCAAGTCCTTTTTATTAGACTTAGTGAAGTGGTGGTTGGATTGGCCTCTCATGGTTTTGAGTAAGGAAGTATAGTGGAGTTTGGTTTGTGATATTGGAGGGTTGTCTCGGTAGATAGAACATTTGGTACAAGGCCTCGGGAGTAGTGGTCGGAGAAATGTGTTAAGGGGTGGATAGTCAACTCCTTTGACTTTCCACAAGCTCTAATCTCCCACTCATTGATGCCACATCCTTATCTAGTTTCTCAATACTCATATTCAACCTATCCACATCTCGGAACATAGTTTCAAGGTGGGCCAAAATGAGATTGATGGCATTACTATCCATTTTTTGAGCATTTGAAACTCAGGTTCCATTGTGATGGTATCAGAATTAATCCTTCAAGTTACAGTCCAATAAGTCACCAAATCAGTCCACTATGTCACACACAACAATACAGCACAAAACCTACAAAACAAAACACACGTTAGTTCAAACAACCTTACTATTCTCTCTCTCAGTTGTGGCCTCACACTTGATGTCACAAATGTTTGAAAGTCAGATTGTAGTTGTGGTGAGTTGAAGAGTAAGTCTACTCCTTAGTCAGAATGGATTCTTTGTTGGACGACTCAAGTAACTAATGCTCGAACTTGAACCAAGAAGCACTACAATTATAAAAACGACAAAGCACAAATAACATAGACACGAACAATGGATTCAAAGGACTATTTGACAATCTAGTAGGAATTTACTAGTTTGCTAATTAGTTCTAGAATCAATTAATGAAACCAAGAATCAATAATTAGAAATTAAAAAATCCAAATTTAAGCTTAATTATTAATGTGAATAGTAGCAAGTGGTGACATGGCAGCATGTAATCTGTCTTGGGTTCACACAACTTAGTCAGAAATTTGAAATTCTCAACCTTCACACAATTTAGGATGAAAGACAATTAGTTTTGGAGAGAAGTATAATTCTTGAGTCTTTTGTAAGTTTATTCTCAAGAGATGATCTTGACTTGTACTAGTTTCACTAAACAAGACTCACTGATTTAAGGATAGTAGTTGGAAAAGTTGATGTCAAGTCTAGGAAGTGATGGTTCAAGTCTTCTCACAAATAACTTTACAACTTTTGCCTTACAAATTTTTGGATCTACCTTTCACCTTTTGTTGTCTTAAGTTGTAAGAATAGATGAGGAACAAGATGAATACCATAACAACCTTCAAGAATACAATAACAACTTCTTCAAGAACACCACAACAATGGTCAATATTATAAGTTCAACTTTAGATCTAGACACTTATAGTGTTGGTGAGAAAGGATCAAACACTAGAACACACTAATAAGTAAAAGATTACTATATCCAGTCATAAAACTCTTAGCCAAGTCAACACAATAATACTTCAAATTTTGGCCAAGGTACAACGCAACACAATGTCTCTAACTTTGGTAAGATCTTCCCAAGATTGGTTTTGTAAGAACAAAACCAAGCTTTGAGCTTTGATACCAAGTGATACAAGAATAAAACACACAATATGGATTCATGAGATCTACAAGATCAACAACAATAGAGAATCAAAGGCCCCACTCGGCTTTTTTATGTTTTCAAGATAACAACAACAATATTCAACAAAGTATATAGGAAATACAATATTACAAGGACTATAGTGAATTGAAGAGCCCCCACACGACTTCACTATGTCAACACATAAACAACAAAAAGAAAGTTACGGGTATATTAATAATAATGAGGAATCAATGGATTAAAAAAGATACAAGATAAATAGTTAGACCAAATGAAGGGACATTCTTAAGAACCCAAGAATTGTTACACTCTCGAACCCTTAACACTATCCGCGACACAAATCTAACTCTACGTTGACACAAGAGGGCCTTTATTTCCTCTAAACATCAAAGTTTTAAGCCAATATGCAAAAACAAGTGAATCATTACTTGCCTAGCCCTAGTTTTGGTTGGGAGCTTCTAAGAGAAGACTAAAGTGTTGCAATGTTAAAAGTCTAAAAACTATTCAACTAAGGATAAAAAGATCTAAAAATGTTCTATTTATATTACATCTCAAATAAAAGGTGAAAAGACAAAAATGTCCTTTAATGACCAAGTGAACATTAGGCACCTATGTAGTACCTATTATGGACGGTTTTGGAGTCTCCATCACACTTAATGTGTGCACCTTATCGGTTGAGCTCAACAAGCTCAACAATATATACATCTACGAGGTCGTACTCATATTAGAAAGTTTGTGTCGTGACTTCTGATCATAGTCACAATTCATGGGTTATTGATTTTGATACAACTTTCCACATGTGTCTACAGAAGAATTGATTTAGAACTTTCAAACAGACGAGTGGGATTGTCTAACGACGTAATGATAATCCATTAGAGGTTGAGAGGATTGGTAACTTTAAATTGAGAATGTTTGATGGTGTTATCAAAAATATAGAGTTCTGGCTTGTTCTTCGGATAAATAAGAATTTGATTTCTCTTTTGATTTTGGATGTTCAAGGGTATAAGTTTCCCTTTGAGAGAGAAACACTTAAAGTGTGTAAAGACTCCATGTTACTATTGCAATGAGATGTAGCTAATTCAGGAAATAAAATGAGTGATTGGTGGGATTGGAACCTAAATCGTTATTATTCTATTTCCATTAATGTTGATTATCTTTCTATCTAGGTGTCTGTATTGATTATTATATATTATATTTCCATTTAGATCTCTTTTCTTTTTGTATAAAGTTGCAACCTTGTAATCATTTAAATATACTGAAGTTAATAGAAAAAAAATTTTCTCACTGTGTTCGAATTTTATCATGACATCAGAGCATGGTTCAAATCTATGAGAAAGGGCAAGTAATATAAAGAGAGACTGAAAAAAATGTAGAAATAGGATAAAAGTTAGACTATGGGGAAAACTACTACAACAACTGGGAGGTCGGGTGTTGGATCTAAGAGTTCTATTCTCTTTGAACTAACATCTACATTATCACAATTGATAGGAAGTACATCAACTGCAGCAAGCCATGTGTCTCTTGTTGTTCCGCAAGGTATCAATTTAGATGGTGCTAACTATGCTATTTTATCCCAGGTTGCAGAGATGTACATCTCTAGAAAAGACAAATAGGGATATATTATGGATATATTCAACCATCAGAAGAAACAAATTCCACATTCAAGAAATAGAGAACAGAAAATGCTCTAGTAAAGAGTTGGTTAATTAACTTGATGGATCCTAAGTTAATTGGAAATTACATTCGATTTTTTATTGCAAAAGCAGTTTGGGATGCTATTTCTAGGACATATTTTGATGGAGGTGACACTTCTCAAGTTTAGGACTTTAAGAGAAGAGTGATGAAATTTAAGAATGGGGGGGGCCATTGAGACATATTTCAACCATTTTCAAGGCTTGTGGAGAGAAATTTATTTTTGTCGACCAAATCCAATAACATGCCAATTTGACATTGAAAAGTATATTTCTATATTACAAGAAGATAGAGTATTTACTTTTCTAGATGGATTGGATGATAGACTTGATAAAATCAGAGGCGATGTGTTGCGACTCAAGCCATTTCCTACTGTAGAGGAAGCATATGCACTTGTTTGGTGAGAAGACTTGAGGCAATCTATAATATTGAAAAAACAGGAGGACATGAGTAGTGTAGCTATAATTTCAAGGGAAGTAAAAGGATCTCAACGATAAGTATCTTTAACCAATGATCAATGGTAAGAATAAAATGCCAAAACAAAATCAACAAGAAAGAAGAGGTGGTTGCACACACTGTGGAAACTCGAAACATAAAATTAAAACATATTTCCAATTAAATGGTTCTCCAGATAGTGGTATGAACTGAAAAAGAAAAGAAAGCAAGAGGCTGGTAGAGAATTATTGGCAAACACTAGGGAGAACTCAAAAAGAGCTGAATATTTGATGCTAATACCACAATTTGAGAATACTTCACCGTCAAATGTCAATAACTCTATGGCTCATAATGATTTAGGTAATAACGGTTGGATTATTGATTCATGGAAAACCTACCATATGACCTTTGATTCTCATGATTTAGTAGACTCAACTCAACCTAGACTCACATGCATATATAATGCAAATAGAGTGACTTATCCTGCTGAAGGGGTTGGAAGAGTCACACTAAAATCTCTCTTTACAAAATACTTTACTTGTCTCCTCTCTCTCTAATAAATTATTATCTGTGGATCAAATGATGGAGGACTTGAACTCTTATGCACTAATATATCCAAAGTTTTGACTATTTCAGGATATTTCCACGAAGGAGATTTTTGGTCGTAGTACTAAGCGAGGAGGCCTATATTACGTGGATGATTACAATTGTGGCTTAGCAAATGCATCTCAAGGAATGAGTAACAAGGATAAACAGATATTATTGTGGCATCGCATGCTAGGACACCCATCTTTTCCTTATTTAAGGCGCTTATTGCTAAGTTTGTTCTTAAATTCGGATGAAACAAAGTTCAAATGCTAAGATTCTATTCTTGATAAGAGTCGTCGTGTTTCATATCCAATAAGTTCGAATAAATGTGAAACACCATTTATGTTAATTCACTCTGATATTTGGGGTCCAGCGCCCATCTTAGTTTCTTTGGGTATTAGATGGTTTGTGGCATTTGTAGATAATTGTATACGTATGACTTGGCTTTATTTGATGAAAGGTAAATATGAGGTGTTTAGGATTTTTCGTTCATTTTATAACATGATAAGAACTCAATTCTTTGTTTTTGTAAAAGTTTTATGATCAGATAATGGTGGAGAATATGCAAGTAACTAGTTTATTGATTACTTTTGAAAGAATGGAATACTTCATGAAATGTCTTGCACTCAAACAACTTAACAAAATGGTGTTACGAAATGAAAAAATAGGCATATTTTGCAAATTGCTAGGTCTTTTTTGATAGAATCTAAAGCACCTCAACATTATTGGATGGATGCAGTATGTACTGGGGTTTATTTTCTGAATAAGATGCCATCACGAGTATTGAACTTTCAAACTCCATTACAGACACTTTCTGATCATTATTCACTATCATCGGTACTAATGCTTGAAATATTTGGTTGTGTTGCCTATGTCCATCTCTACAAAAAAATTAGCAATCTAAACTAGATCCATGTGTTGTTCGTTGTGTTTTTCTTAGATATGGTTATCATAAGAAAGGGTACCGCTACTATGATCCCATAAGTAGAAAGTTGTATGTCACATTGGATGTTACTTTCTTAGAATCCAAACTATTTTTTATGAGAGCTATATACACTCTTCTCTTCTAGGAAAGAAACTTAATTAAGAGCAGAGTAAAAATAATTATGATTGGGAGAATTGACCATTTTTCGAAGACAATCTAGCTCTGAATGAAAAAGTTGGCTTGACGGATAAATCTGAAAATCATGGTGTGAGTATATGAGAGGATGTGCAGGGGGGCAGAATATACACATGAGGAGCTGACAGAACAAATTATCACTCAAAGATTAGTACCACACGAACACCAATCTCCTGAGGGCATTCTTGAGGTACAATCTCTAAATTGTACTCCTGATAATATACTAGATAGCCCTTCCACATATAACTCCCTTTCAGGCATAATCGAGGGTAGCCACCAAATCGTTACTCTTCTATCTTGAAGAAAAGAAAGCAAAATACCCAACAGGCGACTATGTTAGCATAAATAATTTATCAAAATCACTTAAAGAATTCACCTACAACCAATCCCCTGCAAATATTCCAAGCACTATACAGGAGGTCCAGAGTGACTCAAAATGGACTCAAGCAATAAAGGAAGAAATAAAAGCATTTGCGAATATGAATACATGGACACTAGTACAACTATCTAGAGGAAAGAAAGTGGTCAGATGTAGATGGGTGTTCACTATCAAATACAGTGTTGATGGATAAATTGACCACAACAAACAAAGACTTGTGGCAAAAAAATACAGTCAATCTTATGGTATAGATTATACTTAGGCTTTTTCTCTGATAGAAAAATTAAATGTCGTGAGAGTACTACTATCTCTTGCTGCTAATTTGACTTGGCCATTAAATTAATATAATGTGAAAAATGTCTTCTTACATGGTGACCTTGAAGAGGAAGTATATATGGAAATCCCGAAAGGCTTTGTTACTTCACAAGCAGGAACTGTATGCTAGTTAAACAAAGCATTATATGGATTAATGTATTCACCAAGAGTATGGTTTGGATGTTTTAGCTTGGCCATGAAGAGATGAGGTTACCAGCAAAGTAATATTGATCACATCTTATTCTTGAATCACTGAAGAGGTATGGTCACAACCTTAATTATCTATGTTGATGATATGATAATTATAGGGACTGACAAAGAAGAGATCAAAAAGTTGCAAAGATATTTAGCTACAAAGTTTGAAATGAAGAACCTTGGAGGGCTTAAGTATTTTCTAGGGATAGAGGTGGCTCAATCTAGCAAAGGAATTTTCCTTTCCCAAAGAAAATATATTCTTGACTTATTGGAAGATCAGGAATGCTCAATTGTAGACCAGTTGACACTCCTATAGTCCAAAATCATGGACTAAATAAGCATCCAAATTAGACGTCAACAAACAAAAGAAGGTATCAACAACTTATTGGCAAGTTGATTTATTTATCCCATACAAGACCGGATATAGCATATGCAGTGAGTCTTGTTAGTCAATTCATTTATAATCTTAGAGAAGAGCATATGGGGATGGTTACTCATAATTTGCAATATCTTAGGTCGTCTTCTGGAAGAGGACTTATGTTCAAGAAACATAGTCATTTGAATATTAATGGCTATGCTGATGTGAACTGGCCTGGGAGTGCAACACATGGAAGATCAATATTAGGTTATTTGACCTTTATTGGAGGAAACTTAGCTACTTGGAGAAGAACGAAATAAAAAGTGGTGGCTTTATGTAGCACAGAGGCCGAATTTAGAAGTATGATGAAGGTAATTTGTGAAACTCTTTGGTTGAATAGATTATTAACATAAATATGTCTTGACTCAATTTCTATGATAAAGATATTATGTGATAATAAGTCACCTATACAGATTGCTCAAAATCCTGTTTAACATGATAGGACAAAACATATTGAGGTAGATTGACATTTTATTAAAGAGAAACTTGAAGATAAAATAATATGCTTTCAACATGTAAAATTAGAAGACAAATTAGTAAACATGCTAACAAAAGTTATTCCAAGTATACCATTTAATATCTCACTGGAAAAGTTGGGTATCAAAGACGTCTACCTGCCAACTTGAGTGAGAGTATTGCAATGAATTGTACTGTGTTAGGTAATTCAGAGAAAAATGAGTGATTGGTGGGATTGGACCCTAAAATGTTATTATTATATTTCCATTAATGTTGATTATCTTTTCATTTAGGTGTCCATATTGATTACTGTATATTATTTTTCTATTTATATTTCTTTTCTTTTTGTATAAAATTGCAGCCTTCTAATCATTGAAATATACTGAAGTTAATAAAAAAACAAATTTCTCAATGTGTTTGATTTTATGATCAGGTACTCATAAAAGGAAAGCTTCATTCTACATTTTACTATCTACAAGCTAATATAATTAAAGGGGACGCAACTGTAGCTTTTGGGAAGAGTGATCTAAATCAGTCTCAATTGTGACACTTGCTACGTGGTCATATGAGTGACAAAGGACTGTCTTTATTGAACAAGCAAAATTTCTTTGATTGGTAAAATCTTTAAATTTTTATGAGCATTGTGTGTTTGGTAAGCAAATATGGTTGAACTTCAGCAAGAAGTCAGAACACAAGACCAAAGACAAGTTACATTGTATACATTCAGACTTACGGGGTCCAAACAAAATTCCCTCCAAAAGTAGTGCCAAGTACTTTATGACTGTGATTGATGATTACTCAAGAATAATATAAGTGTATTTTCTTAAGACAAAATATGCGATATTTTTTATATTTGTTAAATAAAATATGATGGTTGAGAGGCATATTGAAAGAAAAGTTCAGCATCTTTGAACGGACAATGGATTGGAATATGGCAACGTAGAGTTCATTAATCTCTGCAGTAGAAAGGGCATAGTGAGACACTATACTTATGTTGGAACACCACAACAAAATGGGATTGTAGAATGTATGAATAGAATACTTTGTGACAAGTCATAAAGTATGCCTTCACACCCATGTGTTAGCAAGGATTTTTGGATTGAAGTTATCAATCCAACTTATTATTTGGTCAATAGATATCCATCCACAACTACTTTTGAGCTGAATCAAATAACATAACTTGTTATTTTATCAATAGATCTTCATCCACGGCTATTGAGTTCAAAACTTCTTTTAAGGTTTAGTCTTATTCAAATTTGATGATAGTTTGTTATCCTATTTATGATCATGTGAGGGATGGAAAACATTAGCCGAGGCCAAGAAGTGCATATTTCTAGGATATGCGATTGGAGTGAAAGGTTACAGGTTATGTTCATAGATTAAAAGACTCCAGATTTAATTATTAGTAGCGATGTGACATTCAATGAATCTGCCTCACTGGACAGTCAAAGAAAAAAGACAATAGAAAAAACAGATCATGGTGTCAGTGGCCGCATAGAGCTAGAAATTGAATCTCCATTAGCTCAGCCCAGTAGTTCTTAAATAGAGAAGGTACAAAACAGTAATCAAGATAATAATGTTGATGCACCTATACAACAACAACTGTATAGCATTGTAATAGACAAAGAGAAGAGAGTGGTCAACCTACCAAAGAGGTTTGCGAATGTAGTTGATGAAAATCTTTTTAGATATGAAAATTTTATGAAATTTTCTTTTTCAGTTAGACCATTGATGTTCTTGATCCTAATAGCTCTAAAGAAGCTATTTTTAGCTCAAGAAGAGATTGATGGATTGGTATTATGAATGAAGAGATTGAGTTACTTCACAAGACTCGAATATGGAAGTTTGATTCATTGTCAAGGAGACAAAAGATAGTATGCAGCAAAAAAGATTTAGAGAGAAAATAGGTAATAACACATTCACCTGATACCAACAATTTCATCCCTTTAATAGCAAATATGAATAGGAAGATATAAAAAATCAGTTCATATATCGGTATTTTAAGAGAGAAGTTCTAATTACCTCTTGAACTTTTAAGGTTTTATTTAGTGTATACCTAAACTATTGGTTGTCTTAAACCCTTCCCCCCCCCCCCCCCACTCCCCCCCTTCCTCTGCCTTCCCAGAACTTGTTATTTTAATATGCCAAGTATCCCTTTGTGGTGCAAAGACCACTATAGTGTTAACACGGGTGTATACAATTGAATAATGACTTATGTGTTTGTCCCCATGAATAAATAATATTCACTTCCCTCATATTTATCCTATATCAAACAATATTCAATTTCTCTCTAGAAGTCAAACCATCACTAGTGAAGATTTCTCTCTAACTGCACTTTGAATGTTTTTGGGTTAATGTTTTGGTGAAGATTTAGGTAAAGGTAGTAGTGAAGGTGTAGTAAAGATTTTTTGTAAGATTTTAGTGAAGAAGAAGAGTGAAATTTTTGAGTTTTTCTCTACTCTGAAATTGAGAAATTTCAAGCTTTGAATGAATATTTGACTTTGGGTTAAATTTTCGTCTATCAAGTAAACTATTATCAAAAAGATGTGTTTTTTGTTTGTTTTCTTTGTGTTAAAATATGGGGCTGAAACTATTATAGAAATAATGAAAAATGGTGTTTCTTACATTTTTTACCATTGGAATGTGATGATGTGGCAAATATTTTACTTCGTCATTCGTCTTCTTGAGTTTGTACTCAATTTTCGTGCCAAGTGGACCACGAAGGGGGACTCAACATGTTGAAATAACATGTTTCCAGGAGGGGGGAGGGGTTAAGGCAACCAATAGTTTAGATGTACACTAAATAAAACCTTACATGTTCAGAGTATAATTAAAATGTCTCTCATATTTTAATTATACCATATGAAACAAAAGAGTAATTAATAAGAATCGGTTCAATTCAATTAAATGAACTAACTGAAAAAATACCAAAAGTTGTTTAGCTTTTGCGATGAAAAGCCGTAGGCTGTGATATTTAAGTCTTCTTTCCGTTTAGTAACAAGTAAATGTGTCCACACTTCACGCGATTCTAAAAGAAATTGTGTAACTTCTTCAAGAATATAATTCAAAACATACAAGTTTATAATAAATTTCTGCTCAAACGTATATTGTAAAAATTTTGAAAACTAAACCAAAGCTTCAATTAAACTCTTATAAGGTAAATATAAGACGCAATCACATGGATAACACATTAAAAAGAAATTCTATACAAAAGTTTCGATAACTCATTTGTAGTTAACTTTGTTTCTTTTACATATTGTTCAATATATAGAAGAAAAATAAGCAAGTAGAAGGGACTTTATATCAAATTTATGGTGAATATGAAATAACGAACTGCTTACAAGTAATTGAAATAACAAAAAATCTTAGAACTTAAGCCGATATAAAATTATCTTGCGCTTCAACTTACAAAAGTGTAGATGGATATTCATTCCCAGCAACTTACAAATGTAGCAATAACAAACTTTTGACAAATTATTATCTCAAAAGTCATCAAGAAAAAATCAGGTAAACATTTTTACTTAAGAGTAAAAAAAGTACTCCCACTATTTAAAAAAGAATGACCTAATTTAACTCGACCCGAAGTTTAAGAAAATAAGACTTTTGAATCTTGTGGTCTTAAATTAAAGATATGTCAAATGTACCAAAATGTCCTTCTCAATTTTGTGGTCTTAAACATGTCACGTGTAAAGTTAAAATTTAAAAAGGATCATTCTTTTTTAAATGAATTAAGAAGAAAAGTAATTACTTCTTTTTTAAACGGAGGGACTAAAGTTTTTAATCTTGCTCTCAAAGTAAAATATTATCGAAAATTTCAGTGAAACATCTAAGCAGTTTACGTCAAATTCAGTCACTACCTTACTGGTAAAAAGGATGTTGGCAAACATTCTTTTTATCAAATTTTTAGCCTCCTCGCTATGAAGAAAGAGGGACAAAGAACAAAAAGTCAATAAAAATTCGCGCTACCCTATTTTTTAAACTCAATTTGAAGGTTTGATCTTTTTATATGACTACCAGAAAGAGAATATTTTTTATGTGACCTTTGAAATTCTTTTATAAATTTAATAATGTATTACAAATAAAACACATTAAATATGATTCAAATAAGGGAAAAGGAGGCGTCACTTTTAACACCCTCACAACTCCATGTATTTTATTTTTTGTTTTCCCATATTTGAAACATCGATTTCTGGCCTAAATTATACTCAAGTATGTTAAAGGATTGTCCTGGAAGAGTTTTGGAATTTTCGGACGGGGTTCAGGATGATTTCGGACCCCAGAAGCAGTAAGCCTTTGTCACGGAGGATAATCTCCATGATAAGATCTATGAAATGGAGGATAGTCTCCGTGTTAAGGTCAATGGCATGGAAGCTAGCCTCCGCAATAAGCTTCGTGCCACGCTGTTTTGTAATTTTCGGGCAGTCACTTAAGATTAAGAAAGGGCTTTTTGGTCTTTCTTCTTTTATAACTCCAATCTCACGACTTAAATCATTCCTTAAACATTATATCACCTCTGTAAATCTCCAAAATATTATTTCATAACAAAAATGGAGAAACTGCCTAGGATTTGAGGATTTTAAGCTTCAAGGGTCAATATTTACCAACTTCCTCTTCGATTTCAAGGTATGTGGGACTATCCTAAATTCTCTTGGGCGTAAATTTATTGTTTTAACAAGCTTAAAAGATATGAAATTGTGTATATGTGATGGGTTTTGAAAATCGTCTAAAGAGCATGCATCATGAACTCGTTTGATGAAAGTATGTATTTATCTTAAGGTTTTTACATAAAATTGAGTTATAATAATGTGCAAATATGATATGAGTTTCTAAAAGTGAACTATGAACATGATTTATGAAATTATCTCTTCCATGATAAAATTTATAGTCTTAACATGATATGGGTTGTTCAAATGCGTGACTAAAAGTTGAGTTAAATGTTTTACTATCATTTATTGATTTACATTGCTTTATGATCCAATGAGAGTGTGTTTCTTGTTTATAAAAGCTCATTTAAATAAAAGAATTGCATGTGATAAATGAAAGAATTTGCCACCATGTGTTAGTGTCTTGAAAAGAGAGTGTTTTACATAAGTTTCATATGCTTTTTGAAATAAGTACTCTCATGTGATGTTAAAATTCTATTGGTGGTCATTTACATGATTATAAATAAGAAGGGCTATGGATATGATATACTATGGCTTGCAAATCTAGGTATGACGATACCTATTAGAAAATTCCCTTAACATAAAAATAAAGAAGGTATAAGTAAAGAGTGTGGTATTAAGAGGCTAAAAATGGGCTTAAAGAGAGTCAGATGGTTACCCGAAGAAGGTACGAGTTCAGATAACATATATTCCTCAATCATATTTTGCTGATGCAGATTTTTATGAAATGGTATGTCATCAAGGAGGCATAATCTTTTTCATGACATGGTATGTCAGCAAGGAGGCATACTTTATTTTTATTATGTACTCCAATTCTTGCGGCAAACTTGGATTAGAGGCTTGTGTATCGAGTTAAGGGCGGATCCCATATAGCCCGTGGGATAATAGATATGTAAGGTGTAACATCTAGCTCAGAATTAAGACAAAGAGTTGAGTTTATGTCTTTGCAAGAATGATTTGAAGTTCCTTAATAGGCCCATGAGGTTTTACATATATTATGATAAATGGTTTTCACAATGCTCTCAGTTATTTTACATGAAATATTTGTTATTTTTGGATTGTTCTACATACTAATACTCTCCAAGTATTGACCACTCCCCCTCATAATATAGGTTCTGAGGCATAATCCGTAGTCCGGCTCAATAGTAGACTACTCCCAGACATCTAGTGTGGGTGAGCCTCCCTTACTTCAGAAGGCATCTTGTCCATATGTTATTTCCTTTCAGTTTTGTGGTTCGATCGGGGGCCTTGTCCCGGTTTACACAGACTAGTACGTTCAGTTTAATAGAGGCTTCATAGATTGGTTAGGCTGGATTTAGATTCTTTATTTATAGATTGATGTTTGGATGTATTATATTGCTTATGGAACCATTAACGTTTTAGTTTAATCTTCCACACCTTTAGTTCATATGAATTATGTTCATGATAGCATGTTATAGGATTCATTGGGCCTTCGTGGCTCAGAGTACCTGTCATGGCGAGGGCCTCGATTTGAGTCATGACAAGCTTGGTATAAGAGCACAATTCAGGGTCCCAGGGTGTCTACTAAGCCATGTTGTGTAGAGTCCTTTTTTATGGGTGTGTAGTGTGTCATACTTATAAGGAGAAAGCTACGAGGCATTTAGGAATATTTATATTTTCTTCATGTTCTAGTTCGTGCTATAGAGTTTGAGTATTTTTGAACTCCTGACATTCTATGTTTAAGATCATGCCTTCCCGTAAATCCAATAAGAAGAACACATCTGTCAGGGCCGTCGTCCCTATTGGGACAAATATTGAAGATGTTTACCCTACTCATGGGATACAGACCCGTTGTAGAGCTCGTACCCCAGAGTTCACTACTACACCAGGGGTTCCTCTAGTCCAAATTAGCCCTCCTCAAGTACCTTGGCCTGGTGTTGATAGTACTCAGTCCCCATAAGAAGAGGCCTCAAATTTTAGGTTCCGCCAATCTATCCACATGATTGCTCAACATATGATTTTTCAGTTTCGTTGGTCAGGAGATATGAGTTCTGTACGTATTTCTTCTGAAATTACTCGAGTTGGACAGTTTATGAGGCCAAACCCACTCACCTTTATGGGTACTAAGGTAAAGAAAAATCTCCCAAGATTCATAGATAAGATAGAGAAGATATTCAAAATCATGCGTGCTAGTGTTACTAGGGGTGGAATTTGCAACTTATCAGCTAAAGAACATTGCTAACCTGTGGTATCATGAGTGGGAGGATTTGAGGGTGAGGATGATGTACCTATTATATGGGGATATTTTTAAAGGCCTTCTTAGATCACTTCTTTCTACAGGAATTGAGGGAGGTCAAGGTTGAGTAATTTGTCAATCTAAAATAAGGAAATATAAGCGTTAAGAAATATACATTGAAATTCACCCAGCTATCTTGTTACGCTCCAGAATTGCTGTGCAACATAAGGGCTCGTATGAGAAAATTTGCATTCGGTATTTCAAATAATTTGGTGTTAAAATATAAAGGGGCAATGTTGAACAAGGATATGAACATCTTCAGGTTAGTAGTGTATACACAACGGGTGGAGGAGGAAGAGAAGATGCAATCAAAGGTAGAGGAGAGACAAGTTAAGAGAGTGAAATATACGGATCATGATACCAGTCAGCAGCAGGGTGGAAAATAGGATATAAAGTGGTCCAAGAAGAGGTTTTAGGGTAATGCATAGTCAACGGATAGTGCACAAGTGCCTAGACCTCTAGCCAATCAGCGGTCCCAGTTCAACAGTAGATCGAGGATCCAGGGTACTCAATCTTAGGAGAGTGTGACTCAGTCTTTTAGGTCACGCCCCTATTTAACTCATGTGGCAAGAATCATTTGGGGAAGTGCTATTTTGGAAGAAATGTGTGCTATAATTTTGGCCAGGCGGGCCATGTCCAGAGATATTGTCCCTCCACTAAAGAAAACTTGGGTGACACTAAGTCCCAATCTACTTCCACAGCTTTGCCTCCTAAAGGTAATGTTTCTGCTACTGGAGGTGGTTGTAATCGGTTGTATGCTTTGCCTACTCATCAGGACTCAATTTATTCTCCAAATATGGTTACTGGTATGTTGTAAATCTTCTCTTATGATGTCTATGTGTTGCTTGATCCTGGGTCTACCCTATCTTATATGACCCCTTATCTGGCAGTCAATTTTGGTTTTAAGCCCAAAAATATTTCTAAACCTTTCTCTGTCTCTACCCCAGTTGGTGACTCTATTGTTGCTAGATGAGTTTAGAGAAATTATGTAGTATTAGTGTTCCATCAAAATAATGTGGTTGCTCTGATAGAACTTGACATGGTTTATTTTGACGCTATTTTAGGAATGGATTGGCTCTATTTATGCTATGCCACGTTATATTGTAGAACCAAAAAAGTTACCTTATATTTCCCTAATGATCCTTTTTATTAAATAGGAGGGGTATTTTGTTGCTCCTAAAGGGAAGTTCATATCTTATCTTAGACCCCAAAGGCTTATATCCAAAGGTTGTTTATACCATCTTGTTCGGGTAAAAGATTCTAGCACTGGGGGTCCTTCCCTCTATTCGATTCCAGTAGTTAATGAATTCTCAGAAGTCTTTCCTGATGATCTCCCTAGAATACCCCCAGATAGGGAGATAGATTTTAGTATTGACATATTTCCAGACACCCAGCCTATTTCTATTTTGTCATATAGGATGGCTCCTGTGGAATTGAAAGAGTTGAAAGATCAATTAAAAGACCTTTTTGGCCAAGTATTTATTCGTCCTAGTGTCTCCCCCATGGGTGCTCATATACTCTTCATGCGTAATATAGATAGCTCTCTCTGTATGTGTATAGATTACCATCAGTTGAACAAAGTCACAGTTAAGAGTAAGTACCCTCTTCCCAAAATTGATGATCTTTTTTACCAACTTCAGGGTGATAAATATTTCTCTAAGATAGACCTTAGTTCGGGTTATCACCAATTAAAGTTTAGGGAGGCTGACATTCCCAAGACATCTTTTTGAAGTCAATACGGTCACTATGAATTCCTAGTCATGTCTTTTGGGCTATCTAATGCCCCTGTAGCATTCGTGGACCTCATGAATAGGGTGTTCCATCAGTTCTTAGACCTTTTTGTTATAGTTTTTATTCATGATGTTTTGGTTTACTCTAAGAGTGAGGAAGATCATGCCAATCACATCTGAATCATCCTTCAGAATTTTTAGGACCATGAGTTGTATGCCAAATTTTCTATGTGTGAGTTTTGGATCAGTGCAATAGCTTTTTTAGGGCATATTGATTCTAGTAAAGGAATTAAAGTAGATCCCTAAAAGGTTAAGGCGGTAAGAAAATGGCCCAGACTCACGACTCCAACTGATATTCGAAGCTTCTTGGGTTTGGCAGGGTATTACAGGAATTTTGTAGAGAGTTTCTTATCCATAGCTGATCCGCTTACCAGACTGACTCAGAAGAAGGCAAAATTCTTGTGGTCTGACTCTTGTGAAAATAGTTTTGAGAGATTGAAAGAAAAGTTGAGTACTGCACCTGTGTTGACACTTTCTGGGGGAACAGAAGGTTTCGTGGTTTACTGTGATGAGTCGTGAGCAGGTCTTAAGTGTGTAATTATGAAGAATAGTAAGGTGGTGGCTTATGCATCAAGGAAGTTGAAGGTACATAAGAAGAACTATCCCACCCATTATTAGAGTTGGTGGTTGTGGTGTTTGCGCTTAAAATTTGGTGTCATTATCTTTATAGGGTGCATGTTGACATCTTTACTGATCATAAGAGTCTACAATATGTTTTCACCTAGAAGGAATTAAACCTTTCGCAGAGGTGGTGGTTGGAGATTTTGAAAGATTATGATATGAGCTTGCACTATCACCCAGGAAAGGCTAATATGGTTGTTGATGCTCTTAACAGGATGTCCATGGGCAGTCTTTCAAATGTTAAGGAAGGAAATAGGAATTTGGTTAAGGATAGTCATCGTCTTGCTAATCTGGGAGTCCGATTCTTATACTCCGAAGATGGAGGTTTGCTCGTCCATGAGGTAGATAAGTCATCCCTATATGCAGAAGTTAAGGAAAACCAGGACAAAGATTCTCTATTAATGTAGATCAAGGAGGACATTGGTCAGCAAAAGGTTATGGCATTTAAGAATAGAGGTGATAGAATCTTGAGATACCAAGGTAGGTTATGTGTGACGTATGTGGATAGTACATTTTATATTACATACTGTAATATATGTAATTATTCTTAAGAAGAGCCTTAACATAAAATGAAAATATATGTATTAATGAAGATAGTAGTAGAAGGATATTACAGTAGATATTATACACTTATGATAGATACAGGAGCAGAAGCTAATCTATGTAGATATAATTGCTTACCAAAAAGCAAATGGGATAAATTAAAAACACCAATAATCGTTAAAGGATTTAATAATGAAGGAAGTTTAATTACTTATAAAGCTAGGAATGTAAAAATACAAGTATGGGATAAGATATTAACAATAGAAGAAATTTATAATTATGAACTAACATCTAAAGATATACTTTTAGGAATGCCGGTTTTAGATAAATTATACCCACATATAATAACTAGAACAGATTGGTGGTTTACAACACCATGTAAACAGAAAGTAAGAGCAAAAAGAGTTAATAATAAAATAAGAAAGAAAACTGATTGGATAAAAGGAAGCGAAAAAATTACACAAAAGTTAGAAAATATAAAAAATACTGAAGATATAATAGAACTAGTTGTATTTTCGATAAATAAAATAGAAATAACTATATTTTCAATAAATAAGATAGAAATAATTAAGAAAAAATTAGAACAATTATATAGTGAAGATCCATTAAAAGGATGGGAAAAACATAAAACTACTATAAAAATTGAATTAATAGATAAAAATAGCATAATAACCCAGAAACCATTAACATATAATTTTGACGATTTAAAAAAATTTAAAATGCATATAGATGAATTATTAGAAAAATAATATATACAAAAAAGTAATAGTAAACATAATAGTCCAGCATTTATAGTAAATAAACATAGTGAACAGAAAAGAGGAAAAAGTAGAATGGTTATTGACTATAGAAATTTAAATGCAAAGACTATGACATATAATTATCCAATACAAAATAAGATATTAAAAATAAGACAAATACAGGGATATAATTATTTTAGTAAATTTGATTGTAAATCAGGATTTTACCATTTAAAGTTAGAAGAAGAATCTAAAGAATTAACCGCATTTACGGTACCACAAAGATTTTATGAATGGAACGTATTACCATTTGGATATAAAAATGCACTAGGTAGATATCAACATTTTATGGATAGTTATTTTAAAGAATTATCTAATTGTATGGTATACATAGATGATATATTATTATATACAAAAACTAAAGAAGAGCATTTAAAATTATTAGGACAATTTACAGATATAATAGAAAAATCGGGAATAAGTCTAAGTGAAAAGAAAGCTGAAATTATGAAAAATCAGATAGAATTTTTAGGAATACAAATAGATAAGAGTGGAGTAAAAATACAACAACATATAGTACAAAAAATAATAAATTCGAAAGAAGAATTAGATACAAAAAAGAAATTACAATCATTTTTAGGATTAGTAAACCAAGTAAGAGAATATATTTCAAAATTAGCAGAAACTTTAAAACCACTACAGAAAAATTAAAAAAGGATGTAGAATATAACTATAATGAAAAGATAAAAAAAAAGTTCAAAAAATAAAATTACTTTGTAAAGAATTAACAAAACTACAATTTCCAGATGAAAATAGAAAATTTATATATATAGTAGAAGCAGATGCTAGTGAATGTAGTTATGGAGGAGTACTTAAATACCGATATGAAGCAGAAAAATTAGAACACCATTGTAGATACTACTCAGGTACGTTCAATGAAACAGAAATAAAATGGGAAATAAATAGGAAAGAATTGTGTTCATTATATAAATGTTTGTTAGCATTTGAACCATATATTGTATATAACAAGTTTATTGTACGAACAGATAATACACAGGTACGCTGGTGGTTAACAAAGAAAATACAAAATTCAGTTACAACAAAAGAGATTCGGAGACTAGTCGTGAATATATTAAATTTCACATTTATAATTGAAGTAATTAGTACTAACAAAAATGTTATTGCAGATTACATATCAAGACAAATCTACACAAACTGATATAATAGAAGAGGATACTCTAGAAAAAATACTCAACACCCTAACTACGCTTTCAATGAAAGTGGACAGTATGGGTAATGAAATAGAAAAGCTAAAGACTAATGAAGTTAAAGACTAATGAAGTTAAACTGAAGTCTATAGCTACAAATCAGCTAACTCAGCAGTGTGCAGAGCTATGCCAATCGGAAGACATTAAAGTTCCAGAGCTAGAAGGAGACGATGGGACACTCCATAAAACCCATAACGTTTATCAATCTACTTCTATAGGTACAAGCAAAGGAGTTAGGAAAAATACAAATATGAACCTAAACAAGCTAGTTGATAAACCATATATACCAAATACATCAAAAGATCCCATGTTTATACCCCCACAAATTACCACATACCGAGATAGTCTAAACCAAGACAAAAAGACTTACAACTACACAACCCGGACATATATTGAAAATATCTACAATGTACAAACCTTTTTAAATACTAACCCCAGAGCTATAAACATCCAAGAACCAAATTCAAACTATATAACCCAAAGATTGACCGGATATAATAAGCTAATTATTTTACCTAAAATCAAACCAAGTCTAGTTAAAACTTGCTATGAATATGGACTACTCAGTATTGTATATACCTTTGACGGAAATGAGATATTCACTATACCGGAAATATATGAAGCATTTATCATTTTTAAAAAAACAACCAAAGGTACCCTATTTTTTATAAAAATTTACACGGCACCAGCAGAGATATTATATGATGAAGTTAAAAAAACCATACAAGTTGTAAAGATAGGAATGACATGAGACATGATTATACCACAAGATATTATTCCACAACCAGAAATACCTAGAATTGAGATACCAAAATTTTATGCGAATAAGAGGATTATCGAACTATCTACAATTTTGCAAGAGCTAGCGAACACATACTGCAATCAAAATCCCATATGGAGTTATTATTCAAGAAATCATGTACTAATATATTCAAATTCAAAGGAATTACGAGAAACAGATATGGAAACTATTAGGCAATGGATTTTGACGTTACTCAAACCAGAGACAGAACATATCGCCAGAGCTATCAAAGAAAAAATTATTTCAAAAGAATTATTAACTAGATATTGCAAGACAATTGGACATAAATATCCAGATCATAAATGTTCAAAATGTAATGGAGGAGATAATGATATCCCAGAAGTTCAGCTAGAATAGAAGAAAAATCAACCAAGTAGATAAGAACGCCAACTAGAAGATACAAGATAAGAAGCAATAATGGAGATATGGAAAAGCAGCAGATACGACAACGAGAAGATATCAACGGAGTAATAATAGAAGACAAGCTATTAAATTGTGAAAGCAACATGTAAACTTTCACAATTTATTAAAAACTTTTGTATAGGCCAAACTTTTAAGTTTTAGACTTTTTAGACTTTTTGACTATTATTAGTCGAGGCATTAATAATTTTTGTCTTATTAGGAGACTTTTTGAAAAGTAGACTAATTTTAAAAAAATGTGAATACTCTTGTAAAGTTCATTCAGTCTATAAATAAGAGGAACCGAAGGCATTGCAGAGCAAGCCTTCATGTGTTGAAGCAAAAACTCTCTCCTGTCCACAACAAATATTTTGCTTAGTTATTAAAAAACAGATTTATTTCAATGGAAAAAGCTATGGAGGAACAAACCTCAGAAATATCAAACCTACCCGAACAGGTATATTTATTTATGATTATGAATAGCTAAATTCATAATTCCCAACAATCATGGTATGATAAAATAAATTCATGTTAGTTACTTTACAGTAGAATTATTCGAAGAATAATATGTTAAGAAGTTTATTAGCAAAGTGGAAACGGAGAAAAATCCCTAAGAACTAAGTCATCCTAAAGGTGAAACCAATGAGGCAAGAAGCCGTGGTGGGGAGTAACCAGAGTAGAGGCTCTGTTTAAGGGAAAATATCCAGATTACCATGCTAATAGTGACCAAAGAACATGTTATTTAAGAATAATCTAGTATATAGTAATCTAAGATGACCATATTTTGTTATGTACATGATTGAAGGGAATATTTTGAAAATAGCAATTTTATGAAAATGAATAATTATTTATCTGATGTAATGGTAGATAAATTTAAAATACTTATTTTGTATGCACTTAAGGATATAAAAGTAGTAGATATAAGAAAAATCATATTAGAAAAAGCATTTGGTAAATATTATATGACTATAATAAATTACATATCATACCTACCTAACTACTCTTACAAATAATTACCATGATAAATTACATATATCTAGAATTTTTGAAAAAAGATATGAGAAACATACAGTTAATAGAAAAACATATGAAAGTAAATTTAGACAAATACATGGAAACTAAAGATATAAAATATATAGAATTTCTTAATGAAAATATGCAAGAACTACTAAGACTAAAATAAACAACTACAAAATATTATAATAAAATATTTAGTCAATTTTAAATGATAGATAATCTTAAAGTATTAATCTTATATATACTTAGAGATATAGAAATTATAGATATTAAGAAAATAATATTAGAAAAAGTATTAGACTATGAAATTGAAACTATAAATTGGATAGCACAGTTATACCTTGATAATTACCCAGACGGATATTATTCAGACTAAGAGATGTTAGAATATATTAGAAAAACTAGAGAAAATCAAGATAATCTAAATAAAGAAATTAATTATAGAAACCGAATTAGAAAAATAATGGAGAATCTAAAAGAAAAATTAATATGGATAGAAGAAACCTTAGAAAATTTAGGAAAAAGTACATGTGGTAGTTTATATAATTTAAAAAATTCGCTACGAGAAGAACAACACAAAATAATAAATAACATTGAAAATCTAGAATTAGATATACATTACAGTACAATTAGGACAAATTATTATACTGAAATCTGTAACTCTGCAATTACTACAGGATAAAATGATAGACTACAAATATTTAAAATATTGGAGAGAAAATATGGATGAAATGATATCAAAAAGTAAAATATATCCATTATATATAATAGATCTATTTTACTTTTTATCTTTACAAGTTAGTTATCCGCACCCTCCTACTAATGGTGCGATCATAAAATTAATGAAAAGAAATTGAAATTGTACCTCTTTTTATGGAAGTTTTAAAATAGACAAATAAAAGGATTCATAATTCTTTTTACCATGAAAGAAAAAATAAAAAAAAGACTCGTCTAAATAAAAAAGGACTCAACTTTTTTTTTTACTTTTCCAAATATAAATATATTGATATTGATTTCGTTTAAACCTAGAGAATTTATAGGAATCCTAATGTGGTTAGTTTGGTTTTATTTGTATATTTTTCCCCCCAAAAATTTGCATATACTACATACATTATTGATCTTTAGTTATTAACTTTTAGTTACTAACTTGTTGAAAAGAGAATCATACTCTTAATGCACTTCTTTATTGTACAGTTGTAACCTACCTTTTCCAATGTATGGTTACAATTTTCCCACCAAAAGTAATGAGAATTATAACGAAAATTAAAGGAGGCAATTTTTTTTATTCATGGACACGTAAAATTTTAATAATACTCTAAGTAAAATAGTGATGACAGTTTAGTTTATTACAAAGCCTTTTAATGAAGGACAAAAAGTTTAAATCACTTTTTTAATAGTCTTCACACGTTTTACATTTTATATATATATATATATATATATATATATATATATATATATATATATATATATATATATATGTAGATTATAGATTATTCATATCATATTGTAGAACTCTTTTATTTTAAATCTTATAAAAATATTTAATTAATAATTTAAGGAAAATATATTATCAAATAATAATAATAAAAATTAAATTAAAAATTTACAATAACAATATTAGATTAATAGTAATAACTTATTTTATTGTTCCTTTTTACTTTTGAACGTGTTACCCAAAAAAAAAATGTGCACTTCTTTCTCATGTTTTTCCTCCCCTTTTACCATATATTTTAGGACTTAATAATTATTAATTTTTCTAATAATTCTTACCATGTATTTTATTGTACCATATATTTTAATATTTCTTTATTTTTAAAACTTACCACATATTTTAGAACTCCTTGTTTAGAATATTATAAATATAATTAAATAATAATTCTATGAATATAGTAAAATGACCATTTTATCTATTATAGAGACTTTTAATGAAGGATAAAAAGTTTAAATCAGGGTCTTCACACTTTTAATATATTATCACTTTTATAAGGGTCTTCACACTTTTAATATATTATATTATATATTATATATTATTTATATCTATTCTATAATATATTAAAAGTGTGAAGATCCTTAGAAAAGTGATTTGAACTTTTTGCCCTTCATTAAAAGTCTCTTCTTTAGACAGAATCGTCTTTTCACTATTTTTCCTCAAATTATTATTTAGTTATTATTAAGATTAGAACTTTGAAATTAATTAAAATCCTTATTGAGTTAGGAAAAAAAGTTCTAAATCAATTCAAATACTACCTTATATGTAATTTATTAATAAATTAAATAAAAAAATAATGTTAATTTGAATTAAAAAGAACAAGAAAAAGAAGGTCCAAAGCAAAAAAAGAGAACCAAAAAAAAAGGAAAATACATAATTGGAAACAAAGTTAAATTTAATTGAAAAGGAAAAAGAAAACGTGTGGAGAAAAAAGGAAAAAAAAAAAAAGAAGAAGGAAAAAAGAAAAATAAAACAAAAAAGATTTACATTAAATAAATACAAATTGAATTGACAAAGAAGGAAAGTAAACTAAACCTAAAATTTCTTATAAATTGAGAATTCTTCCTTTCTAGAATAATACTTCAACAATATAGTTCTCAAATATTTTTTTTTTATCGTTGTTTATAAATTTGATTGTGATTTAAGGTATGTTTTCTAAAATTTTTGTTTTTGATGTTTACAATCTCGATAATATCTATGATTAAATAAATAAATTTGCTTGTGATTTGAGGTAAGTTTTTTAAAATTTTAATTAATATGTTTTTGAAGTTTATAATAATTAATCATCATGTATTCGTGATAGACAATTGCTAATTGAGAAGTTTTTAGTGAAATATTAACAATATTTATTATTAAAGAGACAAATTTTCTTGTGATTTGAGGTAAGCTTTCTAGAATTTTAGTATATATTTTTATGTTATAAAAATAAATTATCTGTATTTTTATTAGACTTCTGCTAATTGAGAAGTTCTCTTTTATGACTTTTGTATGTTCTTGAAGTTTAACTAATAAATTATCATCTATTCTGGATAGGCATTTGATAATTGAGATGTTTTTTGTGATTTTTTTATAATGACTTATATACAATAAATATTTTGAAATTGACTTATTTACAATTTTGACCAAGTTCTTTGGATTATATTTCATCATAAGAAATTGGTTAGCCACTCTAATTGTATACGAATTTTTGTTTCTTTTATCCACATGAGATATTAGGAGATTTAGTTAAATTAACAATCTAGCTTTTAGAAAAGTACAAACTGAATTGAATTCTAATGATATCATATAATTTTTTTCAAAAATAAAATTAAAAGAACTGAAAGTAGAATTTTAATCCAATGATTATATATTTATAGTATAATAGGCATGTTTATTTATTAATCAAGATATATTTATAATTTACACGTCGTAGATAAACGTATAGGCGGTAGATGAATTTACATGTGGTAGATGAATGTCGATCGGCTTTGAAAATTTTCTTTTAGATAAAGGTTAGGTTTAATTGTATTGTATTTATATCTCTATTTAGAGAATTTTTTTTTGTAAAGGTTAAGTTTAGTTGTATTATTTGATATCTCTATTATCGTATTATTTTGTTATAGTTCACAGATGGTAGATAAGTGTCAAACGGCTTTGAGAAAATTTTTGTGTAAAAGTTATATTTAATTATATTATTTTGATATCTCTATCATCGTATTGTTTTGTTGCAGTTTAAAGGTGGTAGATGAATATCGATCGACTTTGACAAATTTTTTGGTAAAGATTAGGTTTAGTTAATTAAATCTCCAAAAGATGTTGAATTTAATTATTGTATTTCTTTATTATTTAAACAAATATTTTATTTAGTGCAATGTTTGAACTCAATAAAGTAAGGTAAACGCGCGAGGCTATATATTATTTATATTATATTAAAAGTGTGAAGACCCTTAGAAAAGTGAATCGAACTTTTTGTCCTTCATTAAAAGATTCCGCAATAGACAAAATCATCTTTTCACCTTTTTTTTCTCTAATTATTATTTTTTAAATTAAGGACTCCTAATATATATAGGAAGAACCCTGATTAAATAAATACATGAAAAAAAAAATTCTAAAATAGAAGAGGTTCTAAAATATATAGAAAGATATTAAGAGAATAATTATACATCTAATAATAGATATTTTCAGAAAATAATAAACTATGTTATTTTTGACAAATTAAATGAGTCCTATTGGCAAAAAAATATTCCGGTAGAAGTATTACTTTGACAAACTAACATATCTCCCAATTTTTGTAAAATTTAAAAAACCTTTTATATTAACAAACTAAACAAGTAGTTTTTTGGCATGACTCCTTACAAAATTATCTTACTTTTAGCAAACAAAAGTGTAGGAGTAGGTTTTTTGGTAAACTAAAAAGACCGACATATTATTATTATTATTATTATTATTATTATTATTATTATTATTATTATTCTTATTATTATTATTGTTGTTGTTGTTGTTGTTGTTGTTGTTGTTAATTTAATTATTATTATTATTATTGTAAGTTAATTTAACATAAAAAGAAAAGTTTTAAAACCCAACAAAACATTAGGATTTCTTTGTATCAATAAAGTTGTTTATGGTTACACGGAATTTTTTCGTCTATATCAAGTACGATTGTTTAAAACTAGAATTTGAACATGCATACATCTCCATCATCCACGATTTGAAGTTGGTTGCTTCATAGACTTGAATAACAATAGGTAATTTTTGAATTCTTAGAGTTTTTATTGTAATTTGAGATTTCTTTTGGTGTTAATTAGGGAGTTTGATATTATGGGTTGATTTTATAATGTAGTATTAAAGTTAAAAAATTGAAATTGAATTTGTTTTTAATGTTTAACTTGCATTGGAATTGAATGATCAACCATATACGTGATCAAGCTTCTATGCCCTCCCGTTGTATTATACATATATGTTATGAATATACCAAAGTAATTTCAGGATTTCGGTGATCGAATTTTTTAAAGTAAAATTAGCTTTATTTAAGACATATTTTTTAGCTTTAAAGCTTTAAGATTGTTTCGTCGCGCGATACTCTCAAGACTTGGTAAGCGTAATAATTTTATACTATATTAGTATTAGATTTATTTTTGACTTTATGGATTTTCTTTGTAAAGTTTAGATTTAATTATACTATTTTGATATCTTGATTATCATATTATTTTGTTTTAGTCACATGTGTGTTGCACGTATTAAAAGTGTGAAAGCCATAGAAATGTTGTTTGAATTTTTTTTTTCCTTCATTAAAAGTCTCTGCAATAGACAAAATCATCTTCTCACCTTTTTTCTTTGATTATTATTTTATTAAATTAAGGAATCCTAAAATATATGAGAAGAATCCTAATAAAATAAATATATGGGAAGAAATTAAAAGTCAAGAGTCTTAAAATATGTGGGAAGAATCTTAATAAAATAAATATATAGGAAGAAATGAAAAGTCCTAAAATAAATGAATTTTAAAATATATGGGAAGAAATTAAAAGTCAAGAATATTAAAATATATGGGAAAAAATTAAAAGTTAAGAGTCTTAAAATATATAAAAGAAATTAAGACTACTTAAATATGTCTTCGCTATAAACAATATAGTCTTTTCACCGTTTTCTCGAATTAGTATTAGATTATATTTATATTATTTCTAAATTGGATAAATTATAATTATGTACAAACCCTAATAATATATGAACTTTTGGACCTAAAATATATGGACACAATATTTCAATAATTAATTGTCGGATTTGTGTCCTACTAAAACTATTTTTTTTCATGTGTTTCCTTAAATAATTAAGGAAAGATAGTAAAAAGAAAACAAATTGAGCTTCAGTGAAATACTATTTCAAGTTATTATCAATTATGTAATTACTATTTTTTTCAAATATGTCAAAACTGAAAATATGAAATCAATATCAATATCTATATCTATCTATAATATATATCTATATTAATACTAATACTAGTATATTAAAAGTGTGAAGTACATTAGAAATATTGTTTGAACTTTTTTTACTTCATTAAATATCTCTGCTTTAAACAAAACCGTCTTTTCACTATTTTCCTATTATTTAAGAATTTAAAAGTTAGTTAAATAATTATGGTAAATCTTTTATTATTAGATATCATTAGAATTAATGACAATTTATACCTTTTTCATTAGCTTAAGAATTTTAAATTAACTAAAGTTTATTTTAAGAAGATTTAAAAAATCTAGAAATAAATATGAAAGCTAGAATAAGAAAAATATAAGAAATACCAAATTTTTAAAAGTTTTAAGTAAGTAATCAAAGGTTTTCTAAAGATTTGTCTTTACAAATAGGAAAAATTACAAAAACTAACATACCTAAGACCTTAATTACAATTAATAACAATACTTTACCAAAATTATAAGATGTAGCAAAAGTAGCAATATTTTTACCCTTTTATTGATAAGCGCTTTTGCTGCACCTTTTTTTCTTTTTACTTTTTTCTATTTTCACTCCACTTCTCTATTTCAGTTACCTCCAATATAACGTTTTTTTTTCATACTTTTTTCTTCAGCTTTCTTTTTTGTTTTTTTGTTTTTGGGGGTTTTGTGATTTATTTTGTTGTTTTTCCAGCCAAGAGATGTTGCTTCCGACGATGGGTGGGCTAGTGGTTTCTATTGGACTCTCTTGTTCCAGCGTTTTCCGATGGATTTTTAACGGAGGAAGGGTCTATTCAGTGGATTTCATCACGATGGTAACCGACAGTAATGGTGTTTTATCGGCGAGTCTTAGCTAGAACCAATCACAGGGGTTGGATTTTAGTGGATGGTTCGTTGGTTTTGCAGATCCGATGAAAGACAGGCTTGGCCATCATTTTTTATAGATTTTTCGACGATGTGGTAGAGGTGGGTTGGTATATTCCAGTGAGATTTCGCCAAAAAAACTGTTTTGCCGCCTGTTTGCTCTTCTGAAATGGGAAACATTGAGAAAACCTTAATCACCAAAACACCAAAAAGTGCAAAAATATGTGAAAAAGAGGAAGTTAGACGAAAAGGAAGAATATGTAGTTCTAGTTGTACATATGTATTTATAATTAATGCATATGTATTTTATCAATTATGCATATATATATTTATGAATAATACATATGTATTACTAGATTGCATATATATTTATGACTAATGCATATGTATTTTTTCAGATATGCATATATATATTTGAATAATACATATGTATTTTCTAGTTATTCATACGTTTTTATAGGGTTGCATGCTATGTTTATTGATTTGGAAATATATTTTTAGTTCTGCTTAGGTTTTTATAGATGCATATATATTTATGAATAATACATATGTACTTTTTCAGTGTGCATATGTATTTATGACTAATGCATATGTATTTTTCCAGAAATGCATGTGTTTTTCCTATTCTACATATCTATTTATGAATTATGCATATGTATTTATGATTAATGCATATGTATTTATGGATAATACATATTTTTCATCATAAGAATATTGTTATAGAGATTTTTGTGTCCTATATGTTTATACATACATATGAGTCTGATATGTATTTCTATAAATATATATGCAGATATATGTATGTTTTGCACTGTAAATACATATGCAGATCTATAAAGAAGAAGAAAAAATAAATAAATAAAAATAGAAAAAAAGAAGAAGAAAACGAAAATAGGAAAAAAAAATATGAGAAAAGAAAAAAATGAAAAAGGATTAAAAAGAAGAGAAATAGAAGAGTCAAAATAAAGTGAAAAAAAAAATCAAAAATCAAAATAAAACGATAAAAAGGGAAACGAAAATAGGAAAAGAAAAAAAAATATGAGAAAGGAAAAAAATTAGAAAACAAAAAATTAGAAAAAAAATGGAAAAAGATTAAAAAAAAAAAGATAAATAGATGAGTTATATTAGGAAAAGGAATCTTTATAATTGAATGTAGCATGACTTAAGGACTGTTACTTCTTATTTAACTCTAACTGATGTGAGTTAAAATAGGAACTGCTCTTCAATTTATATATGTATTTATATAGCAACATTTTACTTAAATACAAAATACAATTTGCTATTTTCGTAATTATCAAATTGTTACTATGCAAATTATAATTAAGGCTTCAAAGTTGTTATTTTTGAAATTTTTCATTAAAAATAAGGAAAGATTTTAAATATACAATTTAAAAAAAAACAGTCTTACTACAAATATGGTTCAAATCGATGCGTCTCTCTTAGCCTCTAACAGTAAGGAAAAGATGTACCACATGACAAATGCAAAAGTGACAATCCATTAACCATTTGAAACTTCTGCTTACAATAAAATATATGTTATGTTTACATTATTATATTAAAATGTGAAGGATCTTTGATAAGTGACTTGAATTCTTTTGCACTTCATTAAAAATATTCGCAATAAACAAAATCATCTAATTTTAAATAATCAAAAGTTATATGTGCAAGGCACGTGCGGCTAAACTAGAGTGTATATGTATGTATATATATATATATATATATATATATATATAGAGAGAGAGAGAGAGAGAGAGAGAGAGCATCACTCTACAGTTTAATTTAAAAATAAAAACTTTATGTACCTTTTACCAATGTTGAGGAGTAGCCATAGAAATCAAAAATATAATTAAAGAGAAAAATAGAGAAACCAATAAATCATGCAATGTTCTATACTTTTACATATTATAAAGTAATAGAAAGGATATCAAAAGGTCACATATCATACATGGATGCACATTAAGATATATAGTTAAGAGGATAATTATAAAGTCAGGTGAAAAATTGATTAATTGAATCAAAATATTTTTGGGGCTATTTAAAATAAAATAAATAGATAAATAAAGAAAAATATTATAAAAAGGAGAAAAAAGATAAATGTAAATGGAGGTCATAGAGAGATATTACTGCATAACTATATATATATATATATATATATATATATATAAAGAGAGAGAGAAAGAGAATCACTCTGCCATTTAATAAAAAACAATAAAAACTTTATGATACCTATATTGAGGAGTAGCCATAGAAATCAAAAAATAATTAAAGAGAAAAATAGAGAAACTAATAAATCATGAATACTTGTGCATATTTTAAAGTGATAGAAAGGATATCAGAAAGTCGCACATTGTATATGAATGCATATTAAGATATCTAATTAAGAAATAATTATAATGGTAGGTGAAAAGTTGATTAATTGAGTCTAAATATTTTTATGGCTATTTAAAATAAAATAAATAGATAAATAAAGAATGAATTCATAAAAAGAAGAAAAAACATAAATATGAATGGAGGTCATAGAAAGATGTCAAATCACTTTATCTATGACCTCCCTTTATATCTATATGTATAGTATATTAAAAGTGTGAAGGTCCTTACAAAAGTGAATTGAACTTTTTATCCTTCATTAAAAGACTCTTCTTTAGACAAAATTGTTGTTTCGCTGTTTTCTTCAATTTATTATTTAATTATTTTTATTATATTAATTAGACTGTTAAAATATATGGGACTCATAAAATATATGAAAGGGGAATCAATTAATATTTTTCTTTGTACTGATCGATTAGAAAAATACTTCTAAAATAGGATGGAAAAATACTCTTAAAATTGAACTCTATTAAGGAAATATTTCTATAAATATTGAGATGCACGTTAAACTAGAGAAGAAACTAATTTACTTATTGAGAAAATATGATTGATGTCCATCTAACTTTATTCGGTTGCATATCTAGATTGATGGATCCTTAATTTTCTAACCATCAACTTCTTCACTATTTCTGTCAACATAATAGAATTCAACGTGTGTGTATATATATATTTTCTCTGTTTTCATTCAAGTCATTCTTTAGTCTCAAAATTTTCGCTCAGACAAGAATTATTTTCATCAAAACTGAAGCTTTGTGATCACTATTGTATTATTTTATTATAGTTTACAGGTCCTAGATGAATTTACAGGTGGTAGATAAATGTCGGTCGGCTTTGAGAAATTTTTTTAGGTAAAGGTTAGGTTTAATTGTATTATTTTTATATCTCTATTTTGAGATTTTTTTTTTGGTGTAAAGGTAAAGTTTAGTTGTATTATTTTGATATCTCTATTGTCATATTATTTTGTTATAGTTTACAGGTGGTAGATCAGTGTCGGATGGTTTTGAGGAAATTTTTGTATAAAGGTTAGATTTAATTATATTATTTTAATGTCTCTATCATCGTATTATTTATTACAATTTACAGGGGGTAGATGAATGTCAATCGACTTTGAGAACTTTTTTTGGTAATGTTTAGGTTTAATTAAATAAATTCTCCAAAAGAAATTGAATTTAAGTATTGTATTCATCTTTATTATTTATATAAATATCCTATTTAGTGTAACGTTTGAACTCAATAAAGTGAGGTACATGCGCGAGAAGCATACACCTAAACTAGTTATATATAAATATGAGAAATTTGAATAGGTGGAATAAATATTACAATATGAACTAAATTTATATTTTAACTAGTGAAACTTGTTGCGCTTCACGCGATTTTAAAATAAATTAGTTCATTTTTTAGAAAAACACTCTTTATGATTTTAATTCAATTAGTTGACTGAATTCTAATTTTTGAGTTAGTTGAAAGAAAACAATGTGAGCTCAATAGACATTATTTGATTCTAGTTTAAGTGTTTATTTAGTAGATGGTATAACTTTTAATTTAAGGATCTAAATGAAAATTCAGACAAATTTTAAAAGTTATCTATGTATTCGACCTAAATGAAATTCATTGTTGATCTTGATCTTCGTCGTTGTTATCACTTTTGACTGCTATTAGAAATGAATTAGCTTCTAAAAATGAATCAAAATAAAATCTAGAAATTTAGTTCTTTTTCACCAATTTGCTCTAGAAATATTTCTAATTCAATCTGTAATTGTCTTATGATGTATAGAACATTTACCTAATGATATTTAGACAAAGGTCCTTAATTTTTAAAACAAAATTCTTTAATTCAAGTATCCAAACATAACATAAGGGAGTATCATAAAATCTTGAAATACATAGAGACATCATAAAAAACGTGTAACTGCTGCTTGGCATGCATGAAGTCAAAAAAGGCAACTACGTGAGGTTGGTCAACTTCACAATTAAAGATTAGGGTGGAGTGGTAAGTTTCTTCATCCTTAATCAGGGATTTCAGGTTCGAGCCTTGAGTATGAGGTCGCTTTTGGTAGGGAGTGTTTTATCTCCATAACGAAACTTTTCAGCGCAAATCAAGATTAATCAATCTTCAATATGATTATTGAACATTGAATAGGATATAAAAAGAATCTCAAAGACTGACTATTTTCTTGCTATCTTTAAATGATAATGTTCAGTTAACAAACATGTAAAAATTAAGATGTCAACTTGCAGAAAATATCAAACTTAAACTTAAAAAAATAAAATTATAAACAAAATATAGAAAGCAACACCACACTCTAATTGTAGAAACTAAGAGACAGAAGAAGAAATAGAGAAAAATCTGCACATAAAGCTATGTTAATGAAAAATAAAAAGGAAAATAATAAATATAGAAAAATATGAAACAATTATAAAAAGTTCAACAAATAAAATATTTAGACCAAAAAAATTAAGTATATCATTTATTTAGAATTGGAGAGAATACAACCTAATATGACGATTCAAGACTTCAATATATAATCTATAACAAATATACCCAAATATAGAGAAACTTGAACACACAAACAAAAACATGAACACCCAAGATCCATTATATACATGCAGTTGCCAAGTGTCTTTCGTTTTATTTATTATAAGACATGTAGAAATTTATATGAAAATCTAAACTTACTGCTTACATAAATTTGTTTGTATTTTATGTAATTGCAAAGTAACCTGTAGATTCACAAAAAGAAATTAAAATAAATTTATTTGAGATAGAAGAACAAATTTGATAAATATACATCCAAAGTGGCTCTAACGTGGCACCCACATCGGCGCGGGTGTAATGCACTTTCCATAGGGAGTGTGGTATAATATTTTTGGGGTTGTATAAAATTCACTTAAAAGTTGTTTAGGGAGGTAAATAATTATCCGTAAAGTTAAAGTGCTAAAGTGAATTTTTTGAACAAGTTTAAGGGTGTTTTGATGTATTTTCTGTTTTATAAATTATAAGCTTATATATATATATATATATATATATATATATATATATAT